>NC_091979.1:153207586-153533655 GCF_044704955.1 Pristiophorus japonicus | reverse complement strand
ATTCCAAGACATGATTCTCCTGGTTTACTATGGCGTATCCTGAAATTCTTGCACCTTCTGGATCCATAGAAGAGCTTCCGTCAACATACATAATACAGTCTGGGTCCTCCATTGGTACATCAACTAAATCTTCCCTGACCGAGGTGGCCTCTTGAATTAAAGATAAACAATCATGACTCTGTTCTTCCTCATCTTGGGGTGGCTCGGTAAGGAAACAGGCCGGATTAATGGCAGTACAGTGCCGAAAAGTTGGTAGATCTCATATCTACTCTGCCTGGCCATGGTAAGATGTTGAGTCTGCAGTTGACCCAAGAGGGCAGCTCTGGAGTGAGAGGTATATACAACAATATCCTGCTGGAGGGTAAGGTTGGCGGCAGATTGGAGGCTATTGTAGATGGCAGTTAATATTTGAGTACATACAGGATGTCCCAAGGCAACGTGGTCTATTTTAGAAGAGTAGTAGGCAACAGGCCTATGCTTATCCCCGTGTTTCTGAGTTAAGACAGCGGTAGCACAGTCTTTCAGGATTGTACAATACAGTTGAAAGGACCGGTCATAGAGGGGTCGGCCCAAAGCCGGAGCTTGCAGCAGGGCTGTCTTTAGTTCCTTAAAGGCTTGGACGTCTGCGGTTTCTATTTCAAAGCTGCCTTCCTTGGTAGTGTACGGTGTGAGTTGCTTGGTTATCAGGGCAGCATTAGGGATCCAGGATCTACAGTAATTGATCATCCCCGACCACTGCCGCATTTGTCTAGCCGTGCTAGGGACTGGAAACTGGCAGATGGATTTGACTCGACTAGCCTCCAAGGCTCGGTGAGTGCCTGATAAAATGATCCCAAGAAATTTGACTTGAGACTGGCCAATTTTGACCTTTGACGGGGAAACTATGTATCCCAGGGAGGACAAGTAATTCAGTAACTGATTAGCATCCTCCTGATTACTTGGTTCATCTGTGCTGGCTACCAGTAAATCGTCCATATATTGAATTAAAGTAGATCCCTTAGTCAGCGTGAGGGACTGTAACTGTTTCTGCAGGCACCTTGAGAATAAGGTCGGGGAGTAGATGAACCCTTGGGGAAGTCTCGTCCAGGTATATTGCTGTCCCTGGTGAGTGAAGGCGAACAGATACTGACTCGCCTGGGCTAGCGCCAAGGCGAAGAAGGCGTGCTGGTGGTCTATTATTGCGAAGATCTTGGCATTGGGATTAACGACAGTATCTGTGCTGGGTTGGGAACCAGAGCGTGTAGGGGCTGGACGATAGCATTGATGGCTCGAAGGTCCTGGACCAAACGGAACTGATTTGTTTTGCCTGACTTAGGGACTGCCAGTATTGGTGTATTATACGGGGACTGACATTGAACCAAAATCCCCTGTTCCACTAGTCCCTTGATCAATCGGTGGATACTTGGTATTGCCTGTGGTTTCAGTGGGTACTGACAGATGGAGGGCCAGTCCACATTGTCCTGTACTAGGATCTCAATCGGATCAATTGGAGTATAGCCCACTTGGGAGGGGTCCTCTGCCCATATGTGAGGATCCACGTAATCGGGTATATTGGTACCGATATGGTGGTATAGTACCGTCAGAACCTTCTCGGGATCTCTGTGAAATTGGACCGTCCGGCCATATCCCACAATCTGCAAATCCGGGCTGGTAGGGTCAGCCTCGTCTATAACTTGGCGCACCATAATTCCCAAATCTCTGGCATGGTGGGGAGGTAATACTTCGCGAGTGACGTGGGGTGCTACCGTTGCGGGCTGCCGCCACAACTTTCTATTTATTTCCACGAAATCTGCTTTCCCCTCCGGTCCAGACACTCTGGCTCTTAGTAGGATTTCCCACTCCTCTCCCACGTGATTCTGGAGATCCTGATCCTTACCACTAGGATCATAGGCTAGGATGACATGATAGGGCGCTTGAGGCAAATCCAGGGACCACCATTGAGGGGTCTGGGTAATGCAGCACTGCCGTTTAAAGGCTTCTTGCTTTAAACGATTCCATCATCCCCGCATTCCAGATGCAACTGAAATTTACAGAGGAGATCCCTAGCCATCAAGTTACAGTCCAAATTGGTGGTAATAACAAACCGATGTTTCACAGATTCTTCCTTGTAATTTACTTTGACTGGTTCTGACACTGCGAATGTTGAGACTTGTCCCACGAACCCTGACAGTCCCTGTGTCTCGGTGGAGGCGGGGAGTTTAAGCATCGATTGCACAGAGGACATGGAAGCTCCCATATCTATTAAGAAGGGTTGCCACTCATTTTGAATTTTTAGCGATATCATTGGTTCCTCATCCGAGGAAAGTCCTTGTACAGTCAAGCTGCGTAGTCAGTATTGATATTCGGGTGACAGATGGGCAAAGGGGTTGTTCTGGGAGAAGTTAGTATAAGATCCCCGTCCTCTTTGCCCCCCTTCTTTTCTTCCTCTCCCTTTTCCGTGCCGAAGGAAGGAGCATTGCCTGCTCCAATGTCCTTCCTGTCCACAATTAAAGCATCGTCTGCTCCTTCCCCAGCCCGATTGAGGGCCATAAGGGGGTCCATAGTTTGCGGGGCCGGGACCGTTGGGGTGTTGGGTATTCCCATATCCTTGGTTATCCTCCCATCCCCTTACACAGCGCTGTGGTTCCATTTGATATTCCCTTGGGGCAGGTTCCGGTCTTTCCCCTCGAGGAGACTCTTCCTTCCTAGTCACGTATTCAGTCTTGACCCGGGTTGGGGGCGCACCTCCCCCCTCTCCTTTCTTTTCCTGCCAATAATATTTAACCGCCCTTTCCATCTGGGCTTTACTGTTATTTGCCCAATTCATATTATTTGTCCGGATAGCGTGAGCAACAGAATAGGGCAGGCACTGAAGTAGGATAGCGCAGAATTGAGGTGAATTATCCCCCGTCCGGAAGGCATTATCTCCAGATTGACCCCCGTATATTTTAATGAATCTTTCCATGAATTCGTCGGCATTTTCGTCTTGTTTGGGTTTAATTTCTAATACAGCGGCAATACTGATGGGCTTCTGAAGGGTCGTGCCGAGGGCGGTGAAGATAGCGTTTAGGCGGTCCTGGGCGTTATTAGGGTGTGCAGCCAATAATGCGTCATGGGTTGCATATCGTAAGTGAACTAGAAATCGGGAGTGCTCAGTTGGGCTCAGGGTCTGCTGTACCAGGGCCCACAGGTCCCTTGATTCTGTATTATAAACTGCAATGGTAGTCCGGAGATGATCTATAAAATTGACGGGTTCCTTTTTTCGATCTGGTATGGTGGCCAGAATGGCCATAATTTCGCTCGGTTTCCAAGGCACATAGACATCTATGGTGTCTGCAGTCTGTTGTGCGTCAGGGTTTGGCATTGGTCTAACTGGGAGCTGCTGCCGGGGCTTAGGGGTGGGGGTGTCAACCTCGGAAGACGTTTCTGGGTCGGAGGGTGGCTCGGAGCCGTCTGACTGTACAGCACCTCCGCGTCCCAATCGGCGGGAGTGTTTGTTTTGTCTTTCGCAACTGGCATTCTGACGAGCGGATTCACGGGACTGCTTATTCCTTTGAGATATAGATCTGCCCTTCCGGGTGTGAGATCTGGTCCTATCGGCTACATGGCTCGTGAACTGGGGATTTGAGTCACTATCAGAGGATGAAGGGTCCGTCTGGGCTTGTTGGTTTGTTGGTGTGGGGTTCTGATTATCCTTACCTCCTACCACCGGAGTGTAAGGTGGAGGTTGGGAAGGGGACTGTGGTAAGGGGCTAGGGGCTGCGGGAGGCGCCGTTGGGCGCCGAGTCAGTGACCATTCATCAATTTCATCATCAGCCTCGGTCAACGCAAAGCCAACCATTTGACTACGTAGTCGGTTAATACCTTTCTCAGAGGTCCCAGTGGATCTCTTAGTACGTTTTTCGTGCGCGCATTCTTTTTTTTAAGACGTTTACGGTTTTAACATGTCCTCCTTCTGTCAATGAGAGTCCTAATTTAATGGCATTTTCCTGCCAACTTGACAGAAGTGATGCATCTTTTAATTTTTGACAATAATGTCGCCACGTTAAATTTACACAGTCCCACATCGCCCCGCGTTTTTTTTTACTATCCCTCTGCGCTGCCGCACGATTCGATCTAGCCCTATCTATCCCTACCTTCCACGTCGCCACGCAATTCGATCTAGCTCTATCCCTACCTTCTGCGTCGCCGCGTGATTCGATCTAACCCTATCTAGCTCGATCTATCCCTACCTTCCGCGTCACTGCGCGATTTGATCTAACCCTATCTCTATCCCTACCTTCTGCGTCGCCGCACGATTCGATCTAACCCTATCTCTATCCCTACCTTCCGCGTCGCCGCGTGGTTCGAATCCAATCAGTGCCTAGACGGGCCAAGTGATATACAAGGTCGACGTCACACCTGACTTGGACACTTATTTCCTAAGTTGAGAAGGTATTCGCCAGATTGACTTGGATCTCGTTCAGACACTACCTGAGAACCAGCGAGTGGCCAAACTTTTCTCAGACATTTGAAACTGAAGGAAACTGCAGTGGTATTTTAAAATATACTCACTACAGTGGCCACTTTCCTCCCATCTCGTCCAAGGCTAGTCTGGCTCTTAATTCGCAAGTTTTCGGCAGTCGTCCGTTGAGATCCCACTTCTGACACCACTGGATTCTTTTCCTTCAATCTGTTTCAGCGAATACACTGAGGCGAACACCAAAGAAGCTTAAAACAAAGCCGTCTTTATTCTTTTATTACCGGCCGGGACTTATCAGACAGAAGGAATGCTCTCTCGATAGAGCGCACCAACTTCCTACGGACAAGTGCTGTTACATTGTGAAGGCACAACAGTTATACATTTTCGGTACAAGATACAATTAGAGTGACATCCTAGTTCAGCCTATCCCTTTTGATCCCTCATTCCCTTTGTCCACTCAGGAGCTGACATTTGTATGGGCTGTTTCTCCCAAAGAACTTTCTCACACTTTGCTCAAAGAACTTTCTCACTCTTAGCTCTCAAACTTTCTCAGGCATTGCTTCTAAATGTTACAATTTTACTGGCGTGACTAGTAACTGAGACCTTGCAAGTCTGTTAATTGTGTTGATGTCGTAATATTTGCAGTCTGACATTCTTTTAGTTATTCTCCCATGATTTCTTTGTTCAATTTCACTTTCTCGATACCTTTTCCCACATTCTCAACTTCAATGTCTCTATGTACTTTCAAACATTCATATTCTATACATTTTCAAACATTCATATTCTATACATTTTCAAACATTCACAATATGACCAAGGAATGGATCCTACATCATAAAATTGTGACCTGCTCTAAAACACAACGATGGAAGGATCTACAATCCAATTCCACTTGAACGTATTGGAGCCACATTTGTATTTACCATCCTCCTTTAGAAGATTATATGATGGGAATCATCCTGAAACCAAACTTTTGTTTGGAATTGAAATTGCTTTTACACATGCTCTTGTCAACCTTCATAGTTTTGCAGTGTCATCCTAGCAATAGGTTACCGTTACCAGTCAGGAATTTTGCTCTCTCCAAAGTATTTGAGTGTGATTTGCAAGGGATGTTGAGAAGTATTGAAAGCTAAAGGCAGATTATTCACTACTTTTGCAATAGTCATTTTCCAAATGAAGTTCTCCACAAAGTTATTCTACTATACTCCACTCAACAATCTTCTGGGACAGCATAATTTAAATTATATATAATATCTTCTGGGGGAAAAATCTGTCGAATGTCACTTTGGAATCATTAAAAGAAGTCCTGCTCAAGGATGTTCTAAAAATTACATTTTCAATTGAGATGATAAAATTTTTGATTCCAGGTGTGAGGAAAGCTTTGTTTGAGGATTAAGGGCCAAGATGCCTTTTGGTTATTCATGCCTTTACATTACAGGAGGTCTATTTTCGCCACGATTAGATGCCGCTTTTTGGTGTGAAATCCTCTGTGCAACTATGGCAAACGTTTGTGTACCGGCACCCACTGTCATCGTCAGTTTTATTTTTTTTAGCACCCGATGGTGTTAGAACGGGATCTGCGCGTTTTTGGCCGTTTCTTCATAGTTGCATTATTTTACCCGTGTGATTTAAAAAAAAAAAAACATTTTTTTGAGCGCGCTGCAGTGTGACCAAATTCACCGCCAAAAAAAAAACGTACGTTAAGTTAAGGAAACAGCGCTGCGCACAAGAGGACAAGACCGAGGCAATAAGAATACAAAATTTCCAAAGAACTCTTTTCGGAGCAAGGGAAGATGATTTCCGGGCCGAGGAAGAAGATGCTCCCTCTGCTGTCTCGCCCCAATTTTTATGGACCTGATCTCCCTCTTCCGCCTGCTCCCCCCACAGACCCGCTGTAATCCCGAGCCGAATGCCCCCGCTCCTGCTGCGAGTTCGGGAGCAGGAGGGTCATTCGGCCCGGATTGCAGCGGGGGGAGAGCAGTCCTTTTGGCCTGGGATCGCAGTGGGTCCAGCCGCGGGAGGGGAGCTGGCTGCGGGTGCAGCTGAGGGGAGAGGTGGCCACGGGTCCAGCCGGTAGTAGAGGTGGCTGCGGGTCCAGCTGGGGGTGGGGGGAGCAGCAGTGGCAACGTGTACAGCTGGGGGGAGAGGTCCTTTTGTGGCCCTTTCGGCAATGGTGGGGGAGCGGGCTTCAGCGTCTCTGGTTGTCTTGGCAACTTCAGCATTTTGCGCATGCCCAGGGAGGTTTTGGCGCAGACTTGAAGCTCTGTTGCCCGCTGCCCCTCCCCGCCCCCCCCCCCCCCACCCAAACTTACTTCGGAGAGCGCTGCACCAAATTCACATTTTTTTGGCAAAAGTCCCGATTTTCTTTTTCTGCCGCAAATGTACACAAACAAAAAAAATCGTACGTTAACATGTGCCGTGCGCCAAAAATCCAGCAAGTGGAAAATGGGGGCCGAGGTTACTGCCATTTTATTTGCCAATTATATTGAGTGACGTTCAATCCAAAATGATATTTCATTGCAGAACATTTGCAAGCAATGGATGCAGAATGAATATAATATTGCACATGATGACAGCTGACTAATCTTTCATTTGTGGCAGAGTGATATTAGGTTTTACAAATATGTTCCCAAATTCATGTTACTTTCAGTTACGTTCGATAGACATTATTTCTTACAGATGACATTAAGTTATAATATTATGTACATTTCTATCCTTCCAGGCAGAAAAGTTGAATTATAAAGATAAAAAACTGAACATTGGTCCAGCGATAAGAAAGCAACAAGTGGGGATTCCACGTATGTATCTAATAGATAATTCTCCCCATTGTTGGTAACTAACTCAGAGAAAGTATACAGTGTTTCATAGCATCAGTCATGAGGAGCATCAAAAGTAAAATTCTTATTTGTTCAACCTTCACATAAAAATTGAGGCGAGACTGCAGAGGGAGCATCTTCCTTTGGTGTTTTGTTGGTTTTCAGGCAGGTGGTGGGATGGAAAATTGAGCACAGTTGAGGCTGTTTTAAGGAATAATCTAGTCTGCGCCATGTTTTCTTTTGAACTTGGTACAAAATGTAATTAACAACCTACTAATGAAAATCAACTTTCTCAGAAATCCCACAAGTCAAAGTTTGCTTGATTTCTCAATGAGTTATTAATTACAGACAAAAAGCATACTCCTATTCATTCTTCTTTTTGCTTGTCTCCATTTTGCTTTTCCTACCATTATGTGTAGAATTTTAGATTTTGCAGTGGCATGGTATAACATTTTCAATAAATGACTGGACTTATTTCTGAGAAGGCAAATTACTATGACTGGTTTTACTGTTTCTATTTTGCAACAATGCAGCTTTTTTGGAGAATATCCTGATGAATACAAGAGGCAATAATAGATTGAGACAGTTAAGTGGGAGTTAAACGGATGGACATCTGGCAGGCGGAAGCATCAGATCAATAGTTAGGATTTCCTCCCACCCTCCATTTAAACAGGCCATGCACACCACAGCTTGAATACCACTGGGTTAATAGCAAAAAGATCTGAAAAAGTACACAATTAGCCAGTATGTATGTTTAGTTAATATGCACCTGAGTGAGCTTCATTGTAATAAGTTACATTGTTTATTTGCCATCTTGCACAAAGTGGGCAAATTACCAGGCATTCCCATGTCTGGTCAGCTTTCCACTTAGTTTTTCATGCACGATCCAATGCATTTTGCATGTGCAGTTGCACTTGGGGTTCCAACAATTTCTTTCAATAATTGGGAGGTAGCAATTCTTTTCTGGTTTATATTTTTGATTGGACACAGACCCCCCCGCCCCTCCCCAGCATACCCTCATCCCATTGATACAAAAATTGGATTACCCTGATGACACACAAACCCACTTGTCCATTCCATCTTCCTTACTTTCGCTGTGTTCCCCTCCCTCATCTCTTTCTCCTATCTCTTTCCCCTCCGCTCGTCTCTTCCCACACCTTCTCCTCTCCCCTTTCCCTTCTTCTCCTTGGCATATCTTCGAGAGAGCACACACATCACACAGCCTGTAAAATGGCTGCAGGTTCTGGTGACCCCTGACCTGGTCAGGTGACCTGCTCTTTATTAACAGCACTATCTGCAGTAACACAGGCGTCCACAGTGTGGAGCTACAGACATTACACTTCTCCCTCCTTAATGAAGAGTTATTATAACAATCATCATACATAACTTGCATGGTTGTACATAACAATGGGTATGGACTTATTTTGCAATAGTTACAAATCAAGCTAAACCACTTGTTATCTGTTTCGAAGAGGATACCTTAGCTCTCGAACAGAACCTTCCAAACATGGTGTCGAATTTACATAGAAACATAGAAAATAGGTGCAGGAGTAGGCCATTCGGCCCTTTGAGCCTGCACCACCATTCAGTAAGATCATGGCTGATCATTCACCTCAGTACCCCTTTCCTGCTTTGTCTCCATACCCCTTGATCCCTTTAGCCGTAAGGGCCATATCTAACTCCCTCTTAAATATATCCAATGAACTGGCATCAACAACTCTCTTGAGTGAAGAAGTTCCTCCTCATTTCAGTCCTAAATGGCTTACCCTTTATCCTCGGACTGTGTCCCCTGGTCCTGGACTTCCCCAACATCGTGAACATTCTTCCTGCATCTAGCCTGCCCAGTCCCTTCAGAATTTTATAAGTTTCTATGAGATCCCCTCTCATCCTTCTAAACTCCAGTGAATACAGGCCCAGTCGATCCAGTCTCTCCTCATATGTCAGTCCTGCCATCCCGGGAATCAGTCTGGTGAACCTTCGCTGCACTCCCTCAATAGCAAGAATGTCCTTCCTCAGATTAGGAGACCAAAACTGAACATAATATTCCAGGTGAGGCCTCACTAAGGCCCTGTATAACTGCAGTAAGACCTCCCTGCTCCTATACTCAAATCCCCTAGCTATGAAGGCCAACATGCCATTTGCTGCCTGCTGTACCTGCATGCCAACTTTCAATGACTGATGTACCATGACACCCAGGTCTCGTTGCACCTCCCCTTTTCCGAATCTGTCCCCATTCACATAATAGTCTGTCTCTCTGTTTTTACCACCAAAGTGGATAACCTCACATTTATCCACATTATACTGCATCTGCCATGCATTTGCCCACTCACTTAACCTGTCCAAGTCACCCTGCAGCCTCTTAGCATCCTCCTCACAGCTCGCACCGCCACCCAGCTTAGTGTCATTTGCAAACTTGGAGATATTACACTCAATTCCTTCATCTAAATCATTAATATATATTGTAAATAGCTGGGGTCCTAGCACTGCGCCCTGCGTCACTCCACTAGTCACTGCCTACCATTCTGAAAAGGACCCGTTTATCCCGACTCTGCTTCCTGTCTGCCAACCAGTTCTCTATCCACGTCAGTACATTACCCCAAATTCCGTGTGCTTTAATTTTGTACACCAATCTCTTGTGTGGGACCTTGTCAAAAGCCTTTTGAAAGTCCAAATACAAGACATCCACTCGTTCTCCCTTTTCCACTCTACTAGTTACATCCTCAAAAAATTTTCCAGAAGGTTTGTCAAGCATGATTTCCCTTTTAATAAATCCATGCTGACTTGGACCTATCCTGTCACTGCTTTCCAAATGGCCTGCTATTTCATCTTTAATGATTGATTCCAACATTTTCCCCACTACTGATGTCAGGCTAACCGGTCTATAATTACCCGTTTTCTCACTCCCTCCTTTCTTAAAAAGTGATGTTACATTAGCAGCCCTCCAGTCCATAGGAACTGATCCAGAGTCGATAGACTGTTGGAAAATGATCACCAATGCATCCACTATTTCTAGGGCCACTTCCTTACATACTCTGGGATGCAGACTATCAGGCCCCGGGGATTTATCGGCCTTCAATCCCATCAATTTCCCTAACACAATTTCCCGCCGAATAAGGATTTCCTTCCGTTCCTCCATCTCACTAGACCCTCGATCCCCGAGTATTTCCGGAAAGTTGCTTGTGTCTTCCTTCGTGAAGACAGAAACAAAGTATTTCAACTCATTCGAGGCTGATCCTGAGGGAAATTTTCCTCCAAAGGATGCCCTTGATTTCCATTTGAACTCTCTCTAACTTCAAACTATTTGATTTCCTGACTCGGATTCAGACTTGAATTCTGACTTTCTCTTGCATTTGTTTCCAGTACGTTGGATGTAGGATATGCTGCTGGTGTATCAAAACTATCTGATGAGTCAGAAATAATGGAATCATTCCCACCTTCAACTACTTCCATGTCTGTGGGTAAAATATGATCAATGTGAACAAACCTAACCTGTCCATTATCAAACATCTTGACCAAATATGTGCGAGGACCACATATCTTCACCACTCTTCCTGGTAACCACTTCAACCATTTACGGTGATGGTTCTTCACTCCTTCTGATTTAATTTCACACTTCACTCTTTTACTCTACCTCTATTATGATTCTCTTTGTCTTAATTGTGTCTCTTCTACGGACTGTGCCAAGTTTGGATTTAACGAGAATCTGGTTCGTGGCTGTCGTTTGAGAAACAACTCTGCTGGTGTTCTACCAGTAATTGTGTGAGGAGTATTATGATAAGTTATTACAAAATTAGCCAATTTGTGGTACAATGACAACTGCCGTTTCTTTGGATTTGGATCCAACAATTTGTACAGTGCGCTCTGCTGCACCATTCAACGCAGGGTGGTACGGTGGGACCTTGGTATGTTTCTCACCATTTTTGCTGATGAACTGCAAATTCTTAACAAAATTGTGGTCCATTACGCAAAAACAATTTCTGCTGGGAGGCTAAATGAAGAAAATAATCTTCGCAAAATGTCTAATGTTTTGCTTGTTATTTTCCACATTGGAAACACCTCGACCCACTTCAAATGGCTATCAATCACGATAAACAATTGTTGCTCTTCTAGCTCAGCAAAATCGATATGTATCCTTTGCCACACCCTGGGAGGCCATTTCCATGGCTGTAATGGTGTTGATGGTGGTTGCTTGCTTACCAATTGACATAGAAACCTAGATATAGAAAATAGGTGCAGGAGTAGGCCATTCGGCCCTTCGAGCCTGAACCGCCATTCAATGAGTTCATGGCTGAACATGCAACTTCACTACCCCATTCCTGCTTTCTCACCATACCCCTTGATTCCCCCTAGTAGTAAGGACTACATCTAACTCCTTTTTGAATATATTTAGTGAATTGGCCTCAACAACTTTCTGTGGTAGAGAATTCCACAGGTTCACCACTCTCTGGGTGAAGAAGTTTCTCCTCATCTCGGTCCTAAATGGCTTACCCCTTATCCTGAGACTGTGACCCCTGGTTCTGGACTTCCCCAACATTGGGAACATTCTTCTTGCATCTAACCTGTCTAAACCCGTCAGAATTTTAAACGTTTCTATGAGGTCCCCTCTCATTCTTCTGAACTCCAGTGAATACAAGCCCAGTTGATCCAGTCTTTCTTGATATGTCAGTCCCGGGAATCAGTCTGGTGAACCTTTGCTGCACGCCCTCAATAGCAAGAATGTCCTTCCTCAAGTTAGGAGACCAAAACTGTACACAATACTCCAGGTATGGCTTCACCAAGGCCCTGTACAACTGTAGCAACACCTCCCTGCCCCTGTACTCATCCCCTTGCTATGAAGGCCAACATGCCATTTGCTTTCTTAACCACCTGTTGTACCTGCATGCCAACCTTCAATGATGTACCATGGCACCCAGGTCTCGTTGCACCTCCCTCCCCTTTTCTTAATCTGTCACCATTCAGACAATAGTCTGTCTCTGTTTTTACCAGCAAAGTGGATAACCTCACATTTATCCACATTATACTTCATCTGCCATGCATTTGCCCACTCACCTAACCTATCCAAGTCACTCTGCAGCCTCATAGCATCCTCCTCGCAGCTCACACTGCCACCCAACTTAGTGTCATCCGCAAATTTGGAGATAGTACATTTAATCCCCTCGTCTAACTCATTAATGTACAGTGTAAACAGCTGGGGCCCCAGCACAGAACCTTGCTGTACCCCACTAGTCACTACCTGCCATTCTGAAAAGTACCCATTTTCTCCTATTCTTTGCTTCCTGTCTGCCAACCGGTTCTCCATCCACGTCAGCACACTACCCCCAATCCCATGTGCTTTAACTTTGCACATTAATCTCTTGTGTGGGACCTTGTCGAAAGCCTTCTGAAAGTCCAAATACACCACATCAACTGGTTCTCCCTTGTTCACTCTACTGGAAACATCCTCAAAAAATTCCAGAAGATTTGTCCAGCATGATTTCCCTTTCACAAATCCATGCTGACTTGGACCCATCATGTCACCTCTTTCCAAATGCGCTGCTGTGACATCCTTAATAATTGATTCCATCATTTTACCCACTACCGATGTCCAGCTGACCGGTCTATAATTACCCACTACGGAGGACAGGCTGACCGGTCTATAATTCCCTGTTTTCTCTCTCCCTCCTTTTTTAAAAAGTGGGGTTACATTGGCTACCCTCCACTCAATAGGAACTGATCCAGAGTCAATGGAATGTTGGAAAATGACTGTCAATGCATCCGCTATTTCCAAGGCCACCTCCTCAAGTACTCTGGGATGCAGTCCATGAGACCCTGGGGATTTATCGGCCTTCAATCCCATCAATTTCCCCAACACAATTTCCCAACTAATAAGGATTTCTCTCAGTTCCTCCTTCTTACTAGACCCTTTGCCCCCTTTTATATCCGGAAGGTTGTTTGTGTCCTCCTTAGTGAATACCGAACCAAAGTACTTGTTCAATTGGTCTGTCATTTCTTTGTTCCCCGTTATGACTTCCCCTGATTCTGACTGCAGGGGACCTACGTTTGTCTTTACTAACCTTTTTCTCTTTACATATCTATAGAAGCTTTTGCAGTCCATTTTAATGTTCCCTGCAAGCTTACTCTTGTACTCTATTTTCCCTGCCCTAATCAAACCCTTTGTCCTCCTCTGCTGAGTTCTAAATTTCTCCCAATCCCCAGGTTCGTTGCTATTTCTGACCAATTTGTATGCCACTTCCTTGGCTTTAATACTATCCCTGATTTCCCTTGATAGCCACGGTTGAGCCACCATCCCTTTTTTATTTTTACACCAGAGAGGGATATACAATTGTTGTAGTTCATCCATGTGGTCTCTAAATGTCTGCCATTGCCCATCCACTGTCAACGCCGTAAGTATCATTCGCCAATCTATCCTAGCCAATTCACGCCTCATACCTTCAAAGTTCTCCTTCTTTAAGTTCTGGACCATGGCCTCTGAATTAACTGTTTCCTTCTCCATCCTAATGTAGAATTCCACCATATTATGGTCACTCTTCCCCAAGGGGTCTCTCAACGAGATTGCTAATTAATCCTCTCTCATTACACAACACCCAGTCTAAGATGGCCTCCCCCCTAGTTGGTTCCTCGATATATTTGTCTAGAAAACCATCCCTTATGCACTCCAGGAAATCCTCCTCTACCGTATTGCTTCCAGTTTGGTTAGCCCAATCTATATGCATATTAAAGTCACCCATGATAACTGCTGCACCTTTATTGCATGCACCCCTAATTTCCTGTTTGATGCCCTCCCCAACATCACTATTACTGTTTGGAGGTCTGTACACAACTCCCACTAATGTTTTTTGCCCTTTGGTGTTCTGCAGCTCTACCCATATAGATTCCACATCAAGCTAATGTCCTTCCTAACTATTGCATTAATCTCCTTTTCAACCAGCAATGCTACCCCACCTCCTTTTCCTTTTTATTCTATCCTTCCTGAATGTTGAATACCCCTGGATGTTGAGTTCCCAGCCCTGATCATCCTGGAGCCACGTCTCTGTAATCCCAATCACATCATATCTGTTAACATCTATTTGCACAGTTAATTCATCCACCTTATTATGGATACTCCTTGCATTAAGACACAAAGCCTTCAGGCTTGTTTTTTTAACACCCTTTGTCCTTTTAGAATTATGATGTAGTGTGGCCCTCTTTGTTTCTTGCCTTTGTTTCCTCGGCCTTCCACTATTGCTTTTTACCTTACTCCAATCTGTTTTTGACTCCATATTACTTCGCCCTGTCTCGCTACACATGTCTTACACTGACTGACGATGTTCTCTATATCTTTATCATCAAGACCTGGCCACCATAAGTAACTGCATGCAAAACTCTTGGTCAAGCACATTCCCAGGTGCTGGTCATGGAGGTCTCCTAATACTTTGGACCTGAATTTATTTGGTATAACCACTCTTGCACCCCACATGATACAGTCTTTATTGACTGACAATGCATTCCTACGAATGAAGAATGGATGAATATCTTTGTCTGTTACCTGGTTTGGCCATCCATTTGCAATATAATCATACACCTTTGACATTACTGGGTCACATTTGGTTGCCATCCCAATCTCTTCAGCTGTGACTGGCAGTTCATCATCGAAGTATGAAAAACAGAACACCTCTTCCCTATAGGGTGTAACTTGTGATGGGGAAGGCAATCTAGACATAGCATCAGCATTACTGTGATCATCTGATCGTCTGTATTCAATATCATATGTATATGCTGACAAAATCAAAGCCCATCTCTGCATTCGGGTTGCAGCTACTGTTGGAACTGGGGACTTTGGATGGAGGATTGCTGTCAGGGGCTTATGGTCCGTAACGAGAGTAAGCTTACGACCATACAAGTATTTGTGGAACTACTTGACCCCAAAAATGAATGCTAAAGCTTCCCTTTCGATTTGTGCATAATTACGCTCACTGGTACTGAGAATGCATGAAGCAAAAGCAATTGGTCTCTCCTCCCCACTACGTAATACATGAAAGATTATTGCCCGAACTGCATACGGAGAGGCATCACATGCTAGCTTGATCTCCTGAGATACGTCATAGTGAACTTACATGGTGCTCTCTACCAAGATGCTTTTACACTCCTTGAATGCTGTATCGCATTCTTTTGACCACTTCCAATGGACCTGTTTTTTCAATAGGTCATTCAGTGGATGTAATACTGTAGCCAAATTTGGTAGGAACTTTCCATAATAGTTGAAAAGACCCAAAAATGATTGAAGTTCAGTGACATCCTTGGGAGTGTGTGCATTTCTGATTGCATCCAATTTTTCCTTGGTTGGCTGTAAACCATCTTTGTCTACTTTGTATCCTAAGTACTCCACTGAGTTTTGAAAAAGCTCACACTTGCAAGCAGCCACTTGTACACTGTACTTCTCTAGCCGTTTGAGGACTTCATTCAATATGTTACGAATTTGCCTATTTGGTGCTGAAATTAGTATGTCATCTAAATAACCTATTCCCCTTTCAATACCTTGCAAAATCTGGTTCATTACCCCTTGGAATATGGCTGGGGCGGAAGACACTCCAAATGGTAGCCAATTAAATTGATATAGGCATAGATGAGTATTTATAGTCAAACATGACTTGGACTCCTCGTCTAGTTCCAGCTGTAAGTAGGCATTCGTCAGATCCAACTTTGAGAAAATCTGACCCCCTGTCAGTGTTGTGAACAAATCTTCTATATTTGGCAATGTATTGGTGATATTACCCTCTAGAACCTGGTTTATGGTTACTTTATAATCACCACACAATCTTACCTTACCATTTGGATTTAGGTACAACAACAATGGTCGTAGCCCAATTACATAGATCTATCTTAGAAATAATGTTCTCAGTCTCTAGTCTTTTGAGTTCTTAACTTTCTCCCTTCAGTGCATATGGTGTGGAACATGGCTTGCAGTAAACCAATCTAGCGTCCTTCTGTACCCTGACACTTGCCTTGAAGCCTTGGATCGGACTACCTGTTTCGCAGAACACCTTCGGATAATTCTTGATGACATCATCCTTTGACGCAAATCTCGTTTCGACACCCAAAATTTCACTCCAATCCAACTTCAGTGATCCCAACCAATTTCTTCCGAGTAAGGCAGGCTTGTCTCCTGCCACTACTATTAGAGGCAAGCTCTGAACTTGATCCTTATATTTCACCGATACGGTGATACGACCTACCAGTGGAATGTTCTCTCCCGAGTAGCCTCGCAGCACTATCTTGGCTTTCTCCAATGGGAAATCCCGCAATTTGTCGCGGTATAGCGACTCCGGTACTACACTCATACACCAGTGTCGATTTCTATGGGTATCTTGAATCCTGCAGCATCTACGTGGATTATGATACTTTTCGAATCGCCATCCGTTAACCTCGTGCTCCTGATGACTTTTAACTCTTAACAACATTTCGTCCTGTTGTTCTTCCATGCTATGTAATGTCTGGGGATTTCTACTCACAGCTTTGAAAGCTGGTTTATTCTTCAGTCGGCATGTATTTGCAAGATGCCCAGTTTTCCTGCAGGCGAAACACTCTGCCTTCACATACGGACAACTTTGAGCACTGTTGTTCCAGGCACCGATAGCAGGATGTCAATGCTCTATTCTCATTTCCAGTTTATTACATAACAACATAAGAATTAGGAACAGGAGTAGGCCATCTCGCCCCTTGAGCCTGCTCTGCCATTCAAAAGATCATGGCTGATCTGGCCATGGACTCGGCTCCACTTATCCGCCCGCTCCCCATAACCCTTAATTCCCTTATTGGTTAAAAATCTATCTGTCTGTGATTTGAATACATTCAATGAGTTAGCCTCAACTGCTTCCTTGGGCAGAGAATTCCACAGATTCACAATCCTCTGGGAGAAGAAATTTCAAAAAGCTTTTGACAAGGTCCCACACAAGAGATTAGTGTGCAAAATTAAAGCACATGGTATTGGGGGTAATGTATTGACGTGGATAGAGAACTGGTTGGCAGACAGGAAGCAAAGAGTAAGAATAAACAGGTCCTTTTCAGAATGGCAGGCAGTGACTAGTGGGGTACCGCAAGGTTCAGTGCTGGGACCCCAGCTATTGACAATGTACGTTAATGATTTAGACGAAGGAATTGAATGGAATATCTCCAAGTTTTCAGATGACACTAAGCTGGGTGGCAGTGTGAGCTGTGAGGAGGATGCGAAGCGGCTGCAGGGTGACTTGGACAGGTTAAGTGAGTGGGCAAATGCATGGTAGATGCAGTATAATGTAGATAAATGTGAGGTTAATCACTTTGGTAGCAAAAACAGTGTCATGTATGTAACCACAATGTAACACCACTGTATTACTGTATGCACTCAACCTAGATGCACACCTTGACCACTAGGGGTGAACTTGTGGGAGACACTCCTTACCTGATCACACAGGTATAAAAAGGTAGGTCCCATGCAGGGTCATCGTCTTTGGAATCCTGTGAATAAAGAGGTAAGGTCACAGAGTGACCTTGTCCCCAGAATGTGCCTCATGTGGTTTCATACTGTAGAGTAAGGACTTTACATTGGCGACGAGAAATGGGAATTCACGATCCACGAGAATGGCCACCGGCAGCACAGAGGAACGGTTCTGTGTTTAGTAAGATTGGGACGATGTTTTCAAGAGGCTTCAGCAAAACTTCGTGATGAAAGAATGGCTGGGGGATGTAGCGGCCGACAAGCGAAGGGCTCATCTTCTGACCAGCTGCGGACCAAAGACTTAGGCACTCGTGAAGGACTTACTAGCACCCGAAAAGCCGTTGGACAAAACCTTTGAAGAACTTAGCAAATTGATCGGGGAGCACCTCAAACCGGCGAGTAGCATACATATGGCCCGACACAGATTCTACACCCACCGACGTCGTGAAGGACAGAGCATACCGGGCGTTGTAGCGGACCTCCGGCGTTTGGCCAGCCTCTTAAGTTCACAGAAGCCTGCAGGGGGGAGATGCCAAGGGACTTCTTTATCGAGGGCATCGGTCATGTGGGAATTTTCCGCAAATTAATTGAGACCAAGGATTTGACCATGGAAGCGGGGGCGTTGATAGCTCAAACTTTCATGACTGGGGAGGAAGAGACGAAAATAATATACGTGCGCAATTCTGCCTCTAACGCGGCGATAGATCAGGGAGTCAATATCATCAATGCGACTCCGAGCCCTGCAGGCATGCAGGGGCAGTCCGACGTTCCCCAGGCAGCAATAGACCCCAGAGTAGGACTTCCAACAGAGACAATGGCAGGCTGAACGGACATTCACGCCATCACAGTGGACAATGCGGCCCGGGATGGGGCCATTGACACCCACCTAATAGGGTACTTAAGAGCAGTCAAAGGGACAGTCAGCATGGAATGCCTGGCCATAGTCCCTTTGTTCCCAACAATGGAAACTTTAACTCATGCTGGAGGTGTGGGAGGATTAACACTCAGCTAGATCTTGCAGATTTCAACACTTTGTCTGCAGAAACTGCAATCTCAGTGGCCACTTAGCTCAAATGTGCAGGAAGTCTGCAACCAGACTAATATATGAGGCGGATGGACCAGAAGAGGGTTCTTTGAGGCAGGATGACTTTTGGGGCAAATCGATGGACGCCGAAGTTCAGCAGGTCCATGTGGCGAATATTCACAGTTCATACACCAAAACGCCACCAATGATGGTTTTATTGAACGGTATCCCAGTACGCATGGAGCTGGACACTGGGGCCAGCCAGTCACTCATGGGCGTTCAGCAATTTGAGAAGCTATGACCACTTAAAGCCAGTAGACCCAAATTAGCACGAATTGAGACACAATTACGGACTTACACTAAAGAAATCATTCCGATGCTAAGCAGTGCGATGTTGGCTGTCACACACAATGGATTAGTGAATCGGCTGCCGTTCTGGATTGTCCCGGGCAATGGTCCCGCATTGTTGGGGAGGAGCTGGTTAGCCGAGATGAACTGGAAATGGGAGGATGTTCACGCAATGTCATCTGTGGAGCGAAGTTCGTGCTCACAAGCCCTACAACAATTCGATTTACTATTCCAACTGGGCGTCAGGACTTTCAAAGGCACTAAAGTAGTGATACACATCACCCCGGATGCAAGGCCAGTGCGCCACAAAGCCAGAGCGGTGCTGTATGTGATGCGGGAAAAGATCGAGAGCAAATTGGACCGGCTGTTGAGAGAGGTCATCATCTCGCCTGTTGAATTCAGCGACTGGGCGAGCCCCACCGTTCCCGTCCTAAAAGCGGATGACTGTCAGGATCTGTGGCGACTACAAGGCCACCATCAATCGGGTGTCCCTACAAGATCAATACCCGCTCCCGAGAGCGGAGGACCTCTTCGCCACGCTGGCAGGCGGCAAGCTGTTCACCAAGTTGGACCTCACTTCAGCCTATATGATCCAGGAACTGGCTGACTAATGTAAACTACTGACTACCATCACCACGCACAAGGGACTGTTCATTTTTAACAGGTGCCTGTTTGGCATTCGATCAGCGGCCGCGATTTTTCAAAGAAACATGGGAAGCCTGCTTAAATCCATTCCTGGAACAATCGTATTCCAGGACGACATCCTCATCACGGGTCGAGACACCGAGGAACACCTCCACAACCTGGAGGAGGTGCTACGCCGACTGGACCGGGTAGGCCTACGACTCGAAGTCTAAATGTGTGTTCTGAGGTTGAGTTTCTGGGCAGGAGGCTTGCTGCAGCTGGGATTCGGCCCACCGAATCCAAAACAGGCGATCCGACGAGCACCCAGGCCCTGCAACACATCGGAGTTGCATTCATTCCTGGGACTGTTGAACTATTTTGGGAACTTTCTGCCGAATTTGAGCACGTTGTTGGAGCCGCTGCAGAGTTGCGATTGGTTTTGGGGGGACTGTCAGGAACGGGCTTTTGATCGGGCGCGAAACCTACTTGGTTCAAACAAGTTGTTGACCCTGTACGACTCCTGTAAAAAAATTGGTTTGGACATGTGATGCATCATCCTGTGGGGTTGGGTGCATGTTGCAGCAGGGCTATGCTGAGGGTCAAAGACAACCTGTGCCTTATGCCTCCAGGTCGCGCTCTGAAGCAGAACGGGGATATGGGATGGTTGAGACGGAAGCGCTTCCATGTGTCTATGGTGTAAATAAAAATGCATCAGTGCCTCTTTGGTAGGAAGTTTGAATTAGAGAGGGGACCACAAGCCATTAACATCCCTGCTGTCAGACAGCAAGGCTGTCAATGCCAACGCATCAGCTCGCATACAGCGATGGGCTCTCACGCTGGCTGCTAATGACTACTCCATTCAGCACCAGCCCGCCACTGAAAATTGCGCTGACGCGCTCAGCAGGCTTCTGTTAGCCACCACTGAGGGGGCAGTGGAGCAAAGCGCCGAGATGGTCATGGCTGTCTATGCCTATGACAGCGCAGGCTCCCCCATCACAGCCCGCCAGATCAAAATCTGGACAAACAGATCCCCTCCTATCCCTGATTAAGAAATGTGTCCTGACTGGGGATTGGGCGCCCGCACACGGAGCATGCCCTGAGGAGGTCAGTCCGTTCCACAGACGGATGGATGAGCTCTCCATCCAATTCGACTGCCTACTATGGGGCAGCCGAGTAGTTAAGCTCCAGAAGGGCAGGGAAGCATTCATCAGGGAACTGCACAGCGAGCACCCAGGCATTGTGCTGATGAAGGCCATTGCCCGATCACACGTTTGGTGGCTTGGAATTGATTCAGACCTGGAACACTGCTCGCAGGTGCACGACATGTGCCCAGCTGGGTAATGCCCCACAGGGAGGCCCCGCTCAGCCCGTGGCCTTGGCCCATCAGGCCATGGTCATGCATTCATGTTGACTACGTGGGCCCGTTCATGGAAAAGATGTTCCTTATTGTGGTAGATGCGTACTCAAAATGGATAGAGTGCAACATTCTGAATTCATGCATGTCATCCACCACCGTAGAAAGCCTACGTGCAATCTTTGCAACCCATGGTTTACCGGCCATCCTGGTTAGTGATAATGGCCCATGTTTCACAAGCTACAAATTCTGAGAGTTTATGTCGGGCATTGGCATCAACGACGTCGGGACTGCGCCGTTCAAACCGGCCTCCAATGGCCAGGCGGAATGTGCGGTCCAAATCATTAAGCAAGGTATGCTCAGGATTCAAGGACCCTCCCTACAATGCCGCCTATCGCGTCTCCTGCTGGACTATAGATCCCGACCGCACTTGCTCACGGGGGTTCCGCCCGCAGAACTACTAATGAAACGGACACTCAAAACTCTGTTGTCCCTCATTCACGCAGTCCTGACCGACATAGTTGAGGGCAAGCGCAAGTCACAAAACGAGTACCATGACCGTAATTCGAGGGGGAGATGTATAGAAATAAATGATCCTGTATTCGTCCTCAATCAAGCCATGGGGCCCAAATGGCTTGAGGGCACTATAATTGACAGAGGGGACTAGGGTCACCGTGGTAAAACTCAACAATGGTCAGATATTCCTTAAGCATTTGGACTCAGTTTAAAAAAAAAAAGGTTCAGCATCGACACGGAGGAACCTGAAGAAGACCATGAGATGGAGCTCACAACACAGCCAGTGAACGAGCAACAAGAGCAATCGGAAGAATGCACAGTCCCTGCGGTCAGCCCTGACCGGCCGGAATCACCACAGGTGACAGACACTCACGTCCGTGTCCAACAACCAGAGCCCCAACTGCGGCGCTCCACGAGTAAGACTAAACCTATGATCCCAATAAGACTGTGGTTTAGGGGGGGAGGTGATGTCGTGTCTGTAACCACAATGTAACACCACTGTATTACTGTATACATTCAACCTAGATGCACACCTTGACCACAAGGGGTGAACTTGTGAGAAACACTCCTTACCTGATCACACGGGTATAAAAAGGGAGGTCGCACGCAGGGTCGTCGTCTTTGGAGTCCTGTGAATAAAGAGTGAAGGTCACAGAGTGACATTGTCCCCAGAATGTGCCTCGTGTGGTTTCATACTGTAGAGTAAGGACCTAACAAACAGGAAGGCAGAATATTATCTGAATGGTGACAGATTAGGAAAAGGAGAGGTGCAACGAGACCTGGGAGTCATGGTTCATCAGTCATTGAAAGTTGACATGCAGGTACAGCAGGCGGTGAAGGCGGCAAATGGCATGTTGGCCTTCATAATGAGCGGATTTGAGTATATGAGCAGGTACAAGGCCTTGGTGAAGCCACACCTTGAATATTGTGTACAGTTTTGATCTCCTAATCTGAGGAAGGACATTCTTGCTATTGAGGGAGTGCAGCGAAGGTTCACCAGACTGATTCCCAGGATGGCAAGACTGACATATGAAGAAAGACTGGATCGACTAGGCTTATATTCACTGGAATTTAGAAGAATGAGAGGGGGGTCTCATACAAACATACAAAATTCTGACTGGATTGGACAGGTTAGATGCAGGAAGAATGTGCCCGATGTAGGGGAAGTCCAGACCAGGGATCACAGTCTAAGGATAAGGGGTAAGCCATTTAGGACTGAGATGAGGAGAAACTTATTCACTGAGAGAATTGTGAATCTGTGGAATTCTCTACCACAGAAAGTTGTTGAGGCCAGTTCATTACATATATTCAAAAGAGAGTTAGATGTGGCCCTTACGGCTAAAGGGATCAAGGGGTATGGAGAGAAAGCAGGAATGGGGTACTGAACGTGCATGATCAGCCATGATCATATTGAATGGTGGTGCAGGCTCGAATGGCGGAATGGCCTACTCCTGCACCTATTTTCTATGTCTCTATTTTCTATGATAGGCTATGAAAGTAAACTAGCACAAAATATAAAAACAGATAGCAAGAGTTTCTATAGGTGTATATAAAAAGGGAAAGAGTGGCTAAAGTAAATGTTGGTGCTTTAGAGGATGATACCAGAGAATTAGTAATGTGGAACATGGAGATGGCAGAAACACTGAACAAATATTTTGTATCAGTCTTTACGGTAGAGGACACTAACAATATTGCAACAGTGGATAGTCAAGGGGCTATAGGGAGGAAGGAACTTAACACAATCACAATCACTATAGAGGTGGTACTCAGTAAAATAATGGGACTAAAGGCAGATAAATCCCCTGGACCTGATGGCTTGAATCCTCGGGTCTTAAGAGAAGTAGTGGCAGCAATTGTGGATGCATTTTTTGTAATTTACCAAAATTCCCTGGATTCTGGGGAGGTCCCTGCAGATTGGAAACCTGCAAATGTAACGCCCTTATGTAAAAAAGGAGGCAGACAGAAAGCAGGAAACTATAGACCAGTTAACATCTGTGGTTGGGAAAATGTTGGAGTCCATTATTAAAGAAGCAGTAGCAGGACATTTGGAAAAGCAAAATTCGGTCAGGCAGAGTCAGCATGGATTTATGAAGGGGTGTCATGTTTGACAAATTTGCTGGAAATCTTTGAGGATGTAACGAACAGGGTGGATAAAGGGGAACCAGTGGATGTGGTGTATTTGGACTTCCAGAAGGCATTTGACAAGGTGCCACATAAAGGGCCCAAGTTTCCACATGATTCGCACCTGATTCTTAGGAGCAACTGGTGGAGAATGGACTATTTTAGAAATCGCAATTCTCCACATTTTTTTTTTCTGCAGTTCTAGTCTGGTAGAACAGTTCTAGTTTAGAAGAACAGTTCTAGTTTAGAAGAACAGTTCTAGTTTAGAAGAGTTCTAGTTTAGAACAGAATTTTTTCTTCAAAAGGGGGCGTGTCCGGCCACTGACGCCTGATTTGAAAGTTTCCACAGTGAAAATGTACTCCAAACTAAAGTAGAATGGAGTCAGTGAAGATTTTTGTAGAACTGAAAGAAATTGTTCTACACATTAAAAAATCAGGCACAGGTTACAAATTAGGCGTCCAGAACGAGGGGGGGGGGAGGGAACTCATTAAATTCGACAATAAATCCTTATTTATACTTCTACAAATATTATACAAATAAATCCAACCTGAATAAACATTTATAAGCCAAGAAAAGATTAAATAAACCATCTTCGTTCCTGTGTGAAATTGCTTCAGCCAGGGAGAATTCTGCAACCGTTCGTGCCGCGGAGGGGGAGAGAGAGCGAGAGAGCGAGTGGGGGGGAAGGGAGAGATCGGATCCAGTCCGGGAGTCGGGTCCAGTGGAGGAGGGGGCGGCGGGGGTCGGGTCGGGGAACAGGAGCGCGGGTCGGGTCAGTCGGGGGTGGGGGGGGGCGGGAGTGGGTCTCTGGGGGAAGCGGGTGTCTGGTCGGCGGGGGGAGCGGGTGTCGGGTCGGCGGGGGGGGGGGAGCGGGGGTCTGGTTGGGGGTGGGGGGTGGTGTGGAGAGCGGGTGTCCGGTCTTGGCGGGGAGCAGGAGCTGGCCGTGGGAGGAGCCTTATCCACGCAGCCCCAGTGAAGCCATTCAGCCAGGGCTAGGGGCTGCGTGCTTCGGGCCCCTCCCACACAGTTCGGCGCCTGGAGCTACTGCACTTGCGTGCCGACTGTAGCACGCGTGTGCAGAGGTCCCGGCACTGTTTTCAGCGCAGGGACCTGGCTCCGCCCCCCCACAGCTCGTGCTGGCTGCGCCGAGGGCCAGAGGACCTGTAAGTAAGTGGAGAATACAGAGGATTTTTTTAGGCGCGAAAAACGGGCGCCCAGCTCGGAGGGGCGCCTGTTTTTTTTCTTGTGGAAACTTGGGCCCAAAAGGTTACTGCATAAGATAAAAGTTCACGGGGTTGGGGGTAATATATTAGCATGGATAAAGGATTGGCTAACTAACAGAAAACAGAGAGTAGGGATAAATGGTTCATTCTCTGGTTGGCAACCAGTAACTATTGGGGTGCCGCAGGGATTAGTGCTGGGTCCCCAACTATTAACAATCTATATTACCGACTTGGAACGTAGCCAAGTTTGCTGACGATACAAAAATGGGAGGAAAAACAATGTGTGAGGAAGACACACAAAATCTGCAAAAGGACAGATAGGCTAAGTGAGTGGGCAAAAATTTGGCAGATGGAGTATAATGTTGGAAAGTGTGAGGTCATGCACTTTGACAGAAAAAAAATCAAAGACCAAGTTATTATTTAAATGGAGAAACATTGCAAAGTGCTGCAGTACAGCGGGACCTGGGGATACTTCTGCATGAAACACAAAAGGATAGTATGCAGGTACAGCAAGTGATCAGGAAGGCCAATGGAATTTTGGCCTTTATTGCAAAGGGGATGGAGTGTAAAAGCAGCGAAATCTTGCTACAGCTATACAGAATATTGGTGAGGCCACACCTGGAATACTGCATGCAGTTTTGGTTTCCATATTTACGAAAGGATATACTTGCTTTGGAGGCAGTTCAGAGAAGGTTCACAAGGTTGATTCCATCAATGAGGGGGTTGACTTACGAGGAAAGGTTGAGGAGGTTGGGCCTCTACTCATTGGAATTCAGAAGAATAAGAGGTGATCTTATCGAAACGTTTAAGATTATGACGGGGCTTGACAAGGTGGTTGCAGAGTGGATGTTTCCACTAATGGGGGAGACTAGAACGAGAGGGCATGATCTTTGAATAAGGGGCCGACCATTTCAAACTGAAATGAGACATTTCTTCTCTGAGGAATGTAAATCTGTGGAATTCGCTGCCTCAGAGAGCTGTGGCAGCTGGGACATTGAATAAATTTAAGACAGAAATAGACAGTTTCTTAAACAATAAGGGGTTATGGGGAGAGGGCAGGGAAGTGGAGCTGAGTCCATGATCAGATCAGCCATGATCTTATTGAATGGCGGAGCAGGCTCGAGGGGCCGTACGGCCTACTCCTGTTCCTATTTCTTATATTCTTATGTTTGGCCATCCTTGAGCACGACAATGAATACTCTGTTACAATCCTTAGCTGTAACAATACCAGCGATCCATTTTGGACCTCTACCATAGTTCAGTACAAGCACTGGATCATTCACAGAGATATTTCGTGACACAGCAGTACGATCATGATACAACTGCTGTCTTTGATGTCTGTTTTCAACACGATCATTGAAATCAGGATGAACAAGTGAAAGCTTGGTCTTGAGATTTCTCCATCATTAGTTCAGCAGGGGAAACACCAGTAATAGTATGAGGTCTTGTCCTATAACTGAACAATATACATGACAAACGAGCTTGAAGTGAACCCTGAGTTACACGGTTCATACTTTGTTTGATACACTCCGGGTCCCTTCGGCCGGAGGGCCTGACCCAACGATGCACTCCGGATTCCTTCGACCAGCCGCTCAGGCCCAACGACGCACTCTGGATCCCTTCAGCCAGCCGAACGACGGGCTCTCCCTGCCCTAGGTCGTTCGTTGTGAACACTGATTGGGCTGTAGACTACTGACTTACAGTTTAGACTTTTAATCAACTTTTAATTAACTTTTAATCAACTCGAGAAACTATTTAAACAATTTGGGAAAATTTTAAAACTTTAAAACAACTTGGAGAATTTTTCTTTTGAAACTTCCGGAGAAACTTTTAAATAACTTTGGAAGAATCTTTAAAAGCATCCCTCGGAACTCCAGCGGACAACTGACCTTCCTAATGCCTGCCCCCAACCAAGCCTCGGACCACCTACCATCAAGGGCGCTGCTCGGCACCGCGCTTGCGGCCAACATCTTGCCGTAGGCAATTAGGCTTATACAGCAATGCCAGGTCTCCAGTCGTCTTGGACCTCCTTGCCACTGGACCAAATCTTAGCTCTGTCAAGCCCGTGTGGTTGCTGGTGTGCAGAGGCCACCCCACATTAAAAGAACTCATGCACAGGCATCTTCCACTTCATTAACATGAAGTTCTGGAGCTGGAACGTCAGGACCCTCATGGGCTACTCCAACAGCAACAGACCGGAACGCCGCACCGCCATAGTCGTCCGGGAACTTGGAAGCTTTGACATCGACATCGCCGCCTTAAGTGAGACCCAGCAGGCAGGGGAAGGCCAGCTCAAGGAACACGGTGGAGGTTACACCTTTTTCTGGAAAGGAAAACCAGAGGAAGAACGCTGCTTTCACTGAGTCGGCTTCGCCATCAAAAATGAGCTGGTCGACCGCCTCAAAGACTCCGCCTGTGGAGTTAACGAACGCCTCATGACTCTCCGACTCACTCTATCCCGGAACCAATGCGCCACAGTCATCAGTGCGTACGCCCCAACACTCGATGTAACGGATGAGACCAAAGTGGGTTTTTATTCCAACCTCGAGACATCCCTGTCCCGCGTCCCCGCGGGCGACAAATTGATCTTTCTAGGTGACTTCAACGCCAGGGTCGGCAAAGACACAGACCTCTGGGGAGGCGTGATTGGCAGAGAGGGGGTAGGGAAAGCCAACTCCAGCGGTACCCTACTCCTGACAAAATGTCTAGAACATGAACTCCTCATCACCAATACCCTGTTCCGCCAGAGGGACAAATACAAGGCATCATGGCAACACCCTCGCTCCAAACACTGGCACCTGCTTGACTATATCATCATCAGAGCCAGGGATCGCAAGGCTGTGTGCATCACCTGTGCCATGACAGGAGCTGATGACTGCTGGACGGACCACCGCCTAATCCGATCCATCATCGACATTAACATAGCCCCAAAGCAGAGGGGACAGCAGAAGCAGTGCCGCAAAAAAGTCATGGCCAGGGCACTTAAAGACTCAGCTAAGAGAACCCTATACAGCTAGAGCTTCACAGCTAACCTGGCATGCCTTGATGACCCTGAGATGCTGAATGCCCACAGTGCTTGGTCTGCCCTTCAGGCCTCCATAACCAGTGCCTGTGGAGAGAGACTTGGTCATTCAATCAGAAAACACCAGGACTGGTTTGATGAAAATGATCAGGTGATCCAAGAAGTCATAGATTGCAAGCGCAGAGTATTTCTGAGACTCGAGCACAACCCAACTCTGGAGCAGCAAAGCAACATTACAGACGGCTCAAGGCTGAGGTCCAACAAAAAACCCGGGACCTAAAAAACTGGTGGTGAATGGAGAAAACACAGAAGATACAACAACTGTCCGACAGCCACAATATGCGAAGATTCTTCATCGCAGTCAAGGCTACCTACGGTCCAAACTCCCAAGGCCCCACCCCACTAATGGTCGAGAACTGGGAAACTTTTTGGGACTCGTCAAGGACACCGAGGCTGTCGGGGCCTGTTGGAAGGAGCACTTAGAAGATCTCCTCAATCGAGACTCTGCTTTTGACTCGAGTGTTCTCGACTCCATCCCGCAGCATGCGACCCGCCACCACCTCAGGTGAAACCCCAACGTTGCACGAGGTAGGAAAAGCCATAAAACAGCTCAAGAACAACAAGGTTACGGGAGCGGTTGGAATCCCTGCTGAGGCGCTAAAGTATGGTGGAGAGGCGCTGTTGGCGCAGATACATAACCTTTCATCTGGAGGGAGGAGAGCATGCCGGGAGATCTCAGATGCAGTGATCGTGACCATATTTTAAAAAGGGGACAAGTCCGACTGCGGCAACTACAGAGGAACCTCCCTGCTGTCAACCACTGGGAAAGTTGTCGCTAGAGATCTCCTCAACCGTCTTCTCCCGTGGCTGAGGAGCACCTCCCGGAGTCATTGTGCAGATTTCGTCCCCTACGGACATGATCTTTGCAGCGCGACATCTGCAGGGAGCAGCGCCAGCCCTTATATATGGCCTTCGACCTTACAAAGGCCTTTAACGCTGTCAACCGCGAGGGTCTATGGAGCGTCCTCCTCAGTTTCGGATGCCCCAAAAAGTTTGTCAACATCCTTCGCCTGCTCCATGACGACATGCAGGCCGTGATCCTTACCAACGGATCCATTACGGGTCCAATCCACATCAGGACCGGGGTCAAACAGGACTACGTCATCGCTCCAACCCTCTTCTCAATCTTCCTCGCTCCACCTCAGTCAACAAGCTCCCCGCTGGAGTGGAACTAAACTACAGAACCAGTGGGAAGCCGTTTAACCTATGCCGCCTCTAGGCCAGGTCCAAGATACCCCAACCTCTGTCGTTGAGCTGCAGTACGTGGATGCGCACATTCTGAGACTGAACTCCAGGATATTGTCTGTATTTTCTGAAGCATATGAAAGCATAGGCCTTACACTAAACATCCATAAGACAAAGGTCCTCCAGCAGCCTGTCCTCGCCTCACAGCACTGCCCCCAAGTCATCAAGATACGCGGCGCGGCCCTCGACAACGTGGACCATTTCCCATACCTCGGGAGCCTCGTCAACAAAAGCAGACATTAATGTGGAGATTCAACACTGTCTCCAGTGCGCCAGTGCAGCCTTCGGCCGCCTGAGGAAAAGTGTGTTCGAAGATCAGGCCCTCAAATCTACCACCAAGCTCATGGTCTACAGAGCTGTAGTAATACCCGCCCTCCTGTATGGCTGAAGCATGGACAATGTACTGAAGACACCTCAAGTCGCTGGAGATATATCACCAACGATATCTCCGCATGATCCTGCAAATCCCCTGGGAGGACAGGCGTACCAACATCAGTGTCCTCGTTCAGGTTAATGTTGAAGCACAGACCACACTTGATGAACTTCGCTGGGCAGGCCACATAGCTCGCATAGTCTAGTGTCTGACTCCCAAAGCAAGTGCTCGATGTGGAACAAAAGGTGCGCAGCGGAAACGTTATAAGGACACCCTCAAAGCCTCCCTGATAAAGTGTGATATCACCACGGTCACCTGGGAATCCCTGGCCAAAGACCGCCCTAAGTGGAGAAAGTGCATCCGGGAGGGTGTTGAGCACTTCACGAATCTCAACGCCGAGAGCATGCAGAAGTCAAGCGCAGGTAGCAGAAGGAGCATGCGGCAAACCAGTCCCACCCACCCCTTCCCTCAACAACTGTCTGTCCCACCTGTGACAGACTGTGGCTCTCTTATTGGACTGTTCAGCCACCAAAGAACTCACTTCAGGAGTGGAAGCAAGTCTTCCAAGGGACTGCCTATGAAAAATGACTTTGTTTGTTTGAACAGCATGCTCTGCTTGACCATTAGAAGCAGGTTTGAATGGAGCTAACCTCATGTCTAATACCTTTGAGTTTCATGAAGTCCTGAAACTCAAGATTTGTGAAACAAGATCCGTTGTTGCTCACAACAATGTCTGGTAAACCATGAGTAGCAAACATGACATGTCGGCTCTCAATAGTGGCTGTAGATGTACTGGATGACATAATAATACACTCTATCCACTTTGAATATGCATCCACCACAACAAAAAACATCTTTCCCAAGGAATGGACCCGCAAAATCGATATGGATCCTCGACCATGGTTTAGATGGCCACGACCAAAGATTGAACGGAGTTTCCGCTGGTACTTAGCTGCATGCAAGTATTACTCTGATGCACACATGATTCTAGATCAGAGTCAATTCCAAGCCATCATACTTGAGACCTATCAATGGCTTTCATCATAACAATACCGGGATGAGTGCTATGTAGCTCACGTACAAATCTTTCTCTGCCTTTCTTGGGCACGATGACACGTTTACCCCACAGGAAACAATCTGACTGAATGGACAGCTCATGTGATGGGTGTACGGTTTGGTGTCTTCACACATCTCCGTAGGTATTTCAGACCAATCACCACTGAGGGCACAACGTTTCACAACCGACGAAATGGGGTCATGGCTGGTCTGGAGCCTAACTTGTTGAGCAGTGACAGGAGTTTCATCACTCTCAAAAGCATTCATTACCAACATTAGATCTGCGGGTTGAGGCGTTTTCACATCAGGTGTAGGCAAAGCCAAACGACTCAGTGTATCAGCACAATTCTCAGTACCGGGTCTATGACGAATAATGTAATTATAGCCAGACAATGTCAACGCCCACCTCTGAATACGGGACGATGCATTGGTATTAATATCTATGTCTTCAAAAAACGATGAAATGAATGGCTTGTGATCCGTTTCGAGTTCAAAATGGAGACCAAACAGGTACTGATGCATCTTTGTTACGCCATATGTACAGGCCAAAGCTTCTTTGTCTACCATGCTGTAAGCTCTTTCCTTTTGATAAACTTCTTGAAGCACACGTAACAGGTTGTAGCTTACCCGATTCGTTTGTTTGTTGAATATACAACCAACACCATATGAAGCAGCATCACAGGCTAATACAAGATGCTTACATAGATCATAATGAACAAGCAACTTGTTTGAACAGACCAAACTCTTAGCTTTCTCAAAGGCTCCATCTTGAGACATACCCCAGATCCAAGTGTTATCTTTTCTGAGTAGCAAATGCAGTGGCTCTAATAAAGGGCTCAATCTGGGTAAGAAATTACCAAAGTAGTTGAGTAGCCCAAGGAACGAATGTAGTTCTGTCACATTCTGAGGCTTGGGTGCATTCTTGATGGCCTTGGCCTTGGTTTTAGAATCCGGTCTACTGATTCAATCAGCAGGAATCTTCCTACCAACGAATTCAACTTCAGGTGCCATGAAGGCACACTTCGAACGTTTCAGCCTGAGTCCCACTTTGTCCGGACGATGTAGAACTTCCTCAAGATTGTTCAGCAGTGTCGCGACCGGTGACAAGAATGTCATCTTGGAACATGACAGTTCGAGGAACGGACTTCAGTAGACTCCCCATATTCCTCTGGAATATGACTGCAGCCGAGCGAATTCCAAAAGGACACCTGTTGTAGACAAACAGTCATTTATGGATGTTGATGCAGGTCAGTTTCTTCGAATCATCAATGAGCTCCTCAGGTAGGCCAACCTCCGATCTAGCTGAGGGAACGACTTTCCACCAGCTAGGCGAATAGGTCATCAGCCTTCGGTAATGGGTACTGAACCTGTTTTGAGAATCGGTTAATCGTATCCTTGTAGTCTCCGCAAATCCTGACAGTGCCATCACTCTTCAACACAGGAACAATGAGGCTGGCCCACTCATTGAACTCGACAGGTGATATGACCCCTTCACGTTGGAGTCTGCCAAGCTCAATCTCAATCTTCTCCCTCATCATATAAGGGACAGACCGAGCTTTGTGATAGACAGGCCTTGCATCAGAAATCAGGTGAATCTGCACCTTGGCTCCAGTAAAATTACCAATGCCAGGCTCAAACAAAGAAGGCGCCTTCTTCAACACTTGAGCACAAGAAGTGTCGTCCACTGAGGACAATGCTTTGTTATCACTCCAGTTCAGCTTGACGTTCTCGAGCCAATTCCGACCGAACAGCGTTGGACCATTACCTAGGACAATCCATGATGGTAGATGTTGGATCACGCCATCATACGACACTTGACTACTGCATTGCCAATCACAGGTATGAGTTCCTTTGTATAAGTACGCAACTTGGCCTTGACTGGACTCAGCTTAGGCTTCACAGCCTCAGTGTCCCACAGCTTGTCAAATGTCACTTGGCTCATGATCGACTGACTTGCATCCGTGTCCAGCTCCATTGATGCAGGCACGCCATTCAGCTTCACATTAACAGTTATCGGCTGGCTCTTTGACGAGAACGAATACAAACTATACACTTCCTCCTCAGGTTGTGTATCAAAGTCAGTACTGGACTGGTCATCATCAATAATATGATGAGCAGCAGCAGCACACTTGCTCAGTTGTGGCCATTACAGGAGGAACAGCCATTACAAGAGTATGGTTTAAACCAATACTGATGAGGCCAATGATTGCCCCCATACCGCCAACAGGGTGAACTCTGCTTCGTACCAGTTGTCAGGCTCTGCGCAGCTATCGGTTTCACATAAACAGTTGACTTGGCCCTGCCATGAGCAGCTTTGCCAGAAGACGGCACAATCTTGTTTACAGTACCTGACTAGCCTGCCATGGAGCTCCGACCTTTTGATGATATCTGCCTCAAGTTCTCATCAGTCGTCATGCATGCCTGGCCGATCGCGATGGCCTTTTTCAAGTCCAGTTTCTCTTCGACTAAAACTTCCGAAGAATCACGTCATGGTTGATATCTATCACAAAAAAGCCTCTCACCATGTCTTCCAGCATGTTCCCGAACTTACACGGCTCAGCAAAACGTCGTAGGTCGGCGATGAGTCCCAACACGTCCTGGCTCTCAGCACGGACATGCGTGTAGAAGCGATTAGTGTGAGATGATCCCTTCGGCTATAGATAGTCATGCACCAAATCTCACAATTCCTTATAAGACTTGGCAGTTGGATGTAAAGGCGAGGGAAGGTTCTTCCTGATGCCGTAAACCTTCTGACCACAGACGGTGAGGAGAACTGCCCTACGACGGACTGTATCAGCCTCCCCCTCCATTTTGTTAGCAACAAAATACTGATCCAGGCGGTCGACAAAATCCGCCCAATCCTCATCATACTCTAATTCCAATAGTGCCCATTGTAAATAGGAAGGTTCTAAGTTTACTTCGTCCTGTTATTATAAACTGCCTTGGATGTGTGTACCCGATCTCTCTTTAATTTCCTCTTCAGATAAGAACAAGATCCGACTTCCTTTATTGTCTTGCATGACATCCGACAGTGGCGCCCTCTGGTGTCAGATGACCCCAAGCAGAAATATATTACACTAAGGAAGCAGACCCTTCAAGAAAGTGGGAGAAGTGGAAAACATGGGGTCACTTGTGAAATTTAAACAGGCTTGAAATTGGAATAGAAAATGCTGACAAAGCACAATGGATACAAGAGCCCTGAAAAGTGAAAGAACAGGTCAACAGGGAGGTCTTCAGTTCTAATTTAGAGTATGCAAATGACATGTTGACTGTTCTCTTCAGAGAAGCCGGTGTGTTTCCACCTTTTTCTGTAATTGTTTCAGATTTCCAATATGCAATATTTTGCTTTTTACACTCAGTCCTGCTTTGTTTCTTTAGGCTCTTTCAAGTCAAAATGCACGTTGCAATGTGTTTAATATCTTAGCAGCAAGATTCATATGGGTGACACAAAAGGTTTCCCGTGCAATCCCCACCATCTCCCCGAGCAGAATAATATTGATGCTACTATCATTTTAGCATGATATATAGTTTGCCGGATGAATAATTAAATAATTTTTCTTTGAAGTCCTTCAGATGATAATTGAAAACTTAATTTGACTTGTGTATTTTAGAGACTCTTTTCTTTTTCTGAGGGCTTCTCTACACTGATCTTTATATATTTCTTTCAGTAAGTGCGTGATTTATTTTTATTGAGACATTTCTATCTGCTAAATAGGAACAAGCTTAATGCCAGCAGCTGGGACAATGTATTTAACTACTTCAACCGGATATCCTTACACATACCACAATGGAGTGGCTTACTTCCATAGCCCAGAAATCACTTCTGTTCCACAACCTTGGCCGGTGAGTAAATATGTATTTGAATATTTTTGTTTTTGACTGGTAATTCACTTACAAGGTACAGGTGCAACAATCCAGAATTCCAAAAAGTGGATATTTCGGCGAGCGGCAACGTCTGAAATCCAGCAAAGCACAAAATCCGGCACAGATTCGGTCTGCAGCGAGGTCCGAAATCCGGCACGGATTCAGTCCCAAGGATTCCGAATTTCAGACTATTGATTTTCTTGTCTGAAATTTGGCAAAACCCAAAAACCGGCACAAACTCAGTCCCGAGGATTCCGGATTTCAGACATTGTACCTGTATAACAAATATTATCAATGGGAATAGTTCAGTTATCCAGTCATACCGAACTCAGAATGGCACAAGGTTTATATTTCATGTTAGCCAGTTACACAACATTGGGGGAACAAGAATGATTTAGGCAATGGACTGAGTCTCAATGCTATTGCGTCTCCCTAATGGTGTTAATCAACAAAGCTGATTGGCACTTTAAATGCATTTCTGTTTAAAATAAAGAGTTCAAAAGATTTAAAGTGCTGGATAGCAGAATGCTTGTTGACTACAAGACCAGCAGGTAACCTCCTCCAGTTTTAGGCAAGTGAAGAGAGGCACACCAGTGGGAGTCATGCAGGCAGCAAGAGGCAGAATGTTTTATTTGGGGATCCAGCACACTAGTGAGTATTTCTCCCCAGTCAAGAAACAAATTATACTAATTGGGAAAATCATCTTTTGTAGACCATTTGATGCACAAAAATATTGACAAAAATAAAATGGGGTAATGTACCTGGAGTACATATTGGGAAATTGTGCATTCCTAGTACATGGTTTTGCATCCTAAATGAAAACAGCACGCTACGTGTTATGTATTTAACCCCTTGTAACCTGCACCACACGTCCACTAGAGGATCTACCTGTTGGAGTCCAAAGGGATCCCAGCATCCCTTAGGAGCACAGTATATAAGCAGGCCGCCCACAAGGTACCTGCACTCTGGAACCTTAATAAAGGAGCTAAGGTCACACTGCTCATTACACACAGTACTCTGTCTGACCATTTATTATGAGTAACAATTGGTGATGAGGTAACGAACAACCACGCGAAAATGCAAAGAACAGTCGGCATCCTGGAGAAGTTCTCAGAGGGGGCGATTGGGAGGCCTTCATGGAGAGACTCGACCAATACTTCGTGGCCAACGAGCTGGAAGGGGACGAGAATGCGACCAAATGAAGGGCGATCCTCCTAACTATCTGTGGGGCAACAACCTATGGCCTCATGAAGAATCTCCTGGCCCTGGCAAAAACCAACAGAGAAATCCTACGAAGAACTGTGTACGCTGGTCCGGGAGCACCTAAATCCTAAGAAAAGCGTTTTGATGGCGAGATATCGGTTCTACACGGGTCAACGATCGGAGGGCCAGGAAGTGATGAGCTACGGCGCAGAACTTAAGGCGCCTTGCAGGACATTGTGAGTTTGAGGGATTCCTATAACAAATGCTCAGAGACTTCTTTGTATTGGGCATCGGACATGAGACAATCCGTCACAAACTGTTGACTGCAGAAACTCCGAATCTGAGTAAAGCCATAACGATAGCCCAGGCATTTATGTCCACCAGCAACAACACCAATCAGATTTCGCAGAACAAAGAAGTTTCGGCCAGTACTGTTCATAAAGTAACGTCGGTTTTGAGCAGAAACGGACAGGGCAGAACGTACACGCCGGCTGCTGTGGCCCGACCTCAATTGACCCAGAGTCCGCCATCATCTGTTAATGCGAGGCAGTTAACACCCTGTTGGCGCTGCTGGGGTGATCATCGCCTCCATCAATGCCTCTTTAAGCACTGTGTGTGCAATGGCTGCAGAACAATGGGACACCTCCAATGAATGTGCAGGCGAGCTGCAAACCACCACGTTGCAGAGGAAGATCGATCCATAGTGGATCAGACGGAATTGGAAACTCGTACTGAGGAGGCAGAGGGTGTACGGGGTACACACGTTAACAATAATGAAAGTTGAACTGAACGGTATTCCAGTGTCTATGGAGCTGGACACGGGGGCAAGTCAGTCCATAATGAGTAAAATGGTTTTTGACAGGCTGTGAGGGAAGAAGGCCCAAGCTCAGCCCCATTCACACCAAACTAAGGACTTACACCAAGGAACTAATCCCTGTAATTGGCAGTGCAGAAGTCAAAGTCTCCTATGACGGAGCAGTACACGAACTCCCGCTGTGGATTGTGCCAGGGGATAGCCCCACGTTGTTTGGCAGAAGCTGGTGGGGGAAAATCTGCTAGAACTGGGAAGACATCAGAGCGCTTTTCATCCGTCGACGACACCGCATGTACCCAGCAGTTCCCTTCGTTATTCGAGCCAGGCATTGGAAGCTTTTCGGGGGCAAAAGTGCAGATCCATTTGGTTCCCGGTACGCGACCTATCCACCACAAGGCTCGGGCGATACCGTACATGATGTGTGAAAATGTGGAAATCGAGCTGGACAAGCTACAACGTGAAGGCATCATCGCGCCGTTGGAATTCAACGACTGGGCCAGTCCGATTGTTCCAGTACTCAAGGAGGATGGTACGGTTAGAATTTGCGGGGACTATAAAGTAACGATTAACCGTTTTTTGCTGCAGGACCAGTACCCGCTACCCAAGGCAGACGACCTATTTGCGATCCTGGCTGGAGGGAAGACGTTCACCAAGTTGGACCTGACCTCGGCCTACATGACGCAGGAGCTGGAGGAGTCTTTGAATGACCTCACTTGCATCAACACGCACAAATGCCCGTTCGGGATTCGGTCGGCCGCAGCGATCTTCCAGTAGAACATGGAAACCTGCTAAAGTCGGTTCCTTGCACAGTGGTCTTCCAGGACGACATATTGGTTACAGGTCGGGACACCTTGGAGCACTTGAAGAATCTGGAGGAGGTTCTTAGTCGGTTGGATCGCGTGGGGCTCAGGTTGAAATGCTCGAAGTGTGTTTTCCTGGCACAGGACGTCTGATTCTTAGGAAGGAGAATCGCAGCAGGCGGCATCAGACCCACCGACGCTAAGACTGAGGCCATCAAGAACGCGCCGCGACCACAGAACATGCCTGAGCTGTGGTCGTTCCTGGGACTCCTTAACTATTTTGGTAATTTTCTACCTGGGTTAAGCACCCTGCTAGAACCCTTACGTGCGCTACTGTGCAAGGGAGATGACTGGGTATGGGGGAATTCACAAGAGGCTGCCTTTAAGAAAGCCAGAACCTTATTGTGTTCTAACAAACTGCTTGTCCTGTATAACCGTAAACGATTGGTGTTAGCTTGCGATGCGTCGTCATATGGGGTCGGGTGTGTGTTACAATAGGCTAATGAATCAGGAATTTTGCAACCAGTTGCGTATGCATCCAGGAGTTTGCCCAAGGCCTTAAGGGCCGTAGCATGGTTGAAAAAGAGGCTCTGGCATGCGTTTACGGGGTAAAAGAAATGCACAGTACTTATTTGGCCTCAAGTTCGAGCTTGAAACTGACCACAAGCCGCTCCTATCGCTATTCTCGGAGAACAAAAGGATTAACACCAATGCCTCTGCCTGCATCCAAAGATGGTCGCTCACGCTGTCGGCATACAACTATGTAATCCGCCACAGACCGGGCACAGAGAACTGCGCAGATGCTCTGTCGGCTACCATTGCCCACCACCGGGGTGGAAATGGCACAGCCAGCAGACTTGCTCATGGTCATGGAGGCATTTGAGAACAAGAAGTCCCCCATTATGGTTCACCAGATCAGGACCTGGACCAGCCAGGATCCTTTACTGTCCTTGGTTAAAAAAAACTGTGTCCTCCATGGGAGCTGGTCCAGTGTCCCAGTGGAGATGCAGGAAGCGATTAAGCCATTCCACAGACGCAGAGATGAGCTGTCCCTGCAGGCGGACTGTCTCTTGTGGGGCAATCGCGTAGTGTTGCCCAAGAAAGGCAGAGACGCATTTATTTGTGAACTGCACAACACCCACCCAGGCATTGTAATGATGAAAGCCATAGCCAGATCCCACGTGCCTGGCATCGACTCAGATTTAGAGTCACGTGTGCGCCAATGCAACACTTGCTCTCAGTTGAGCAATGCACCCAGAGAGGTACCGCTAAGTTTGTGGTCATGGCAATCCAAACCGTGGTCGAGGATCCATGTAGACTGTGGGCCCATTCCAAGGCGAAATGTTTTTGGTTGTCATGGACGCTTACTCAAAATGGATTGAATGTGCAATAATGTCTGAGCACATCCATTGAAAGCCTACGAGCCATGTTTGCCACACACGGCTTGCCTGATGTCCTAGTTAGCGACAATGGGTCGTGTTTCACCAGTGCTGAATTCAAAGAATTCATGACTTGCAACGGGATCAAACATGTTACATCTGCCCCGTTCAAGCCCGCAAATTTGTCACGCGATATTGGGATCAATGATTCTGTGTTTGTGCTCAATTATAGTCATGGTCCCAACTGGCTCGCTGGCACAGTCACAGCCAAAGAGGGGAGTAGGGTATTTCAGGTCAAACTGACCAATGGACAAACGCACAGAAAACACTTGGACCAAATCAAATTGCGGTTCACCTACAGCTACGAACAACCTGAAGAGGACACCACCAACTTTGAGCTTCCAATACAAGTGGCAACTGACATCACAGTTGACCACGAAACTGAACTCATCATCCCCAGCAGCCCGGCAAGGCCAGCTGCGCAACAGCCCAGTGAATAATTAACCAACCCGCCCACAGCAGCATTTGTACCGAGACGATCGACAAGGAAGCCCCAGATCGTCTCACCTTGTAAATAAGTGTACTGTTGACTTCACGGAAGAGTGATGTTATGTATTTAACCCCTTGTAACCTGCATCACACCTGTCCACCAGGGGGTCTACCTGTTGGGAGTCCCAAGGGATCCCAGCATCCCTTGGGAGCAGAGTATATAAGCAGGCCACCCACGAGGCACCTGCACTGGAAGCTTAATAAAGGAGCTACGGTCACACTTGCTCATTACACACAGTACTCACACTCATAATAAATGGTCAGATTAACACTAGGGATGTGTATTTTACAGTATGAAGTCGAACATTTTCCCTAATGTTTCTATCATGCTATTTAATAAGTTGTATCCTATTGGAGTTTTTTGTTCAATTTGGCTTTTGTAAGGGATGTTTGTACAGTGTTAGGAGAGTGTAAAAGTAAAGTGTTGGCTATAATACTTCTGTATAACATGTAAACGCTGCATAGGGAATTCTCACAATTATTGCATAATTGTAGCTTTTGTCAATTGGATTAAGAGATTAAGTCCTCATGAATTCAGTCAGCATTTGATTTGATATTCTAAGTAAACAATTGACCAACTCTGAATTGCAGAGAGGGTGTCAACACCAATAATAGATTTCAGGTGAAGCAGGGTTAAAGGATGGGAGACAATTGGACCAGGGCGTACAGACGTATTTTAGGTACCATTTTAAAATCATACATTCTTTGTTATATAGGTGGTGCTTCTGAAATCCGGAAACCTCCGGATTTCGGGTATTAATGGATTTCGGAACGTCTTTCTGACGTCCCGAATCTGGAAACGCCCGGGCCAAGGTTCAGGTATTTCCAGATTTCAAAACGTCATTCCCATGTCCCGAATCCGGAAACACCTGGGCCGAGGAGAATGGGGGCCACTGCTGGGGCCTGGGGAGTACGGCGAGTGGGGGGTGTCGACGGTTCGGCTCTGGGTCAGCGGTTTGGGGTCGGTGGTCGGGAAAAACCAGCGTTGAAGACCTGGAAAAAAGATAAGTTAAAGTTTTTATTTTAACTTTTTTTTTCAGCGATTTAGTAGGTAAGGGTTTTGTGAATGTTTTGTGAATTTTTATTTTTTGGTTTCTGGAATTTTTTTTGCTGTTTTTTTCCATCTCGCTAGGCTCAACTCGCAGCGGTAATCAGTTTTAAAAAATGTCCGGATTTTGGAACATTTTCCGGATTCCAGACAACCCCACCATGGATCGATCTGGATTCCGGAACATTCCGAATTTCGGACGCTCAACCTGTAGTTAAGTAACAACTGTACAGCCATTTGAAGACACGAGCTGATTGGAGAATAGGAGTGCCTCTACACTGGAGACTAAGGAGCTATAATTCCACCATTGGCAGAAGGGTATAATTACAGCATGACATGTAGACATGGGACTTTCCATTATAAATGTGGATATAGGAATTTATAATGGATAAGTTGGTAGGAAGTGCACACAGGCATAAGATTTCTAATACACTAATCGATCTTCCAGAGCATTGGATACATTGAGTTGGAGAATATGTTCTTTCTCTTAACCTGTTTCAGCTATCTTCATGTTACTGTTTCTATCTTTTTTTCTTCTGTTTTTGTTCTCCTAACTTTGTTTCTTTCTCTGTCCTCTTCTGTTTCTCTCTTGGGTCGATTTTCATATATGCTGCAAATCGGGCAGGGCAATTGATACACTCGCCCAAATTCAGTAGCAAGACGCCTGAAGAATATTGCTGGTGGGCTTCATTTAAATCTCAGCAGCTCACGTGATAGTGTTGATTGGCAGCTTGCCGCTTTGGAGAGCAGGATTTCCAACAGGACCAATATCTAATTAAGGCGAGCTTGCACCTCTTTAAATAAGGTGTGTAATGTTTGAAAAAAATGTTGCCCTGCTTTTTGGGACATTCAGTGACAGTTATCTCCTGCAAGGGCTCCCAGGTTCAGTGATGCAGCAGTGCAGGTCCGGGTGGAAACGGGTCCTCTTCCCCACAACTGGCAGAAGGATGTCCATACAAATGCCGTAGCAGGCTTGGAACGAGATAGCCGAGAATGTCAATGCCAGATGTATTTATCCCCAGGATGTGAGCAATGCTCGAAGTTGAATGAACTTAACTGGACAGCAAAAGTGACGACGATGTTTTGCAATTAAATTTTCTCGATGAGACCTCCTCCCACCCCTACTCCATATGCCTCCCAGTCAAAACAGAACAGTGCAGCAATTGTCCTTCTCTTTGTAATCACATACACACCTGCTGCTGCCCTTAAAACAACCACAAAGAACATTCTATTGATGTAATAGTTCTTTATTTGAATACTATAATGAGGCTCATGCCTGTTTCAGTTGGCTGTCTATGTATAGGCCTCTGAAAATGACAGATTGGGAGTAGGAATGGGGCAGTAAGTTTTTGCTGCAATTTTCATAGCACTACTGACCCATTCTCGTGACTAAAATCGTCCCCTCTGTCTCTTTCCTATGGGTGGGAAATGATTGGGAAAGGAGCCGTCAACAGATGTAGGGAAGGGATTTCAGGAAAATATGTGGCCCGCATTCCCATTCCTTCCCAAGATCACTCATGCTTACACGACACTTTCACCCTCTGGCTACATCCTCCCTTTCCTTAGTCCCATTACTACCCATATCTCTTCCCCTTTGAACGATCTGTTCAACACCTGTATCCACTCCTCCCATATGCTCCACAGTCACCTCACCCTTAAAATTCTATCTATGCTCTCCCAAGACTGGGTGATGAAAGTCTCCCTGAACCAGTTTTCCTTCTCCGTCTCCATGCCTTCCTTTCCTATCTGGTTCCTTCAAAGAGCCTATGTATGTTTTCAGAGTTCAGCTTATGCTTTTAAACCAAATTAGACTGAGAAAAGTCTGACCCTCATTTTAACTGCCCCCACCCTGGCAGAAACCCGGGGGGGGGGGAGGTGCAGTTAAAATAACACGTTAGTTACCCGCTTCAATCCCACTTCTTTCTGCATGTCCCCATATTCACCTGCTCTCTAGAGCAGGACACCCGCAGGAAGGATGCAATGATGTTGTTAGGACCCGATCTACAATTTCAAGCTGAAGTCTGAGGGGAGGCATTGGGTGGGGGCAGTGTCAGCTTCCCTGTCAGGAGCTAGATCCTGACCCCCACCCCGATCGCAACCAGATCCCGCACTAATTTTTTTTTTTAAAATTTGTACCGGGATGTATTCATCACTGGCAAGGCCAGCATTTATTGCCCATCACTAATTGTCCTCAAGAAGCTGGTGATGAGCTGCCTTCTTGAACCGCTGCAGTCCGCGTGAAGGTACTGTCATAGTGCTGTTGAGGAGGGAGTTCCAAGATTTTCACCCAGCGATGAAGGAACGGCGATAAATATCCAAATCAGGATGGTTTGTAACTTGGAGGTGATGGTGTTCCCATGCGCCTACTGCTTTGGTCCTTCTAGGTGGTAGAGCTCGCAGGTTTGGGAGGTGCTGCTGAAGAAGCCGTGGTGAGTTGCTGCTGTGCATTTTATAGACAAATTCCTGCACCTGTCAGGCTGCCGGCCGGGAGTCTGCAGCAGATTATTTAGTTGAGGTCCTGCCATTAAGAGCGGCAAGGTCTCCACACCCCTGGCCTTGCTGGATTGTCCCCATCTTCCTGTTCATATTCGGGCCATTGGGCTAGATTTTCCACTTTTGTGCAGATCACCCAAAAATGGGCATTATTTCTGGCGTGGGCGGTAAATATGTGTTTTCAGATCACCAGATTATTGCCCATTTTCAAACCCTCTGGTTTCCATTTTTAAAAATGGGCGTTACCGCGAGCGATCTGAAATGGGCGTCTGCGTTAAATCGCTGACCTTCTGCCGTAGTGTTGCTGCCCTTAGTAACGGCATGGCAATGCTCGTTTCCTGCAATTCAGCAGATCAGGGGTCATCATTATATGTGCAGGAGACAGAGAGAGGGAGCAGAGAGGGACTGAAAGTGTGTGTGGGTGTGGTGTGTGCTTGTTTGGCCATTGTGGGAGGCAGGAGGGAGATTCACCAGCAGCAAAAAGCCAACTAAGCACCAAGAACATAGTTTTTGTCTGATAAATAATAGATAACATGGAAGGGATGGAGGAGGCCCTGGGGCTGTTAGCCAGGAACACTGGTGGCAGAGGGCTCCCAGTGGTCCCGGAACGCGGCACTGCACCCCAAAGTGCCATACCCCCATTGCCAACGACACGAGAGCCAGGAGGAAGATCTTGCTTCTGGCTCAGAGCACGTTCCCAACTCTGGATCGTCCTCTCCTGTATCCGTCCGTGCAGCAGTTCTGCTGTCATCCCCCACAATGAAGCATCGCCTGAGATTCTCCTCGGCCAGGCGGCTTGGAGTCAGGAGCGGAAGGAGTAGAGGTGGGGAGAAGAAGCGGTGGGAAGGAGGGCGGGGCGTGGGGGTGAGGAAAATGATGTGCCAGGCCGCAAGTGTTGTCTGGGGCATATTTTTAGGTTGCTGCTGCTATTTTGATGGGAGGGTCAGGACAAGGGGGCTGGGGGGGCGGGGCTACCTCGTTGGTTTGCATTTATGTTCTGTTTTGCAGGAAATGGGGACCATTGTAATTATGTAAATGTGATAAATTTGTTGTGGGGCGGGGGTGGGGTGTTTTTTTTTTACAGATGTACTTATGATTTCAGACAAATGGTCGGATTAAGTGTTTATTATTTAACATCACTTTGTTGCGCGTTGTCTCCGATAGCTGCATCGTTACACACTAGTGATTCCTCAACATGAAAGGGTATAATTACACTTAACTTAAACTTTAACTGTCACCAAGGTGATGCACATCATTGATGTATGACCTGCATACCCAGCAGTGTTGCAGCTTTGTAAATACTACCAACATTCTTTCAAGCAAAGTGTTAATTTATGAGCTGCTGAGGTAAGAGTCTTAACATAGAAACATAGAAAATAGGTGCAGGAACAGGCCATTCGAGCCTGCACCACGATTCAATTTGATCATGGCTGATCATGCAACTTCAGTACCCCACTCCTGCCTTCTCTCCATACTCCCTGATCCCTTTTGCCGTAAGGGCCACATCTAACTCCTTTTGAATACATCCAACGAACTGGACTCAACAACTTTCTGTGGTAGAGAATTCCATAGGTTCACAATTCTCGAGGTGAAAAAGTTTCTCATCTCGGTCCTAAATGACTTACCCCTTATCCTTAGACTGTAACCCCTGGTTCTGGACTTCCCCAACATCGGGAACATTCTTCCTGCATCAAACCTGTCCAATCCCATCAGAATTTTATATGCTTCTATGAAATCCCCACTCACTCTTCCAAATTCCAGTGAATATAAGCCTAGTCGATCCAGTCTGTCTTCATATGTCAGTCCTGCCATCCCAGATGAACCTTCGCTGCACTCCCTCAATAGCAAGAATGTTCTTCTCAGATTAGGAGACCAAAACTGCACACAATGCTCAAAGTGTGATCTCACCAAGGCCCTGTTCAACTGCACCAAGATATCCCTGCTCCTATACTCAAATCCTCGCGCTATGAAGGCCAACATGCCATTTGCTTTCTTTACTGCCTGCTGTACCTGTATGCCTACTTTCAATGACTGATGTACCATGACACCCAGGTCTCGTTGCACTTCCCCTTTTACTAATCTGTCACCATTCAGATAATAATCTCCCTTCCTGTTTCTGCCACAAAAGTGGATAACCTCACACTTACCACATTACACTGCATCTGCCATGCATTTGCCCACTCAACTAACTTGTCCAGGTCACCTTGCAGCCTCTTAGCATCCTCCTCACAGCTCACACTGCCACCCAGCTTAGTGTCATCTGCAAACTTGGAGATATTACACTCAATTTCTTCGTCTAAATCATTTCTGTATATTGTAAATAGCTGGGGTCCCAGCACTGAACCTTGCGGTACCCCACTAGTCACTGCCTGTCATTCTGAAAAGGACCCGTTTATTCCTACTCTTTGCTTCCTGTCTGCCAACCAGTTCTCTATCCACGTCAATACATTACCCCCATTACTATGTGCTTTAATTTTGCACACTAATCTGTTGTGTGGGACCTTGTCAAACGCCTTTTGAAAGTCCAAATACACCACATCTACTGGTTCTCCCTTGTCCACTCTACTAGTTACCTCCTCAAAAAGTTCTAGAAGATTTGTCAAGCATGATTTCCCTTTCATTAACCCATGCTGACTTGGACCGATCCTGTCACTGCTTTCCAAGTGCGCTGCTATTACATCTTTAATAATTGATTCCAACATTTTCCCCACCACCGATGTCAGGCTAACCGGTCTATAATTCCATGTTTTCTCTCACTCCTTTTTTAAAAAGTGGTGTTGCATTAGTTACTCTTCAATCCATAGGAACTGATCCAGAGTCCATGGAATGTTGGAAAATGACCACCAATGCATCTACTATTTCTAGGGCCACTTCCTTTAGTACTCTGGGATACAGACCATCGGGCCCTGGGGATTTATCGACCTTCAATTCCATCAATTTCCCTAACGCCATTTTCTGACTAATGAGGATTACCCTCAGTTCCTCCTCCTTGCTAGACCCTCGGTCCCCGAGTATTTTAGGGAGGTTATTCGTGTCTTCCTTCTTGAAGACAGAATCAAAATATTTGTTCAATTGGTCTGCCATTTCCTTGTTCCCCATTATGAATTCACCTGATTCTGACTACAAGGGACCTACATTAGTCTTCACTAATCTTTTTCTCTTCACATATCTATAGAAGCTTTTGCAGTCAGTTTTTATGTTCCCTGCAAGCTTACTCTCATACTCTATTTTCCGCATCCTAATTAAATCCTTAATCTTCCTCTGCTGAATTTTAAGTTTCTCCCAATCCTCAGATTTTCTGCTTTTTCTGGCCAATTTATGTGCCTCTTCCTTGGACAGGTTTTCTGCTTTTTCTGGCCAATTTATGTGCCTCTTCCTTGGATTTAACACTGTCCCAAATTTCTTTGTTAGCCACGGTTGAGCCACCTTTCCCATTTTATTTTTTACATCAGACAGGGATGTACAATTGTTGTAGTTCATCCATATGATCTTTAAATGTCTGCCATTGCTTATCCACCGTCAACCCTTTAAGTATCATTCGCCAGTCTATCCTAGCCAATTCACGCCTCATATCATCGAAGTTACCTTTCTTTAAGTTCAGCACCCTAGTCTCTGAATTAACTGTGTCACTCTCCATCTCAATGAAGAATTCTACCATATTATGGTCACTCTTCCCCAAGGGACTTCGCACAACAAGATTGCTAATTAATCCTCTCTCATTACACAAGACCCAGTCTAGGATGGCCAGCTCTCTTATTGATTCCTCGACATATTGGTCTAGAAAACCATCCCTTATACACTCCAGGAAATCCTCCTCCACTGTATTGCTAACAGTTTAGTTAGCCCAATCTATATGTAGATTAAAGTCACCCATGATAACTGCTGTACCTTTATTGCACGTATCCCTAATTTCCTGTTTGATGCCATCCCCAACCTCCCTACTACTGTTTGGTGGTCTGTACACAACTCCCACTAATGTTTTCTGCCCTTTGGTCTTTCCCAGCTCTACCCATACAGATTGCACATCATCCACGCTAATGTCCTTCCTTATAATTGCGTTAATCTCCTCTTTAACCAGTAATGCTACCCCAACTTCTTTTCCTTTCTGTCTATCCTTCCTGTATATTGAATACCCCTGGATGTTGAGTTCCCAGCCGGTTACCCTGGAGCCATATCTCCGTAATCCCAATTACATCATATTCGTTAACGGCTATCTGCGCAGTTAATTCATCCACCTTATTACGAATGCTCCTCGCATAGAGACACACAGCCTTCAGGCTTGTTTTTTTTAAACACTCTTTGTCCTTTTAGAATTATGTTGTAATATGGCCCTTTTTGATTTTTACCCTTGATTTCTCTGCCCTCCACTCTTGCTTTTCTCCTTCCTACCTTTGCTTCTGCCCCCTTTTTACTTCCCCCTGCCTCCCTGCATAGATTCCCATCCTCCTGCTATATTAGTTTAAACCCTCCCCAACAGCACTAGTAAACACTCCGCCTAGGACATCGGTTGCAGACCGTCCGGTTTGTCCTGGTCGCACCGGCGATAAGTGACCGAGAAATGGACGTTATTTTCCATTTTGTGGCTAAATGCGCAATATATGGGAGTTACATCTCACTTCAGCGTTGAAATGGATGTTAAGTGGGCGATATGCATGCAAAAATAATGGAAAATCTAGCCCACTGTCTCTATCTATGTATCTTAGACAAAACTGTTAGCAATTATAATTTCTGTCACACAGCTGTTAGCAATTAGGCCATTTACCTTTTCTAACTGGCAACACAACATTTGAGTAATTTATCGCCTCCAAAATTGAACTTTTTAAAAATTTGAGCGAACATAAATATCAAGAAAGATACTGTCTGGTGCTCTTCCGATTAATCAGTGCAATCCTTTTCACCCTCTCAGTCCCTCCCCCAGTCTCTCAGTTCCTCCCCCAGCTTAATACGCTTAATAGAACAGAAAATAAACACTGTAACAAGTGTTATCCTTTTAACTCTCAAACATACTCTGTGTTAAGAAATGATAAAGTTTTTGAAATTTGTCCTTTTGCTTTTCATAATTTGAGGCTAAGCTCCTGAGCAAAATCTGACTGAATATAAAGATATTTCATCAATGTAACTGATTGAATGCTGCATCCTGTGAAATTAGGTATATTGCTCATGTTCAGACTACACAATACAAATACAGCTCATGGTCATATTCTGGGCAAAAATATCAAGTCCAAGTCCAGACTTTTGGGAGAGGCATTCAAGTGAAAACTTTAATGAAGTTATTAAAAGGCACAAAAGACAACTCTAGATAAATGTAATCTATGATGCCAAATGTGATCATTTTTATTTAGTATAAATTGTAGAAATTTCAGTTGCTGAGAACTTGGACATAATACATTTTTTTTCTGTAACTAAAATTTCCTAACATTTTCAGGTGAAACACTTTTAGAAAGCATTTTGAGCAATTTGTGGGGAAAAGCCACCTGATAGCCAGATTGTCCAATTATAGAATGACAAGTTGATGTAGGTGCTTTCCACATTATAAATGTGGACATGGGAATTTATAATGGAAAAGTTGACAAAAAAGTGTGATGAAAAGTGACAACAGGATATAATGTTTTGTAGATAGGGAGTGTGCTCACATATTTATATTTCCGTTAAAATAAATTAGATTAAAAATGATAATGTATGACTTTAAAAAGGGGGCTGAATTAAATATGTATGCTCTGCTCCAATTATCCCGTAACGCAACTTCAGGTGAAGATTACGCTTGGTCCTGACTCTCCGTGAACAATGCTACAGGAGATCAACTAGTATGCATAAATGAGGACTTGGGAATTTAGGTACTATCAAAATTTGCTGATGATACCAAATGGCAGGTATGCAAATTATGATTCTGAAGGGTCATGCTGAGTTAAATAGTGCTAATTTGGCAACACTGATCATGAGAGGACACAAAGTTAAAACCCATCACAAAAATAATTAAATGGGAGGTTTGGGGGAAAGTCACGGTGATTAGAATAAAGCTGAGTTCATCAATTCTTTTAGAAGGGAATTACATACAATTAATTTGAAAGGATTATTACATACAGTATGGGGAGCAAGTGGAATAGTGGGACTCGACAAGTTGGCTCATTCGAAAAAATATTGACAAACTTCATGGGCTGAATTAGATGGGTCGAATAATCGGTTTCTATCCTGTAATGTTAAATACTGTAGTCTGCTGGGGAGGGAAACCCTCCTTCATTGAAGGGATTCAGATATAAATTCTGTAAGCATTTGAGTTCCGTATGCGTCAACTTTTAAAGGTACTGTTTACTGTTATTCTTTTCCATCAGCCTCGCTCTATTTCTAGCTCACCGGTAATGGTAGCTCATCAAGCTCAGCCAATTTATCAGCAGCCAGCATACCACTATCAGGTAGGAATTTGTATTAGCCAAATGGTATTCAGCCTGTTCAGTAAAGCAGTGAACGAAAGTTTTGATGTTTTAAAGGGGATTAGATTTTATGAATTCATGCTCCTGGTATGGAGCTTCGCGTGACAGGAATGCCCATCAGATGTGGAGGTAGTGCAATCTGTGGGGCTTCCTGTTCATTAATTTTAATGGATGAAAATTCCAGTAGGTCCCAAAGTCCTAAAATCTACCTGAGTCTTTTTTCCTTTTCAATATTTTATTAAGATGACAGAAAAATTGATGAATATGTAGTAATCTAGTGCACAGAATAAGGTAATTTCATTAATGTATTGAAATTACTATATGTTTCATGGAAGATGTGATTGTGTGTGTGGCTTCTAATTTTCTAAATGAATGAGTCTTCTATCTTTAAAGCAGAGAGTGGAAGCCAGGGCTAATTTGTGACATTATCCTGGGACAAGGAGATCGATTGTGATCACCCTGACTGATTTTGACTAACTCAGCACAGACTAGGAGTCATAATTAGTGCCAGATCACAATACATTTACCCACTGATCCACCAGGAATCTTCATGGAATATTCTTGGTTGGAATCCAAATGGAGTGCATTGAAGAGACCTGAAAAGGCGAACGACATAGGCTTCTTCACTTACTTTGGAAGTGTCAATCCAATGATTAGAATTAAATCCATAATGAATAGCACACATTTTCCTTTTGATCTTAAATTATTCATGTTGGGAGATGTATCAGGTTTGTGCATGTTGCAAAAGAAAAAGTGCAGAATTTACCATGTCACTTTGAAGCAACAAGTTAGTAAATAGAAGTGGTGCTGAGGGAGAATGTTTGCTATATATTCTTCTTATGTGCTCCTGGCATATTGTGTACCCTTGGCACACAATTTTCTGTCCACTAGGCAGAAGCAGAATTTTTTCTCTGGCAGATATTTTCAAATGTAGACAAAAAGTGTCTGTAGACTCATTTTCTAGCCACCTTGCAACCTCACAAAAGTGCAAAAATGATGCACCTCATTGTAGGAGAGCACTGAAATATCTCCCTGATTGCATTACAGACCCCTTCCAATTCGATTGTAATCGATAGTTGAATAAAAGTGTTCTAGGAGTTTTCAGCCAAAAAAAATTAAAGAACTACATAATTAGGCTAATTGATCTATGAAGAGTTCTGATAAATTACTACCAATCTCCAGAATCATATGATTGGATCAAATTTCTCGGCCTTCGATTGGTGAGTTGTGTTGGAAATACACTTGATGTATATATAAAATGATTCATCTCTAATTTCGTAATAACCCAATAAACATGTTACAAGCAAGATATTTATTTTTTACATCCTCGGGATTGCATTCACAGTGAAATAATTGGATAGGATGCCTTTAGATAAAGTATAGTTATGTAAAAATTGGAGGAACGCAAGATGAAAAAAGGCACAGCCTTGAAGATACGCATCCTAGAATGCGCAGGGAAGTCAGAAGAAATAGCAGAATGCAAACATTCTTAGATTTGGATGTGGTGCCAAAGGATTGGAGAATTGCCAGCACAACGCTTCTGTTCATAAAGGGATAAAGTAACTATAGAGGGTAAGCCGTGTGTGTGTGAGTAAGTGAGTGAGTGAGTAAGCTTCTAGAAGTCACAATACAGGATTTTTTAAATGGGATAATTAAGAAAGGCTGTCATGGATTCGTTAAAGGCACATCATATCTCACAAATTCAAGAGTTCTTTAAGGAAATTATGAAATATATTGATATTGGGGCCTAAATTAGTTAGCTCACCAAACTGGGCTCAATTCCAGTGGCGCACTGGAACAGAACAGCCCAAGGGCTGTCCTAAATGCATCCTCGGGCCTCATCATAATAATGCAGGCAAGCTGCAGGTGCCAATTACACACAGCTCTCCTAATGGAGCCTCTCCAATATTGACATGAACCAAGACCCACAGGTAAGTTTGGGGCGGTGGGAGGAGAGGGCGATCTGGCCAGTGATCTGCAATTGTTTTGTGGCAACAGGAGTAGTACTCTGGCTCCTTCTGACTCCAGAACTGCCACATTTTAAGTTATGGGGGCTTTTTATGAGCAGCGACCAGCAGGCCTGTTTAGACTGCTCAAAACCCAGAAATACCAGTCAGAGCTTATGCGTCCTCTGTACTCATTTCAGGTGGCTATCACGGCCACCAAAAAAAGGCTGCTACCAATTTAGCAGGGACCCGAACTCCCGTGCAGATTGGGCGCAAGTCCCCTGCCCTGCTAAATTGATTATCAGTGTGCCCTTTTTAGGCCTTTAAAATGGGCACAATATTGAATTCAGACTCTATTGTGTCTGGTTTTGGATGCCTTACTTTAGGATAGTTGTCACGGCAATGGGGAAGAGTGCAGAGTGCAGAAGAGATTCACTTGGAGTTGTTAACCTGTGGAATTCCCTGCCGCAGAGAGTTGTTGATGCCAGTTCATTGGATATATTCAAGAGGGAGTTGGATATGGTCCTTATGGCTAGGGGGATCAAGGGGTATGGAGAGAAAGCAGGAAAGGAGTACTGAGGGAATGATCAGCCATGATCTTAATGGTGCTGCAGGCTCAAAAGGCCTACTCCTGCACCTATTTTCTATGTTTCTAGATGATACCAGGGATAAGAGGCTTTAGTTTTGAGGAGGGAGTAAATTTGTCATCAAAAGAAGTGAGTAGTTAGGAGATTTTTTTTTCCGCAGGTGATGGTTTAGACGTGGAAGGCTCTGCCAGAAAGTGGTGGAAGCAGAATCCATAACAGCACTTAAAAGGAAAGTGGACAAATACTTGGAAAAAACAAACATTTTAAAGGGTATGAGCGAGGGGATTGAAACTACATACGTAGCTCTTTCAGAGACCCGGCACAGTTGCAGGGGATTGAATGGGCTTTTTCTGTGGTGTAAAAATCTATGTGGGAGATGCTTGTACAGCCATATTTAATACCAATCCCAAGTTGCACAAGATGGTGGTGGTCTTATTTTGAACCAGTGGGGGCCTGGTCATGATGGATGCTTTCAAAATTGTGTTCACTCTGGTGGCAGAGAGTGAGTATTGTATACACCCTGTAATGTATGTACCCGTGAGTATGCTCACAGGTTTGTAGAGCTGTTGAGAGGCTGCAAAGAGATTTAGATAGGTTAAGCGAATGGGCTAAGGTTTGGCAGATGAAATACAATGTCGGAAAGTGTGAGGTCATCCACCTTGGAAAAAAAAAAACAGTAAAAGGGAATATTATATGAATGGGGAGAAATTACAACATGCTGTGGTACAGAGGGACCTGGGGGTCCTTGTGCATGAAACTCTTTTGGAGTTTACTTGAAAAACCAGACATTTACAAGGCCCTTTTTTTCCTTTTTTTTGTGTTTTTCTTTTTTTTGTTTTTTTTTTGGGCACTAATATCACTTTTTTTTCCCAGTGCCCCCTATAAAGGGGAGGGGGACACTAAAAGCACCGGCAATTAAAACAAATTAAACTTAAAAACGTAAAATCAAATTAAAATTTGGTTGCCGGGCGTGATGATGCACTCCAGTCCCTCCGGTGCCCACCTCTCGCGGAAGGCCGCGAGCGTACCGGTGGACACCGCGTGCTCCATCTCCAAGGACACCCTGGACCGGATGTAAGAGCGGAAGAGAGGCAGGCAGAACGACCCCCTCGACCGCCCGCTGCCTGGACCGGCTGATGGCACCCTTGGCCGTGCCCAGGAGCAGTCCTACGAGGAGGCCCTCGGACCTACCCGCTCCCCTCCGCACAGGGTGCCCAAAGATCAGGAGAGTGGGACTGAAGTGCAGCCAGAATTTCAGGAGCAGCCGCTTTAAATAATAAAACGGGCTGCAACCTCGTGCACTCAATAAAAACAGTGCAACAGGAGGCACCGTACTTGCGGATGCCGCCTGCGCATACGTCCTTGCCGGCCCTGCCACCGACGTGGATGGGGTCGCCATCGCGGGGTCCCTTTAAGAACTACACCCACCCCAAAATCACAGGCCTTACTGCTCTTTAATGGCCTCATTCAAAAGACTGAGCAGAGGAGCTCTTAACGAGGCACACCTCTCCCCTAGTTGACAATTGGGGAGGAGCCTTGCCCCCTCTGCTCAGTTGTCTTAATTGTTTTTGTAATTTAAGAAAAAAAAGGGGCTCACAGAGAGGGGAGAAACAGAGAGTAACAGAGAAAGAGAGAGGGGGGTGGGAAGGGGGGAAACTGCGAGGGCAGGTCTCCCCTCGCAGCTGTGGGTGGGTGCAATCCCCAGATGGCAAACAAAAATAGTCTTTGGGGTGGTCTTCGGGTGAGGGGAGAAGATGTCTTCACCTGGTGCAGCTGGAGCCACACAGGTACACACACCCAACGATGTTAATTAGGGTGGATTAATTGTTTCTTCAGCCTGGTAGCTCCAGCTATCCCAGGCTAGGCAATGGGGGAGAGGTGCTTCAGTGGTGTGTAGGGCCCAGCTGTAAGCGAGACCCCCACACACACTTCCACACACACACCCCCCGCGATGTTCCGGCCCCCGACTGGTCTTCTTTCCTCCCCCCAACGATACAACAAAGTCTTTTAGGGACTGCACCAATACACCCACCTGTGGAATGGTAGAGTCTCCCTCCTTCCACACTGGATGTTGTTGTTGGTCTTTCCCCCTCTCTCCAACTCTTTGTAGAAATGGTAAAGTTGTTAAAGTTTTCTGCTTTCCTCCTCTCCCTCTGGGTGAATGTTGGTGGTGAAGCCCCTTCCTTCCTTCTCTTCCTGGGCTGATTCACAGGCCCAGCCAGGAGCTACAACAGGAGCTGCTCTCCTCACTACTCACTCAGCCAACTGAGCAGGACACGCCTCCAAAGCTCCACAATTGGTCCTTGTGCATGAAACTCTTTTTGGGAGTAAACAAAAAACATTAAACCGTGCCCCCCCGATCTGGGGGAAACACCAAACATTTACAGGCCCTTTTATTTTTTTGTGGTATTTTTGGGGGGGGTTTTTTGGGCACAAAAACACATTTTTTCTCCAAGTGCCCCCTATAAAAGGGGAGGGGGACACTAAAAGCACCGGCAATTAAACCAAATTAAACCTTAAAACATAAAATCAAATTAAAATTTGGTTGCCGGGCGTGACGATGCACTCCAGTCCCTCCGGTGCCCACCTCTCGCGGAAGGCCGCGAGCGAACCGGTGGACACCGCGTGCTCCATCTCCAAGGACACCCTGGCGCGGATGTACGCGCGGAAGAGAGGCAAGCAGTCAGGTTGAACGACCCCCTCGACCACCCGCTGCCTGGACCGGCTGATGGCACCCTTGGCCGTGCCCAGGAGCAGTCCTACGAGGAGGCCCTCGGACCTACCCGCTCCCCTCCGCACAGGGTGTCCAAAGATCAGGAGTGTGGGACTGAAGTGCAGCCAGAATTTGAGGAGCAGCCCCTTTAAATAATAAAACAGGGGCTGCAACCTCGTACATTCCATAAAAACATGGAACACGGACTCTTCCAGACCGCAGAAATTGCAGGCGGCCTGGGAGCCCGTGAACCGGCGTAAAAATTTATTGCACGGGACTGCTCCGTGCACCACCCTCCAGGCCAAGTCCCCGATAAATACTGGGAGGACTCCCGCGTAGAGTGCCCTCCATCGGGGACCCCCGCCTCCTCCGGACGGCAAGATGGTACGCCATGGCGTGTCCGGACGGCAGGCGAGGATGGCAAAGTTGAGAGTGTGCAGGAGCAGCCCGTACAGGAAACCCCTCCGTGCGGAACTGAAAGGCATGGAGGGGATTTCCCCGAGGCGGCTCAAGTTGTGAGGCGCCGGCCCCCGAGGGAGGTTCCGGGGTTTGGCGCCGATGAGGAATTCCGTCCGGACGGGGGTCAGTTCGGACGGGATCTCCCCACGTGCTTGAGCCTGCTCGATGCACCTAACAGTCGGGGCCCAGAGCTCTTTTTAGCGACTCGATGGCATCGGCCGCATGGCGGACGTTGGCAGAATTTAGGCGCCGCGCCAGCGTGTCTGGCGCCATCCAGCCCACTCCTCCGCCATCGAGCAGGTCCCTGACCCTGGTCACCTCACCAGCCACAGCCCTCTCGTCCGACCGCCACCTAAAACATCGGTCGTGGAGGTACGGATTCCCGAGCAGCGGCTCCTGCAGGACGGCCGCCACTCCAGCCGGTGGAGAAGCTGCGCTTGGTGGAGACTTTATTCCAGACCCTGATGAGTTCCTTGTAAAAGACAGGCAGCTCCCGGAGGGCGGTCCTGACGCCCCCCACGCTTTCAAACAGGAGCTGCGTGTCGTAGTTGAGGCCGTGCTGCTGGCGGAAGAAATACGTCGCCAGAGCACGCCACCTAGGAGGGGGCTCGACGTAAAGGTATCTGCAGGGTCTGAAGACGGAAAGTCGCGAGCTGGGCGCTGACGCACACCAACGACTGACCGCCCTCCCCAAGCGGGAGCCTCAAGACCGCCGCAGAGACCCAGTGCTTCCTGTTGTTCCAGAAGAAGTCCACCAGCTTCTTCTGTATCTTGGCGACAAACGCAGGGGGAGGGGTCAAAGTGACCAGCCGGTACCACAACATGGCGGCCATCAGCTGGTTTATGACTAGCGCTCGACCCCTGTAGGACAGCACTCTGAGCAGTCCTGTCCAGCGCCCTAGGCGAGCGGTGACCTTGGCCTCCAGCTCTTGCCAGTTCGCCGGCCAGGCTTCCTCGTCGGGGTTAAGGGAGACTCCCAGCGAGAGGAGATGGGTCGTGCTCCAGGCAAAAGGCCTGAGCTCCTCCGGCAGGGAGTCCACCCGCCACTGACCCACCAGGAGTCCGGAACATTTCTCCCAGTTGATTCTGGCGGAAGATGCGGCCGAGTAAATCTCCTGGCACTCACGCATCCTCCGCAGGTCAGCGGGATCCTCTACCGCGAGGAGCACGTCATCGGCGTAAGCCGAGAGGACGACCTCCACGCCCGGCCCTTGCAGAGCCAGTCCCGTCAACCTCGTCTGCAGGAGGCGCAGGAAAGACTCCACACAGACGGCGTATAACTGGCTGGACATGGGGCATCCCTGGCGCACCCCTCTCCCAAAGGGGCGCCGTCAAGGACCCATTAACTTTAATCAGACACTCCGCGGCGGCGTACAAAAGTCAGATCCGGGAGACGAAATGCGTCCCGAACCCGAAAGCGCGCAGAGTTCCGAGCAGATAGTCGTGATCCACCCTGTCAAATGCCTTCTCTTGGTCGAGGGATAGGAAGGCGACCGACAGACCAGCCTCCTGGGAATAATGGATGAGGTCCCGGACCAGATGGATGTTATCGTGGATTGTCCGGCCCGGGACCGTGTCGGACTGGATCATGTGGTCCAGCATGGCGCCAAGGCGAGCAGACATCGCCCTGGCGAAGATTTTGTAGTCCGTGCTGAGGAGGGAGACAGGGCGCCAGTTCTTAAGGAGGCGGAGATCGCCCTTCTTAGGCAGCAGGACGATGACTGCCCTGCGCCAAGAGAGGGGCATCTCCCCGGTCGCCAGACTTTCCCCCAGGACCCGCGCGTAGTCGCCCCCCAGGACGTCCCAGAACGCCCTGTGGAACTCCACGGTCAGCCCGTCCAGCCCCGGGGATTTTCCCCTCGAGAGCCGGTCGAGGGCGCCGGTCAGCTCCGCCAGGCTTAGCGGAGCTTCCAGATTTTCAGCGCCATCCGGGCTGACCTTCGGCAGGTCCTCCCACAAAACTCTACGCGCTTCCTCGCTGGACGGCTTCGGAGAGAACAGGGCACCATATCCGAGACGAGAGAGCCGTCGTCGGCCAGCAGCGTCAAGAGCTGCTTACGGACACCCTGTCTTTTTTCCAGCGAGTAAAAGAAGGGAGAGCCGTGGTCCAGATCCCGCAGGAACCGGATCCGCGACCTCACGAACGCGCCTCGGGACCCGATGAGCTGCAGGTCCTTCAGCGCGGCCTTCTTCGCTTCGTACACCGTCCACAGGGCCGGGTCCCCGACGACTTGACCGAGACGGGACTCCAGGTCGAGCACCTCTTTTTCTAGGCGCCCGACCCTGGCCGCCCGCCTCTTGGTCGACCCCCTCGCGTACTCTTGACAGAAGACGCGGACGTGAGCCTTGCCCACGTCCCACCATAGCCTCAAGGAGGGGAAGCCTCCCTGCTTCCTTCTCCAGTCGGCCCAGAAACGACGGAACGAGTCCTGGAACCGCACATCCTCCAGCAGCCGGTTGTTAAAATGCCAGTACGCGGACCCCGTCCTCGCGCGGAGCGAAGCGAGCTCCGCCCACACCAGGTGGTGGTCCGAACAAGGCACCGGCCGCATGGAGGCCGCCGGGACGCAGGAAACGTACGCCCGAGACACGTAAAGGCGGTCGACTCTGGACCATCCTACTCCAGGCCTCACCCAAGTAAAGGCGCTGGAGTTGGGATGGAGATTTCGCCAGACGTCCACCAAGTCGAAGGACCCGACCAGGTCCCTCAACTTCTCCATCGCCGTCATGCTCTGCGGGGCACCGGAGCGGTCCCTCGCCTCGAGGGTGCAGTTAAAATCCCCCCCGAGGACAATGCAGTCGCCGACGTCGACGGAGCCAAGAAGAGCGGACACCTCTTCGAAGAAGCGCGTTTGCTGCGGGCCGGGCTGAGGGGCGTACACGTTCACGAGATGGAGCGGCACGTCCCCCAGGCGAACCGTTACATGCAGCAAGCGGCCTGGCACGAGCTCCTCGACCCCCAAGATCTCCGGCTGAAAATGCGGGGCCAGCAAGATGGCCACCCCACTAGAAGTGGCGGTGAGGTGGCTCATGTGGACCTCTCCTTGCCATTCCAGGAGCCACATGGCTTCGTCTCCCGGAACGGTGTGGGTTTCTTGCAGGAAGCACACCGCATATTTCCCCTCCCGCAGGAGCGAAAAATTGTTAAATCTACGGTGTGCCTCTCAGCTGCCGTTGATGTTGAGGCTGGCTATGGTTATCTTCATGACAAAAGCATAGTGCAACCTCTACCTAACCTATTGTGGGGGAGGGAGCGGAGTCTTTTGTTGACCTCCACTCCCTCCGCAGCCCAGCGAGGAGTCCCTCGAGCTCGCGCTGCTCAAGGTATTGCGCCTTTGTCAAGGGCCCGCCCGCGGCCATGGTTTTAGCGGCGGCGCGGACGGAAGCGATGAGCAGCCCCGGCTCGGACCATCTTTCCCGGGCCAGATGGGCTCGGTTTCGGCGACCCTGGCTCTCGACCAAAAAGTCCCGGAGATCCTCTACGGGAATGAGGGGGGACTCAGCGGCGGGCACGAGGAGATCCACCGCCTCACTGGCGATGGACTCGAGATCTTCACCCGCGTCCTCCACCGAGTCCCCGTCCTCCTCCAGGAGGTCGCCGCTAGCAGTCGACCGCACGGTACGGCAAACGGCCCGGCCGCTCCATCCGGCCCTGGCTCTGCCCCGATCCCACCCCCAGGATCGTCGGCAGAGGAGTCCCCACTGGGCTCTTTTAGAATTGGTGCTGGGTCGGGAAGCGACAGCGGAAGGGGTTCCTCCTCCGCCCCAGGAACCGGGGAACACAGAGACCTGGTCAAAGAAATGTACCAGGTCCTCCAAGTCCCCCAGCCCCAAAATAGGGGGCGACGGGTTCTTCCCCTTTACCCGCCACCCCCTGGCCCAGCGTGTAAAGTCATTAAAATTGCTAATACTTTGTATTTCTGCCAGGTCGAGCAAGTCCCGGGGGAAGTTGGATATTGGCTGGGCGGGCTCGGGTTCGGCCTTTTCGGCCCCGCCCGCCTCAGTCCCCGGGACGCTCAACCCAGCGGCAACGCATTCCTTCGCTGGCCCCACGCCCCCCACGACAGGCAGATCTTTCACACCATCCCCGGGTGGCAGCGGCTGGGCAGCCTCGACTGCCTCACCCTCCCCGGGGACAGATTCCTCGCGCCTATGGCGCGGTTTGGGGGCGCCGGTGGGGGACGTGGGACACGCGGCGGGCACCGACTCCTCCGCAGAGGTATGTTGTTCCCCCCCCCCGCCTCATTGGAGTGGCGCCTCCTTTTGTTCCTGGGGGTGCGCGGAGGCAGGGAGACCTCCATGTCTGCCGAGGCCTCCCACTCCACTCCCCCCTTTTTCTTGTCTTGCCCGCGCCCGAGCCCCTCTGATACTGGGCATGGGCTCAGGGCACCCCGCGCTCGCCGGTGACGGGGTTGGGCCGAGCGTGGTAAACAGATTATCTGGCGCACCGAGGGGACCCGCCTCTAGATGTTTTGTCTTCTTCCGCGCCTTCTTTCCGGTCGGACGCTCTCCCTCCCCCCCGCCGGAGGCCGTGAAAACAAAGGCCCCCGACGATGCCCGCGCACCCACAGCTCCCGGCACGCGGACGCTACTAGGGGGAAGGGGTGGCGGCGACGCCAGCCTTGGCCGCCTTCGGTGGTTTGGCGGCCCTGGAGGCGGGGCAGTTCTTGCGAACGTGCCCCACCTCCCTACAGGCATGGCACCGCACGCCGTCCGACGTCCAGAAGACGCGGTAGGCATTCCCCTCGTGCACCACATTAAAATTGCCCTCTGTTGTCTCCTCCCACGCCAGCGGACAAAGAGCTGGCGGCGGAAGGAGAACACATGGCGCAGGCTGTTCTCCCTGAGGCCGAGCGGTATGGGGTTGATCCCCGACCTTACCTCCCCCAGTTGGTGTAGGTGAGGGAGGAGGAGCTCAGCGGGAACAAAGGGCGGGACGTTCGATAGAATGACCCTCTGCGCGGTGGCCTCGGGAGGCTCCACCGGCAGGAACGCCCCGCCCACCGTGAGCCCCTTTTCAATGACCAGGGACACCGCTCGCTCCGACCCCAGGAATAACACTGCCTTCCCAGACATCTGGGGAGGCTGCGACAATGGCCGTGGGGCCGACTACCCCAGCCATCGCCCGCACGCAATCCTCAATGCTCATTGTGGGGTGAGTGTAGCTCTTGACCCCGTTTTTCTTTGTAATGAGTCTGAAAGGTGGCAGGGCAGCAGGTGGCGCAGGAGGTGCCGTAGATGTGGATGCCGCCTGCGCATATGTCCTTGCTGGCCCTGCCACCGGCGTGGATGGGGTCGCCATCACGGGGTCCCTTTAAGGGCTACACCCACCCCAAAGTCACAGGCCTTAATGGTCTTAATTGGCCTCGTTTCAATGTATGAGCAGAGGAGCTCTGAAAGAGGCACACCTCTCCCCTAGTTGGCAATTGGGGAGGAGCCTTGCTCCCTCTGCTCAGTAGTTTTAATTGTTTTTTTTATTAAAAAATTAGGAGGAAGAGTTCTGAGAGAGAGGGGAGAGACAGAGACAGAGAGAGATAGAGATGAGGTGGGGCGGGAAAGAGGGAAGCTGCGAGGGCAGGTCTCCCCTCACAGCGATGGGTGGGTGCACTCCCCAGATGGCAAACAAAACACAGTCTTTGGGGTGGTCTTCGGGTGGGGGGAGAAGATGTCTTCACCTGGGGCAGCTGGAGCCACACAGGCACACACTCCCAACGATGTTAACCAGGGTAATCAATAGTTATCAGCCTGGTAACTCCAGCTATCCCAGGCTAGGCAATGGGGGAGGGGTGCTTCAATGGTGTGTGGGGCCTAGTTGTAAGCAAGACCCCCACACACACTTCCACACACACACACCCCCCGCGATGTTCCGGCCCTCGAAAGGTCTTCTTTCCTCCCCCCACCGATACAACAATGTCTTTCGGGGAATGCACCAACATCCACCTGCAGAATATTGCAGAATCTCCCTCCTTCCACACAGGTTGTTTTTTCCCCCTCTCTCCAACTCTCTGTAGTTGTAGTAAATAATAAATGTTTCTGCGCTCCTCCTCCTCCCTCCGGATGTTGAATGGGTAGCAAGCCAGCCCTTCCCCTCCTATTCCTGGGCTGTTCTCAGGGCTCACTCCAGGCTTTCGAGACAGGAGCTAAAGCAGGGAGTTCCTTCTCACTTAGCAGCACAGCTCCAACTGTTTATGCCACGCCTCCAAAGCTCTACCATTGGCCCTTGTGCATGAAACTCTTTTGGAGTTTACCTGAAAAAACATAAACATTAATCCGTGCCACCCGCCCTGGATGACACACCAGACATTTCCAAGGCCCTTTTTTTTCCTTTTTTGGTTTTTTTTTTGTGTTTTTCTTTTTTTTGGTTTTTTTTTTTGGGCACTAATATCACTTTTTTTTTCCGTGCCCCCTATACAAGGGGAGGGGGACACTAAAAGCACCGGCAATTAAAACAAAATTAAACTTTAAAACGTAAAATCAAATTAAAATTTGGTTGCCGGGCGTGATGATGCACTCCAGTCCCTCCGGTGCCCACCTCTCACGGAAGGCCGCGAGCGTACCGGTGGACACCGCGTGCTCCATCTCCAAGGACACCCTGGACCGGATGTCAGAGCGGAAGAGAGGCAGGCAGTCAGGTTGAACGACCGCCCGCTGCCTGGACCGACTGATGGCACCCTTGGCCATGCCCAGGAGCAGTCCTACGAGGAGGCCCTCGGACCTACCCGCTCCCCTCCGCACAGGGTGCCCAAAGATCAGGAGAGTGGGACTGAAGTGCAGCCAGAATTCCAGGAGCAGCCCCTTTAAATAATAAAACAGGGGCTGCAACCTCGTGCACTCAATAAAAACATGGAACACGGACTCGTCCAGACCGCAGAAATTGCAGGCGGCCTGGGAGTCCGTGAACCGGCTTAAAAATTTGTTGCACGGCACTGCTCCGTGCACCACCCTCCAGGCCAAGTCCCCGATGAATAGTGGGAGGACTCCCGCATAAAGTGCCCTCCATCAGGGACCCCCGCCTCCTCCGGACGGCAAGATAGTACGCCATGGCGTGTCCGGACGGCCGGCGAGGATGGCAAAGTTGAGAGTGTGCAGGAGCAGCCCGTACAGGAAACCCCTCCGCGCGGAACTGAAAGGCACGGAGGGGATTTCCCCCTTGTGCATGAAACTCTTTTGGAAAGTGTAAAATATGGAACGCTTCACGAATTTGCGTGTCATCCTTGCGCAGGGGCCATGCTAATCTTCTCTGTATCGTTCCTATTTTTTAGTATATGTGTTGCTGAAGCGAGCACCCCCTTGTGCATGAATCCCAAAAGGTTAGTTTGCAGGTGCAGCAGGTAATCAGGAAGGAGATTGGAATGTTGGCCTTCATTGCGAGGGATGAAGTACAAAAGCAGGGAGGTCCTGCTGCAACTGTACAGGGTATTGGTGAGGCTGCACCTGGAGTACTGCATGCAGTTTTGGTCACCTTACTTAAGGAAGGATATACTAGCTTTGGAGGGGGTACAGAGACGATTCACTAGGCTGATTCCAGAAATGAGAGGGTTACCTTATGATGATAGATTGAGTAGACTGGGTCTTTACTCGTTGGAGTTCAGAAGGATGAGAGGTAATCTTATAGAAACATTTAAAATAATGAAAGGGATAGACAAGATAGAGGCAGAGAGGTTGTTTCCACTGGTCGGGGAGACTAGAACTAAGGGGCACAGCCTCAAAATATGGGGGAGCCAATTTAAAACCGAGTTGAGAAAGAATTTCTTCTCCCAGAGGGTTGTGAATCTGTGGAATTCTCTGCCCAAGGAAGCAGTTGAGGCTAGCTCATTGAATGTATTCAAGTCACAGATAGATAGATTTTTAAACAATAAGGGAATTAAGGGTTATGGGGAGCGGGCGGGTAAGTGGAGCGGAGTCCACGGCCAGATCAGCCATTATCTTATTGAATGGCGGAGCAGGCTCGAGGGGCTAGATGGCCTACTCCTGTTCCTAATTCTTACGTTCTTTTGTTATTCACTTGGGAGCTGTGAGCTGTGGAGGAAGGAGGTGCTGCAACTGCTTCTGCCTGTAATCCTGCAAACCTGAGACCCCAGGAAAAGTGGCCTACTTTCTCAACACCTTAAGGGAGAGGAGGAGAGCAGCTTCTTCAACAGAGAGTTGGAGAGGGGAAAAGAACAAAAACAACAACTTGGAAAAACACCATCCAGTATGGAAGGAGGGAGAGCCATTTACAACATTCTACAGGTGGGTGTATTGGTGCACTCCCCAAAAAGACTTTGTTTTGTCGGTGGGGAAGGAAGGAAGAGTAACTCGAAGGCCAGAATATCGCAGGGGGTGTGTGTGTGGGGTTCTTGCTAAAAACTAGGCCCCATACACCACTAAAGCATCCCTCCCCATTGCCTGGCCCGGGTTAGCTGGAGCTACCTGGGTGAAGACTCGTTACCTAATCAATCAAACATTGTTAAGACCTGGTGGAGTACTGTGACTGGGTAGTTCCAGCTATCCCGGGTGAAGACATCTCCCCCCACCAGAAGACCATCTATTAAAACTTTGTCTTGTTTTCCATCCGGGGAGTGCACCCCTGCAAGAACCCACCCAGCTCTGTGAGGTGTGACCCTGATACCACAGTCTCTCTCTCTCTCTCTCTCTCTCTCTCTCTCTCTCTCTCTCTCTCTCTCTCTCTCTCTCTCGTTTAAAAATATATAAAATAAGACAACTGAGCAGAGGGAAAAAAACCTCTCCAACTATTAAAACAAGCAGGTGAGAGGTGTGCCTCATCAAGAGCTCCCTCTGCTCACCAACGAGCAGAATCAACACCTTTCAAGCCTATGACTTTGGGGTGAGTGTAGCCCTTAAAGTAGCAGGGCAAGAAAACACTTATGCGCACGTGGCGTTCACGGCCACAGCGCCTCCTGCTGCCCTGCCACCATTTACATTAAGATCCAAAAAGAATGGAGTCAAGAGCTACACTCACCCCGGCCCACCATGAACATTGAGTGCATGAGGGCAATGGCTGGGGTAGTCGGCCCTTCGGCCATTGTCGCCAGCTCCAAAATGCCTGGCAAGACGGTGTTCTTCCTGGGGTCGGAGCAGTGGCGACCCTGGCCCTTGAAAAGGGGCCGAATCCGAGCCCGCCCAGCAAAGTATTGACAATCCCCAGGATCTGCTCGACTTGGCAGAAAAAGGAAAAGTACTTGTTTTTCATGACCCCCCACCCGCTGGGCCTGAGGGTGATGGCGGGGGAGGGCGAGGAACCCCAATCTTCTTCTGGAGCCGGGGGTCTTGGAGGACCTGCAGCTATTTTTCGGCCCGGTTTCTCTGTATTCCCTAGTGCCTGGGGTGGAGGGGTACCCCCCATCCACTGCCGCTTCCTGACCCAGCATCCCAAGAAAAGCCCAGGGGGGACTCCTCTGCCGACGATCCTGGGGTTGGGATCGTGACAGAGGTAGGGCCGGATGGTGCAGCCGGGCCATTCGCCGTACCCCGTGCAGTCGACAGACTGGTTGCTGGTGGTGACCTCCCGGAGGGGGACGAGGACTCGGTGGAGGGGGCGGGAGAAGATCTGGAATCCATCAGTGATGTGGTGGCTCTCCTCGTGCCCGCCGCTGAGTCACCCCTCATTCCTGCAAAGGAACTCCGGGGCTTTTTGGCCGAATGCCAGGGTCGCCGCAATCGAGCCCATGTGTCCCTGGACATATGGTCCGAGGTGGTGCTGCTCATCAGTCCGTCCATGCTGCCGTCAAGGCTCCGCCCGTGCCCATGGTTTTATCAAAACCGGAAAGCCTGGAGCTGCACCAGCTTAGAACGTTCCTCGCTGGGTTGCTGAGGGAGTGGGAGGTCATCAAACGACTCGGCTCTCCCCCCACAGTAGTTTAAGTTAGAGGTTGCACTATGCTTTTGCCAAGAAAATTACCATAGCCAGCCTCATCATCAACGGCGGGAGAGAGGCAACTAGTAGATTTAACACTTTTTCGCTCCTACGGGAGGGGAAATATGCGGTGTGCTTCCTGCAAGAAACCCACACCGTTCCGGGAGACGAGGCCACATGGCTCCTGGAATGGCAAGGAGAGGTCCGCATGAGCCACCTCACTGCCACTTCTTGTGGGGTGGCTATCTTGCTGGCCCCACATTTTCAACTGGAGATCTTGGGGGCCACTTGTTCCATGTCACGGTTCGCCTGGGGGCGTGGCACTCCACCTCGTGAAGGTGTACGGCCCTCAGCCCGGTCCACAGCAAGTGTGCTTCTTCGAAGAAGTGTCCACTCTAAGCTCAGTCGATGTCGGCGACTGCATTGTCCACGGGGGGGGGGGGCATTTTACCTGCACCCTCAAGGCGAGGGACAGCTCCGGTGCCGCGCAAAGCATGACGGTGATAGAGAAGTTGAGGGACCTGGTCGGGTCCTTTGACTTGGTGGACGTCTGGCGAAATCTCCGTCCCGACTCCAGCGCCTTTACTTGGGTGAGGCCTGGAAGAGGATGGTCCAGAATCGACCGCCTTTACGTGTCTCAGGCGTACGTCTCCTGCGTTCCAGAGGCTTCCATGCGGCCGGCTCCGTGCTCTGACCACCACCTGGTGTGGGCGGAGCTCACTTCACTCCGCATGGAGTTGGGTCCGTGTCCTGGCACTTTAACAACCTGCTGCAGGAAGACGAACGGTTCCGGTATTCGTTCCATCGCTTCTGGGCCGACTGGAGAAGGAAGCAGTGGGGCTTCCGCTCCTTGAGATTATGGTGGGACGTCTGTCAAGAGTATGTGAAGTGGTCGACCAAGAGACGAACGGCCAAGGGGAGGTGCTCAACCTGGAATCCCGTCTCGGTCAAGTAGTCTAAGACCCGGCCCTGCGGACGGTGTACGAAGTGAAGAAGGCCGCGCTGAAGGACCTGCAGCTCATCGGGTCCTGAGGCACGTTCGTGAGGTCGCGGATCCGGTTCCTCTGGGACCTGGACCGCTGCTCTCCCCCACTTCTTGCTGGAAAGAAGACGGGGTCAGCAAGCAGCTCTTGACGCTGCTGGCTGATGACGGACCTCTGGTCTTGGAACCGGAGGGCATCAACACCGGGGCCCGAGATGATTACAGGGCTCTGTTCTCTCTGTCCAGTGAGGAAGCGCGTAGAGCTTCTCCTGGAGGGCGCCGAAAATCTGGACGCTCCGCTAAGCCTGGCGGAGCTGACCGGTGCCCTCGACCAGCTCTTGAGGGGAAAGTCCCCGAGGCTGAATGTGGAGTTCCACAGGGCGTTCTGGCACGTCTTGGGGGGCGACTACGCGCGGGTTCTGGGGGAAAGTCTGGTGACCGGGGAGATGCCTAAGAAGGGTGATCTCTGCCAACTAAAGAACTTGCGCCCAGTCTCCCTCCTCAGCACGGATTACAGCATTTTTGCCAGTGTGATGTCTGCTCATGATCCATCCTGACCATTCCTACACAGTCCCAGGCCGGATATTCCACGACAACATCCATCTGGTCCGGGACCTGGTCCACCATTCCCAGGAGGCTGGTCTGTCGGTCGCCTTCCTTTCCTTAGATCAGGAGAAGTCGATCGACAGGGTGGATCACGAATATCTGTTTGGAACTCTGCGCGCATTCGGGTTCGGACGCATTTCGTCGCCCGGATCCGACTTTTGTACGCCGGCGCAGAGTGTCTGATTAAGGGAACGGGTCTGACGGCGCCCCTTCACTTTGGGAGTGGGGTGCGCCAGGGATGTCCCATGTCTGGCCCGTTATATACCATCTGCGTGGAGCCTTTCCAGTGCCTCTTGCAGAAGTGGTTGACGGGACTGGCTCTGCAAGGTCCGGGTGTGGACGTCATCGTCTCAGCTTACGCCGATGACATGCTCCTCATAGTCGAGGATCCCATTGACTTGCGGAGGATGCGTGAGTGCCAGGAGATTTACTCGGCCGCATTCTCCGCCAGCATCAACTGGGAGAAATGTTCCGGACTCCTGGTGGGTCACTGGCGAGTGGAATCCCTGCTGGAGGAGCTCAGGCCTTTTACCTGGAGCACGACCCATCTCCTCTATCTAGGAGTCAACCTTAGCACTGATGAGGAAGCCTGGCCGGCGAACTGGCAGGAGCTGGAGGCCAAAGTTGCCGCTTGCCTAGGGCGCTGGACAGGACTGCTCAGAGTGCTGTCCTACAGAGGTCGAGCGCAAGCCATAAACCAGCTGGTGGCTACTATGCTGTGGTACTGGTTGGTCACTTTGACCCCTTCCACTGCGTTTGTCACCAAGATACAGAAGAAGCTGGTGGACTTCTTCTGGAACAACAGGAGCTAAATTTAAAAAGTAGGACCTCAAAAGTAGTAATCTCTGGATTGCTACCAGTGCCACGTGCTAGTCAGAGTAGGGAATCGCAGGATAGCTCAGATGAATACGTGGCTTGAGCAGTGGTGCAGCAGGGAAGGATTCAAATTCCTGGGGCATTGGAACCGGTTCTGGGGGAGGTGAGACCAGTACAAACCGGATGGTCTGCACCTAGGCAGGACCGGAACCAATGTCCTAGGGGGAGTGTTTGCTCGTGCTGTTGTGGAGGAATTAAACTAATATGGCAGGGGGATGGGAACCAATGCAGGGAGACAGAGGGAAACAAAATGGAGACAGAAGCAAAAGACAGAGGAGATGAGTAAAAGTGGAGGGCAGAGAAACCCAAGGCAAAAAACAAAAAGGGCCACTTTACAGCAAAATTCTAAAGGTTGAAAGTGTAATAAAAAGGCAAGCCTGAAAGCTCTGCCTCAAAGCAAGGAGTATTCGGAATAAGGTGGACAAATTAACTGTGCAGATAGCAGTTAACGGATACAATATGGTTGGCATCACGGAGACATCACTGCAGGGTGACCACGGCTGGGAACTCAACATCGAAAAGGTATTCAACATTTAGGAAAGATAGACAGAAAGGAAAAGGAGGCAGGGTGGCGTTGCTGGTTAAAGAGGAAATTAATGCAATTGTAAGGAAGGACATGAGCTTGGATGATGTGGAATCGGTATGGATGGAGCTACAGAATACTAAATGGCAGAAAATACTCATGGGAGTTGTGTACAGACTTCCAAACAGTAGTAGTGATGTTGGGGAGGGCATCAAACAGGAAATTAGGGGTGCATGCAATAAAGGTGCAGCAGTTATCATGGGTGACTTTAATATGCATATAGATTGGGCTAACCAAACTGGAAACAATACGGTGGAAGAGGATTTCCTGGAGTGCATAAGGGATGGTTTTCGAGACCAATATGTCGAGGAACCAACTAGGGGGGAGGCCATATTAGACTGGGTGTTGTGTAATGAGAGAGGATTAATTAACAATCTCGTTGTGAGAGGCCCCTTGGGGAAGAGTGACCATAATATGGTGGAATTCTACATTAGGATGGAGAAGGAAACAGTTAATTCAGAGACCATGGTCCAGAACTTAAAGACGGGTAACTTTGAAGGTATGAGGCATGAATTGGCTAGGATAGATTGGCGAATGATACTTAAGGGGTTGACAGTGGATGGGCAATGGCAGACATTTGGAGACCGCATGGATGAACTACAACAATTGTACATCCCTGTCTGGCGTAAAAATAAAAAAGGGAAGGTGGCTCAACCGTGGCTATCAAGGGAAATCAGGGATAATATTAAAGCCAAGGAAGTGGCAAATATTGGCCAGAAATAGCAGCGAACGAGGGGACTTGGAGAAACTTAAAACTGAGCAGAGGAGGACAAAGATTTTGATTAGGACAGGGAAAATAGAATACGAGAGGAAGCTTGCAGGGAACATTAAAATGACTGCAAAAGCTTCTATAGATATGTAAGGAGAAAAAGATTAGTGAAGACAAACGTAGGTCACCTGCAGTCAGAATCAGGGGAAGTCATAACAGGGAACAAAGAAATGACAGACCAATTGAACAAGTGCTTTGGTTCGGTATTCACTAAAGAGGACACAAACAACATTCCGGATATAAAAGGGGTCAGTAAGAAGGAGGAACTGAGGGAAATCTTTATTTGTCGGGAAATTGTGTTGGGGAAATTGATGGGATTGAAGGCCGATAAATCCCCAGGGCCTGATGGTCTGCATCCCAGAGTACTTAAGGAGGTGGCCTTGGAAATAGCGGATGCATTGACAGTCATTTTCCAACATTCCATAGATTCCGGATCAGTTCCTGTGGAGTGGAGGGTAGCCAATGTAACCCCACTTTTTAAAAAAGGAGGGAGAGAGAAAACAGGGAATTGTAGACCGATCAGCCTGACATCGGCAATGGGTAAAATGATGGAATCAATTATTAAGGATGTCATAGCAGCGCATTTGGAAAGTGGTGACATGAACTGGTTGTCAGACAGGAAGCAAAGAGTAGGAGTAAATGGGTACTTTTCAGAATGGCAGGCAGTGACTAGTGGGGTACCGCAAGGTTCTGTGCTGGGGCCCCAGCTGTTTACACTGTACATTAATGATTTTGACGAGGGGATTAAATGTCGTATCTCCAAATTTGCGGATGACACTAAGTTGGGTGGCAGTGTGAACTGCGAAGAGGATGCTGTGAGGCTGCAGAGTGACTTAGATAGGATAGGTGAGTAGGCAAATGCATGGCAGATGAAGTATAATGTGGATAAATGTGAGGTTGTCCACTTTGGTTCTAAAAACAGAGACAGAATATTATCTGAATGGTGACAGATTAGGAAAAGGGGAGGTGCAACGAGACCTGGGTGTCATTGAAGGTTGGCATGCAGGTACAGCAGGTGGTTAAGAAGACAAATGGCATGTTGGCCTTCATAGCGAGGGGATTTGAGTACAGGGACAGGGAGGTATTACTACAGTTGGACAGGGCCTTGGTGAGGTCACACCTGGAGTATTGTGTACAGTTTTGGTCTCCTAACTTGAGGAAGGACATTCTTGCTATTGAGGGAGTGCAGCGAAGGTTCACCAGACTGATTCCCGGGATGGCGGGACTGACATATCAAGAAAGACTGGATCAACTGGGCTTGTATTCACTGGAGTTCAGAAGAATGAAAGGGGATCTCAGAAAAGTTTAAAATTCTGCCTGGTTTAGACAAGTTAGATGCAGGAACATTGTTCCCAATGTTGGGGAAGTCCAGAACCAGGTGTCACAGTCTAAGGATAAGGGGTAAGCCATTTTGGACCGAGATGAGGAGAAACTTCTTCACCCAGAGAGGGTGAACCTGTGGAATTCTTTACCACAGAAAGTTGTTGAGGCCAATTCATTAAATATATTCAAAAAGGAGTTAGATGTAGTCCTTACTACTCGGGATCAAGGGGTATGACGAGAAAGCAGGAATGGGGTACTGAAGTTGCATGTTCAGCCATGAACTCATGGAATGGCGGTGCAGGCTCGAAGGGCCGAATGGCCTACTCCTGCACCCATTTTCTATGTTTCTATGAAGCACTGGGTCTCTGCTGCGGTTTTGAGTCTTCTGCTTGGGGAGTGTGGTCAGGTGTTGGTGTGCGTCAGCACCCAGCATGCGACTTTCCGTCTTCAGACCCAACGGAGATACCTCCACGTCGAGCCCCCTCTTAGGTGGCGTGCGCTTGCGATGTATTTCTTCCGCCAGCAGTACAGCCTCAATTATGACACGCAGCTCCTGTTTGTGAGCCTGCGGGGGGCTGTCAGGACCGCCATGCGGGGGCTGCCTGTGTTTTACCAGGAACTCAGTGTCTGGAACAGAGTCGCCACCAAGCGCAGCTCTCCCCGTCTGGAGTGGCGGCTGTCCTGCAGGAGCCACTGCTCAGGAATCCGTACCTCCATGACCACAGTTTTAGGTGGCAGGCGGACGAGGGGGCTGTGGCTGGTGATGTGACCAGGGTCAGGGACCTGCTTGATGGTGGAGGAGCGCGCTGGATGGCGCCAGACATGCTGGCATGGCGCCTTTACTGGGCTGGCGCACGGCCAATGCCATCAAGTCGCTAAAAACAGCACTGGGCCCTTACTCCGTTAGGTGTGTCGAGCAGGCTCAAGCACGTGGGGAGATACCGTCCGAACTCACCCCCGTCCGGACGGAATTCCTCATTGGCGCCAAGCTCCGAAACCTTCCTTGGAACCCAGCGCCTCAACTTCAGCCTCCTTGCGGAAATCCACTCCGTACATTTCAGTTCTGTGCGGAGAGGTTTCCTGTACGGGCTGCTGTTGCACACTCACCTGCCCATCCTTGTCTGCCGTCTGGACACGTCATGGTGCACCATCTTACCGTCTGGAGGAGGCGGGGGTCCCCATTGGAGTGCTCTTTAGCGGGAGTCCTCCCTCTATTAGGGACTTGGCCTGGAGGCTGTTGCACGGAGCAGTCCCGTGCAATAAGTTTAAGTCGGTTCACGGGCTCCCAGGCGGCCTGCAATATCTGCGGCCTGGAAGAATGCGTGTTCCATGTTTTTATTCAATGTGCGAGTTTGCATTATTTGAAGGGGCCGTTCCTCAAATTGTGGTTGCATTTCGTTCCCACACCTGATCTTTGGGCACCCTGTGCAGAAGGGAGCGGGCAGTTCATAGATGCAGGAAAATAGATGCAGGAGTAGGCCATTCTGCCCTTCGAGCTTGCACCACCATTCAATAAGATCATGGCTGATCAATTCCTCAGCACCCATTTCCCGCTTTCTCTCCATACACCTTGATCTCTTTAGTCGTAAGGGCCATATCTAACTCCCTCTTGATTATATCCAATGAACTGGCATCAACAACTCTCTGCGGCAGGGAATTCCACAGGTTAACAACTCTGAGTGAAGAAGTTTCTCCTCATCTCAGTCCTAAATCGCCTACCCCTTATCCTAAGACTGTGTCACCTGGTTCTGGACTTCCCCAACATCAGGAACATTCTTCCCTCATCTAACCTGTCTAGTCCTGTCAGAATCATATACATTTCTATGAGATCCCCTCTCATTCTTCTAAACTCCAGTGTATAAAGGCCCAGTTGATCCAGTCTCTCCTCATATGTCAGTCCAGCCATCCCTGGAATCAGTCTGGTGAACCTTCGCTGCACTCCCTCAATATCAAGAACGTCCTTCCTCAGATTAGGAGACCAAAACTGAACACAATATTCCAGGTGAGGTCTCACTAAGGCCCTGTTCAACTACAGTAAGACCTCCCTGCTCCTATACTTAAATCCCCTAGCTATGAAGACCAACATACCATTTTGCTGCCTTCACCGCCTGCTGTACCTGCATGCCAATTTTAAATGACTGATGTATCATGACACCCAGGTCTCATTGCACTTCCCCTTTTCCTAATCTGTCACCATTCAGGTAATATTCCGCCTTCCTGTTTTTGCCACCAAAATGGATAACCTCACATTTATCTACATTATACTGCATCTGCCATGCATTTGCCCACTCACCTAACCTGTCCAAGTCACCCTGCAGCCTCTTAGCATCCTCCTCACAGCTCACACTACCACCCAGTTTAGTGTCATCTGCAAGCTTGGAGATATTACATTCAATTCCTTCGTCTAAATCATTAATGTATGCTGTAAATAGCTGGGGTCGCAACACTGAACCTGGCGGTACCCCACTAGTCACTGCTTGCCATTCTGAAAAGGACCAGTTTTTTCCTACTCTTTGCTTCCTGTCTGCCAACCAGTTCTCTAACCACGTCAATACATTCCCCCCAATTCCATGTGTTTTACTTTTGCACACCAATCTCTTGTGTGGGACCTTGTCAAAAGCCTTTTGAAAGTCCAAATACACCACATCCACTGGTTCTCCCTTGTCCACAACTAGTTACATCCTCTCAAAATTCTAGGAGATTTGTCAAGCATGATTTTCCGATCATAAATCCATGCTTACTTGGACCGATCCTGTCACTGCTTTCCAAACGTGCTGCTGTTACATCTTTAATAATTGATTCCAACATTTTCCCCACTACTGATGTCAGGCTAACCAGTCTATAATTTCCCATTTTCTCTCTCCCTTTTTTTAAATACCTTTCATCTTGTGCACTGCTTGATTCCTTATTTGTGAATTTGCCACACCTGTTGGGACTTCAATAACATCATTAGCTCTAAAAAAAAAACATTTGCAATCTTTCACTGTCGGATCTAAACGATTCCTTTTTCTTGTCAGATATTGGAGAATCATTTTGATCCACAGCTTTTAGGAATAGCGGAGAGCTATAACTTCGCAATGAGAAACCAAAGACCTGATGAAACCATCAATTAATACATTGTTGCCATAAGAAAATTATCTCTACACTGCAATTTTGGAGGATTCCTAGATAGGGCTCTTCGAGATAAATTTGGTCTCATGGACTAATGGATGAATGCATCCAATCAAAATTGTTAGGTATGGATGATATCTCTTTTTCGAGGAAGCTTGCAAGATAGCCACGTCCCTGGAGAATGCAGAGAAGATTATTAAGGAATTTCACCCATTACCAGCAATAGTAGCAGTCAGTAGAAATGCAGAAGAGGGTGAGCCCTAGTCGGAGGGAGTATTATGAAACCAAGGAGAATAAATGTCATAGGTATAATGGCAACCATAACCGCACAACATGTCTGTTCAAGTGCCAAGTGAGGGGACACATTGCAGCTGCATGTAAATCCGAGGACAGGCCCAATGATAATCCAAGACTTAACTTGGGTGGAAACTGATCAGAAGAGTGTAGGTTTTGGTGTGTATGTAGTGAAGTGTAAGGTGGTACATTCCTTATGTCAGGATTTCAGAACATTAGTACTGATAATCGATCGATTAATATGACATTAGATACAGCGGCTGATTGCTCAATAATGGGTCAGGATGTGTATTTGAAAAATTTTAGCGGCAACCACGAAAGGCGAGCTCAGCAGAGCTGAAAACATATTTGGGGGGAGAACTGCAGACGCTTGGACAAATGGAGTGTATAGTACAATACCAGAGGCAACAAGCAAATAGCCTATTTTTATCGCAAAATCTGTCAATCGGCCGACACTTATGGGCAAAGATTGGCTAAGAGTGCTTCATTTGGATTAGTACAGCATCTGTAATACAGAAATGGTTAAGTCTCGGCTAGATACTCTGCTCGAGAAATATGCTAATATATTTGAGGACTCCTACAAGGGCATCAAGGGATACAATGCACATATTTGGATAAAGTCTGATGTCAAACCTATTTTTTGTTGACCAAGGCCGGTACCATATGCATTAAAATCGCAGGTTGAGCAACAGCTTGATAAGTTGGAGAAAAATTGAGTTTTAGTGAAGACTGCTGGGAGTGACTGGGCCACTCCATTAGTTGTAGTTCCAAAAGCAGACAAAATGGTATGGCTCTGTGGGGATTATAAAATTACCCTGAATTGAGCAGTTGATGATAACAGTACTCTTTGCCGACATACAGGACCTGTATGCAGAACTGGTGGAAGCCAAAGACTTCACCAAACTGGATCTCTCCCATGCCTATGCTGAACTCAATGTTGACGATGATAGTCAGCAGTATCGGTGACAGTCAACACATACACAAAGGTTTATATTCATTAAGTTGTCCTATGGTATCAAGTCTTCACCAAAGATAATTCAGGCTACCATGAATCAGATCTTGCAGGGAATGAATCACTTTGTGCAATCAAGATGATGTGTTGATTGCCACTGGCACGGAGAGGGAAAACCTGGAAATCTTAGAAACATAGAAATCTACAGTGCAGAAGGAGGTTATTTCGGCCCATCGTGTCCCACGCCGGCCGACAAAGCCACATTGCCCTCAGTCAGCAGCCCTGAAGGTTACATATAAACCTATAAAAGGTAAAGAGCACCCAGCCCACACAACTGTGACACCCCTTGCACTGAAATATTCTACACTCTACCCCAACTGGAGCCATGTGATCTCCTGGGAGAGGCAAAAACCAGATTTAAAAACCCAGGCCAATTTGGCTGGGGGGGGGGGGGAAATCTGGGAAGATTCCTCTTCGACCCATCCAGTCAATCGAAACTCGTCCAGGCAATCACCCTGGCTGTATTAGATTCCCTGCAGTACTTATCATCGTATCGGTGCCAGCCAACAAGAGGTTATCCAGTCTAATCCCACTTACCAGCTCCAGGTCCGCAACCCTGCAGGTTACAGCACTTCAAGTGTCCATCCAATCACCTTTTAAATGTGGCAAGCATTCCGTATGCTTTATCTATGGACAAGCACTCCAAGGTCCCTTTGTTCATCTACACTTTTGAGTGGCCTACCGCTTAATGTGTATACCCTTTCCTTGTTAGCCCCCGCAAAGTGCATTACCTCACATTTCTCCGAATAAAATTCCATTTGCCACTGCTCTGCCCACCTGACCAGTAGATTGATATCCTCCTGCAGTCCATGACTTTCCTCTTCATTATCAACCACACAGCCAATTTTAGTGTCATCTGCAAACTTCTTAATCACACTCCCTATATTCAAATCTAGATCATTGATGTACACTACAAAAAGCAAGGGACCCAGTACTGAGCCTTGTGGAACCCCACTGGAAACATCCTTCTAGTCACAAAAACAACCATCAACCATTACCCTTTGCTTCCTACCTCCAAGCCAATTTTGGATCCAACTTGCCACTTTCCCCTGGATTCCATGGGCTTTAACCTTCGTGACCAGTCTACCATGTGGGACCTTATCAAAAGCTTTGCTAAAGTCCATCTACACTGCATCGTACGCACCACCCTCATCGACCCTCCCTAGTTACCTCCTCAAAAAATTAAATCCGGTTAGTCAAACACGATCTTCCCATAACAAATCTGTGCTAACTGTCCCTAATTAATCCTTACCTTTCCAAATGTAGATTTATCCTGTCTTTCAGGACTTTTTCCAATAATTTTCCCACCGTTGAGGTTATGCTGACAGGCCTGTTATTACTCGGCCTATTCTTTTCTTCCTTCTTAAACAAGGGTAGCACATTAGCAGTCCTCTGGCACCATGCCCAAATCCAAAGAGGACTGGAAAATGATGGTCAAGGCCTCTGCTATTTCCTTGTTCAACAGCCTGGGATGCATTTCATCTGGCCTGGGGACTGATCTTTCAAAGCTGCTAAACAAACCCCTTAATACCTCCTCTATCTCTATTGTTTATTGTTTATTTCATCCAGAATTTCACACTCCTCCTCAATAGCAGTATCTGCATTGCCCCTTTCCTTTGTGAAAACAAACGCAAAGTATTGAGAACCATACCAACGTCTTCTGCCTCCACACAAAGATTACCCTCGTGGTCTCCAATAGGCTCTACCCTTTCTTTAGTTATCCTCTTGCTCTTAATATATTTATAGAACATCTTTGGGTTTTCCTTAATTTTACTAGGCAACAAATTTTCATCCTCTCTTAGCATTCCTAATATCCTTTCTAATTTCACCTTTTAATTTTCTACATTCCTCCAAAGATTCTACAGTATTTAGCCATCGGTATATGACATAAGCTTCCCTTTTTTTCTTAATACTCCCCTGTAAGTCCCTAGACATCCAGGGGGCTCTCGAATTGTTATTCCCACCCTTTTTCTTTAAGGGTACATGTTTGACCTGAGCATCTCCTCCTTGACTGCCTCCCACTGTTCCGACACTGATTTACCTACAAGTAGCTGTTTCCAGTCCACTGTGGCCAAATCACTCCTCAGCTTTGCAAAGTTAGCTTTTCCCCAATTTGGGACTATTATTCCTGGTCTATCCTTGTCCTTATCCATTACTAATTTGAATCTGACTGAATTATGGTCACTGGCATCCAAGTGTTCTCCCACTAATGTAGCAAGGGTACTACAGTAATCATAGGTGACTTTAATCTACATATAGACTCGCCAAACCAAATTAGTAATAATACTGTGGCAGATGAATTCCTGGTGTGTGAACGAGATAATTTTTTAGATCAGTATGTTGAGGAGCCTACTGGGGAACAGACAATCCTAGATTGGGTATTATGCAATGAGAAGGGGTTAATTAACAGTCTTGTTGTGCGGGGTCCTTTGAATTTAAGATGGAAAGTGAAGTAGTCGAATCCAAAACTGGGGTCCTAAATCTAAACAAAGGAAACTACAAAGGTATGAGGAATGAATTGGCTATGAGAGATTGGGAAGATTCATTAAAAGGCATGATGGTGGATAGGCAATGGCTAATATTTAAGGAACGAATGCATGAAGTGCAACAGTTATACACTCCTTTCTGGCGTAAAAACACAAAAGGAAAAGTGGCCCAACCATGGCTAACAAAAGAAATTAAGGATAGTATTAGATCCAAAGAGGAGTTAAATAAACTTGCCAGAAAAAGTAGCAAGCCTGAGGATTGGGAGCAGTTTAGAATTCAGCAAAAAAGGACCAAGAGATTGATTAAGAGGGGAAAAATAGAGTATGAGTGTAAACGTGCAAGGAACATAAAAAACGACTGCAAAAGTATCTACAAGTACATAAATAGAAAAAGATTAGTGAAGACAAATGTAGGTCCTTTACAGACAAAAGCGGGAGAATTTGTAATGGGGAACGAGGAGATGGCAGAACAATTAAATAAATACTTTAGTTCTGTCTTCATGGAAGAGGACACAAATAACGTCCCAGAAATGCTAGGGAACCAAGGATCTAGTGGGCAAGAGGAATTAAAGGAAATGATAATTAGTAAGAAAATAGTGCTGGAGAAACTAATGGGACTGAAGGCAGATAAATCCCCAGGGCCTGATGATCTGCATCCCAGAGTACTAAAAGAGGTAGCCATGGAAATAGTAGATGCATTGGTTGTCATCTTCCAAAATTCTCTTGATTATGGAACAGTTTCTGCAGATTCGAGGGTGGCAAATGTAACCCCACTATTTAAAAAAAGAGGGAGAGAGAAAACACGGAACTACAGATTGGTTAGCCTGACATCAGTAGTAGGGAAAATGCTGGAGCCTATTATAAAGGATGTGATAACGGCACACTTGGATAATAGCAACAGGATTAAACAAAGTCAGCATGGATTCATGAATGGAAAATCATGTTTGACAAACCTACTGGAGTTTTTTGAGGATGTAACTGATAGACTTGATAAGGGGGAACCAGTGGATGTAGTGTATTTGGATTTTCAGAAGGCTTTGATAAAGTCCCACATAAGAGGTTAGTGTACAACATTAAAGCACATAGGATTGGGGCTAATTGGCATGGATTGAAAATTGGTTAACTGACAAGAAACAGAGAGTAGGAATAAACGGTTCTTTTTCAGGGTGGCGGGCAGTGACTAGTGGGTACTACAGGGATCAGTGCTTGGGCCCCAGAATATATATTATATATATATATATATAAAAAAATGATCTGGATGAGGGAACCAAATGTAATATGTCCAAGTTTGCTGATGACCCAAAACTAGATGGGATTGTGAGTTGTGAGGAGGATGCAAAGACTGCAAGGCGATATAGATAAATTGAGTGAGTGGGCAAACACATGGCAGATGCAGTATACATTGGATAAATGTGAAGTTATCCACTTTGGTAGGAAAAACATAAGGACAAAGTATTATTTAAACGGTGATGGCTTGGGAAGTGTTGATGTACAGGGACACCCAGGTCCCCCTGTTCATCAGTCACTGAAAGCAAACATGCAGGTGCACCAAGCAGTTAGGAAGGCAAATGGTATGTTGGCCTTCATTGCAAGAGGATTTGAGTACAGGAACAAGGATGTCTTGCTACAGTTATACAGGGCCTTGGTGAGACCGCACCTGGAGTATTGTGTGCCGAAGAAAGGATATACTTGGCATAGAAGGAGTGCAGCGAAGATTCACCAGATTGATTCCTGGGATGGCAGGACTGTCGTATGAGGAGAGATTGGGTCGACTCGGCCTGTATTTACTAGAGTTAAGAAGAATGAGAGGGGATCTCATTGAAATGTATCAAATTCTGATTGGGTTGGATGTTTCCCCTGGCTGGGAAGTCGAGAACAAGGGGTCACAGTCTCAGGATACGGGGTAGGAAATTTAGGACCAAGATTTCGGGAGGCTGCGAGAGTTCGAGAGAGTCCAAGTTCGGGAGAGTCAGAGAGCGAAAGTTCGGGAGGCCAGGAGTCCGAGGAGCAGGAGGGCCGGAGGTTGGCGAGGAATTGACTTGTGATGAGGATCAGAGAGTCAGAGGAGCGGGCAGTTTAAAAAGAGCTGGAGTCGGAGGAGGTCTGGAGCAGCGAGGCCCATAAAAGGGGGCCCAACAGTCGGTGGCAGTTGCCCGGGCAGAAGGTAAAAAGAAATCGAAGTCTGACGTCACAGCCAAGAGGGTAAGTGATTGGCTGGTGCATTGGTGAGTATTTATTCTTTTTCTTTTCTGATCAGTAAGAAACCTTTGGCGTTATAAATTAGGTTAATTTAAGGGTTAAGCCAAAACAGGATAGTCCAGACCTGTGTCATGCTCCTGTGCCATGTCGGAAATCAGGGACACTTCCAGTGTCCCCGACAACTACATGTATAGGAAGTGTATCCAGGTGCAGCTCCTGACAAGACCGCATTGCAGCACTGGAGCTGTGCATGGACTCAACTCTGGAGCATCCGTGATGCTGAGGATGTCGTGAATAGCACGTTTCATGAGTTGGTCACACCGCAGGTAAAGGTCACACAGCCAGATAGGGAATGGGTGACCATCAGGCAGAGCAGCGCAAGAAAGGTAGTGCAGGGGTCCTCTGCAGTCATCTCCCTCCAAAACAGATACACCACCTTGGGTACTGTTGGGGGAGATGACTCATCAAGGGAAGGCAGCAGCAGCCAAGTCCGTAGCACCAGGGGTGGCTCTGCTGCACAGGAGGGCAGGAAAAAGTGGGAGAGCTATAGTGATAGGGGATTCTATTGTAAAGTGAATAGATAGACGTTTCTGCGGCTGCAAGCGCACTCCAGGATGTTATGTTGCCTCCCCGGTGCAAGGGTCAAGGATGTCTCGGAGCGGCTGCAGCGCATTCTGGAGGGGGAGGGTGAACAGCCAGCTGTCGTGGTACATATAGGTACCTACGATATAGGTAAAAAAAAAACATGAGGTCTTACAAGCTGAATTTAGGGAGCGAGAAGTTAAATTAAAAAGCAGGACCTCAAAAAGGTAGTAATCTCAGGATTGCTACCAGTTCACGTGCTCGTCAGAGTAGAAATAGCAGGATAGATTAATACGTGGCTTAAGGAATGGTGCAAGGGGGAAGGATTCAAATTCCTGGGGACATTGGAACCGGTTCTGGGGGAGGTGGGACCAGTACAAACCGAATGGTCTGCACCTGGGCAGGACTGGAACCGATGTCCTAGGCGGAGTGTTTGCTAGTGCTGTTGGGGAAGGGTTAAACCAATATGGCAGGGGGATGGGAATCTATACAGGGGGGCAGGGGGAAGTAAAAAGGGGGCAGAAACAAAAAGGTAGGAAGGAGAAAAGTAAGAGTGGAGGGCAGAGAAATCTAAAAGGGCCACATTACAACATAATTCTAAAAGGACAGAGTATTTAAAAAAAAAACAAGTCTGAAGGCTCGGAGTCTCAATGCGAGGAACATTCGTAATAAGGTGGATGAATTGACTGCGCAGATAGCTGTTATGATGCAATTGGGATTACGGAAATAAGGCTTCAAGGTAACGAAGGCTGGGAACTCGACGTCCAGGGGTATTCAATATTCAGGAAGGACAGACAGGAAGGAAAAGGAGGTGGGTAGCATTACTAGTTAAAGAGGAGATTAATGCAATAGTAAGGAAGGACATTAGCGTGGATGATTTGGAATCTATGGTGTTTCGCAGCTCTACGCACAAAGGGCAGAAAACGTTGGTGGGAGTTGTGTACAGAAAGCAAACAGTAGTAGGGAGGTTGGGGATGGCATCAAACAGGAAATTAGGGACACGTGCAATAAGGGTACAGCAGTTATCATGGGTGACTTTAATCTGCATATTGATTGGGCTAAACAAACTGGTAGTAATACTGTGGAAGAGGATTTCCTGGAATGGTTTTCGAGATCAATATGTCGAGGAACCAACTAGAGAGCAGGCCATCCTAGACTGGGTCTTGTGTAACGAGTGAGGATTAATTAGCAATCTGGTCGTGCGGGGCCCCTTGGGGAAGAATAACCATAATATGATAGAATTCTTCATTAAGATGGAGAGTGACACAGTTAATTCAGAGACTAGAGTCCTGAACTTAAGAAAGGAAACTTCGATGGTTTGAGACGTGAATTGGCTAGGATAGACTGGAGAATGATACTTAAAGGTTTGTCGGTGGATAGGCAATGGCAGACGTTTAAATATCACATGGATGAACTACAACAATTGTACATCCCTGCGTGGCGCAAGAATAAAAAAGGGAAGGTGGCTCAACCGTGGCTAACAAAGGAAATGAGGGATAATGTTAAATCCAAGGAAGAGGCATATAAATTTGCCAGAAAAAGCAGAAAACCTGAGCATTGGGAGAAATTTATAATTCTGCAGAGGAGGACTAAGGGTTTAATTAGGAGGAGGAAAATAGAGTATGAGAGTAAGCTTGCAGGGAACATAAAAACTGATGACAAAAGCTTCTACAGATATGTGAAGAGAAAAATATTAGTGAAGACTAATGTAGGTAGGTCCCTTGCAGTCAGAATCAGGGGAATTCATAACGGGGAACAAGGAAATGCAGACCAGTTGAACAAATACTTTGGTTCTGTCTTCACTAAGGAAGACATGAATAACCGCCCGAAAATATTAGGGGACTGAGGGTCTAGCGAGAAGGGGGAACTGAGGGAAATCCTTATTAGTCAGGAAATGGTGTTAGAGAAATTGAAGGGACTGAAGGCTGATAAATCCCCAGGGCCTGATAGTCTGCATCCCAGAGTACTTAAGGAAGTGGCCCTAGAAATAGTAGATGCATTGGTAGTCATTTTCCAACATTCCATGGACTCTGGTTCAGTTCCTATGTATTGGAGGGTAGCTAATGTAGCCCCACTTTTTAAAAAAAGGAGGGAAAACGAAAACAGGGAATTATAGACCGGTTAGCCTGACATCAGTAGTGGGGAAAGTGCTGGAATCAATTATTAAAGATGGAATAGCAGCACATTTAGAAAGCAGTGACAGGATCGGTCCAAGTCAGCATGGATTTATGAAAGGGAAATCATGCTTGACAAATCTAGAATTTTTTGAGGTGGTAACTAGTAGAGTGGACAAGGGAGAACCAGTAGATGTGGTGTATTTGGACTTACAAAAGGCTTTTGACAAGGACCCACACAAGAGATTAGTGTGCAAAATTAAAGCACATGGTTTTGGGGGTAATGTTTTGACTTGGATGGAGAACTGGTTGGCAGACAGGATGCAAAGAGTGGGAATAAACGGGTCCTTTTCAGAATGGCAGGCAGTGATGAGTGGGGTGCCGCAGGGTTCAGTGCTGGGACCCCAGCTATTTACAATATACATTAATGATTTAGACGAAGGAATTGAATGTAATATCTCCAAGTTTGCAGATGACACAAAGCTGGGTGGCAGTGCGAGCTGCGTGGAGGATGCTCGGAGGCTGCAGGGGGACTTGGACAGGTTAGGTGAATGGGCAAATGCATGGCAGATGCAGTATAATGTGGATAAGTGTGAGGTTATCCACTTTGGTGCCAAAAAGGCGGCGGCAGATTATTAACTGAATGGTGATAGATTAGTAAAAGGTGAGGTGCAACGAGACCTGGGTGTCATGGTACATCAGTCATTGAAGGTAGGCATGCAGGTACAGCAGGCAGTAAAGAAAGGAAATGGCATGCTGGCCTTCATAGCGAAGGGATTTGAGTATAGGAGCAGGGAGGTCTTACTGCAGTGAGACCACACCTTGAGTATTGTGTTCAGTTTTGGTCTCCTAATCTGAGGAAGGACATTCTTGCTATTGAGGGAGTGCAGCGAAGGTTCACCAGACTGATTCCCGGGATGGCAGGACTGACATGTGAAGAAAAACTGGATCGACTAGGCTTATATTCACTGGAATTTAGAGGAATGAGGGGATCTCATAGAAACATAAAATTATGATGGGATTGGACAGGTTAGATGCAGGAAGAATGTTCCTGATGTTGGGGAAGTCCAGAACCAGGGGTCACGGTCTAAAGATAAGGGGTAAGCCATTTAGGATCAAGATGAAGAGAAACCTCTTCACTCAGAAAATTGTGAACCTGTAGAATTCTCTACCACAAAGTTGTTGAGGCCAGTTCGTTAGATTCATTCAAAAGGGAGTTCGATGTGGTCCTTATGGCTAAAGGGATCAAAGGGTATGGAGAGAAAGCAGGAATGGGGTACTGAGGTTGCATGAATGGTGGTGCAGGCTCGAAGGGTGAATGGCCTACTCCTGCACCTATTTTCTATGTTTCTGTGAGGAGAAATGTTTTCACTAAGAGGGTGGTGAACTTGTGCTATTTTTTACCACAGAAGGCTGTAGAGGGCATGTCACTGAATATATTTAAGAGGGAGATAAATAACTAGAAACAAAAGTCATAAAGGGGTATGGGGAAAAGCAGGACTGTGGTGTTGAGATAGATGATCAGCCATGATCATATTGAATGGCTGTGCAGATTCGAAGGGCTGAATGACCTACTACTGCTCCTATTTTCTAGGTTTCTAATACCTCTTCCATTTGCCCAGCTTCATTCCCCAAAACTAAATCCAAAACCGTCCCCTCTCATGTTGGGCTTGTTACATACTGACTAAAAAAAAGTTCTCTTGATTTCATTTTAAGAATTCTGCATCCTCTATGCCTTTTACACTATATTTGTCCCAATCAACATTAGGATAGTTAAAATCCCTTACTATTACTGCCCTATGGTTTTTGGACTTCACAGCAATTTGCCTACATATTTGCTCCTCCATCTCCCTCCCACTGTTTGGGGGTCTATAATACATGCCCAACAGTGATCGTACCTTATTTATTTTTCAATTTGACTCATGATCTCATTGATGATCCCTCTAACATATCATCCCTCCTCACCGCTGTAATAGTTTCTTTACCGCGACCCACCGCCCCCCCCCCCCCCTTTTACCCTCCTCTCTGTCTTGTCTAAGGATCCTGTAACCAGGAATATTGAGCCACCAAACCTGCCCCCCTTTCAGCCATGTCTCTAATGACTATAATGCCATACTTCCAAGTGTCTACCTGTGCTCTTAACTCATCCGCCTTATTCGCTATACTCCTTGCATTAAAGTATATACCATTTAGCACAGGAAGACCTCCTTGTTTCCTCTGTCTTACAGATTCGCTTTCTAAATTCTTGCTATCCAATTTCAGCTTTATTTCCTTCCCTATTGAATTTGTTCTGTTTCCCATCCCCCTGACAAACTAGTTTAAACTCTCCCCAACAGCACTAGCAAAACTCCCCGTGAGGATATTGGGCCCGGCGCTGTTGCGGTGCAACCCGTCCAGTTTGTACAGGTCCCATTTCTTCCAGAAGCGGTCCCAAAGCCTCAGGAATTTAAAGCCCCCCCTCCATACTAACTCTCAAGCCACGTGTTCATCCTCTCTACCCTTCTATTGTACTCATTAACACACGACACCGGTCGTAACCCGGAGATTACTACCTTTGAGGTCCTACCCTTTAATTTTTTTTTCCTCGCTCCCTAAATTCAGCCTGCAGGACCTCATCCCTCTCTCTACCTATGTCGTTGGTCCAGATATGGACCACGATCTCTAGCTGTTTACCCTCTCCCCCAGAATGCCCTGCATTCACTCTGTGATATCTTTTACCCTGGCACCAGGGAGGTACCATACCGTCCTGGAGTCACATCTACGGCCACAGAAACGCCTCTCCTAACTATTGAATCCCCTACCATTGCAGCTCTTATTCTTCGTCCCTCCCCCCTGTGCAGGTGAGCCATCCATGGTGCCTTGGACTTGGCTCTGGCTGCACTCCCCAGAGGCACCATCGTCTTCACCGGTACTCAAGAGAATATTGGTTGGAAAGCGAGATGTACTCGGGGAGGGACTCCTGCACTACCTGCCCAGCATTCTTCCCCCATCGGGTGTTCACCCACTGCCCCTCTGCCTGCACACTTATAAGCTGTGGAGTGACCACCTCCTGAAACGTGCTATCCATGTAGCTCTGAGCCTCGCAGATGCACCGTATTGACTCCAGCCACCGCTCAAGCTCGGAAACACTGAGCTCGCGTAGCTGAAGCTGGTGACTCCTCCTGCACACATGGTTGTCCAGGTCGCGCGAAACATCCAAGACTTCCCACATGCCTCAGGATGTGCACTCCACAGGACTGAGCTCCCCTGCCAGCCCTCCATTTAAACTTATCTAATTAAAAAGAGAACTAGAGTTTCTTAAGAATCAAACAGCCAAGCTCCTCACCAGAAGTTAAATCCTTGCCGACTTCCGGGCCACCTGCTCCTCGGACACCTGAACACTCGGACCTCCTAAACTCAGGACCTACCAAATCGCTGAACTCACAGGACCTCCCGACTCGCTGAACTCCCAACTCCTAGAAGTAGTATTCAGACGGTTCAATGGCCATAATCTGAAGCTGAAGAGGAGTAAATGTGCATTCATACAACGTAAGGTGGTTTATCTAGGATTGCGGTTTGATTAAAATGGTCTCAAACCAGTTAAGGAGAAAGTGCAAGCCATAATGATGGCTACAGAACCAAATAAGGTCACTGAATTACGATCCTTTTTCGATACGGTCTAATATTATGCTCATTTTCTTCCTGGATTAGTAACGGTGCTTGCACCACTCCATTAGATAGAAAGGAGAATAGTAAAAGTGGAGGGCAGAGAAACCAAAGGCAAAAAACAAAAAAGGACCGCATTAAAGCAAAATTCTAAAGGGACAAAGTGTTTTAAAAAGACAAGCCTGAAGGCTCTGTGCCTCAATGCGAGGAGTATTCGGAATAAGATGGATGAATTAACTGCGCAGACAGCAGTTAACGGATATGATGTAATTGGCATCACGGAGACATGGCTCCAAGGTGACCAAGGCTGGGAACTCAACATCCAGGGGTATTCAGCATTTAGGAAGGATAGGCAGAGAGGAAGAAGAGGCGGGGTGGCGTTGCTGGTTAAAGAGGAAATTAACGCAATAGTAAGGAGGGGCGTTAGCCTGGATGGTGTGGAATCAGTATGGGTGGAGCTGCGGAATACCAAAGGGCAGAAAACACTAGTGGGAGTTGTGTACAGACCACCAAACAGTAGTAGTGAGGTTGGGGACAGCATCAAACTAGAAATAAGGGATGTGTGCAATAAAGGTACAGCAGTTATCATGGGCGATTTTAATCTACATATTGATTGGGCTAACCAAACTGGTAGCAATGCGGTGGAGGAGGATTTCCTGGAGTGTATTAGGGATGATTTTCTAGACCAATATGTTGAGGAACCAACGAGAGAGCTGGCCATCCTAGACTGGGTGATGTGTAATGAGAAGGGATTAATTAGCAATCTTGTTGTGCGAGGCCCCCTGGGGAAGAGTGACCATAATATGGTCGAATTCTTTATTAAGATGGAGAGTGACACAGTTAATTCGGAAACTAGGGTCCTGAACTTAAGGAAAGGTAACTTCGATGGTTTGGGCGTGAATTGGCTAGAATAGACTGGCAAAGGATACTTAAAGGGTTGACGGTGGATAAACAATGGCAAACATTTAAAGATCACATGGATGAACTTCAGCAATTGTACATCCCTGTCTGGAGTCAAAATAAAACGGGGAAGGTGGCTCAACCACCTAACAAGGGAAATTAAGGATAGTGTTAAAACCAAGGAAGAGGCATATAAATTGGCTAGAAAAAGCAACAAACCTGAGGACTGGGTGAAATTTAGAATTCAACAGAGGAGGACCAAGGGTTTAATTAAGAGGGGGAAAATAGAGTATGAGAGGAAGCTTGCAGGGAACATAAAAACTGACTGCAAAAGCTTCTATAAATATGTGAAGAGAAAAAAATTAATGAAGACAAACGTAGGTCCCTTGCAGTCGGATTCAGGTTAATTTATAATGGGGAACAAAGAAATGGCAAACCAATTGAACAACTACTTCTGTCTTCACAAAGGAAGACACAAATAACCTTCTGAATGTACTTGGGGACAGTGGGTCTAGTGAGAAGGAGGAACAGAAGGATATCCTTATTAGGCGGGAAATTATGTTAGGGAAATTGATGGGATTGAAGGCCGATAAACCCCCGGGGCCTGATAGTCTGCACCCCAGAGTACTTAAGGAAGTAGCCCTAGAAATAGTGGATGCATTGGTGATAATTTTCCAACAGTCTATCGACTCTGGATCAGTTTTTATGGACTGGAGGATAGCTAATGTAACACCACTTTTTTAAAAAGGAGAGAGAGAAAATGAGTAATTATAGACCAGTTAGCCTGACATCAGTAGTGGGGAAAATGTTGGAATCAATCATTAAGGATGAAATAGCAGCGCATTTGGAAAGTAGTGACAGGATCGGTCCAAGTCAGCATGGATTTATGAACGGGAAATCATGCTTAATGAACCTTCTGGAATTTTTTGAGGATGTAACCATCAGAGTAGACAAGGGAGAATCAGTGGATGTGGTGTATTTGGACTTTCAAAAGGCTTTTGACAGGGTCCCGCACAAGAGATTGGTGTGCAAAATCAAAGCACATGGTCTTGGAGTTAATGTACTGACGTGGATAGAGAACTGGTTGGCAGACAGGAAGCAGAGAGTCAGGATAAACTGATCCTTTTCAGAATGGCAGGCAGTGACGAGTGGAGTGCCGCAGGGCTCAGTGCTGGGATCGCAGCTCTTTACAATATACATCAACGATTTAGAGGAAGGAATTGAGTGTAATATCTCCAAGTTTGCAGACGACACTAAACTGGGTGGCGGTGTGAGCTGTGAGGAGGACGCTAAGAGGCTGCAGTGTGACTTGGACAGATTAGGTGAGTGTGCAAGTGCATGGCTGATGCAGTATAATGTGAATAAATGTGAGGTTATCCATTTTGGGGGCAAAAAGATGAAGGCAGAATATTATCTGAATGGCAGCAGATTAGGAAAAGGGGAAGTGCAACGAGACCTGGGTGTCATGGTGCATCAGTCATTGAAAGTGGCCACACAGGTACAGCAGGCGGTGAAGGCGGCAAATGGTATGTTGGTCTTCATAGCTAGGGGATTTGAGTATCGGAGCAGAGCGGTCTTACTGCAGTTATACAGGGCCTTAGTCAGTCCTCACCTGGAATATTGTGTTCAGTTTTGGTCTCCTTATCTGAGGAAGGACGTTCTTGCTATTGAGGGAGTGCAGCGAAGGTTCACCAGACTGATTCCAGGGATGGCTGGACTGTCATATGAGGAGAGACTGGATCAACTGGGCCGTTATTCACTGGAGTTTAGAAGGATGAGAGGGGATCTCATAGAAACGTATAAGATTCTGACGGGACTGGACAGGTTAGATGCGGAAAGAATGTTCCCGATGTTGGGGAAGTCCAGAACCAGGGGACATAGGATAAGGGGTAGGCCATTTAGGACTGAGATGAGGAGAAACTTCTTCACTCAGAGAATTGTGAACCTGTGGAATTCCCTGCCGCAGAGAGTTGTTCATGTCAGTTCATTGGATATAATCAAGAAGGAGTTAGATATGACCTTTAAGGCTAAGGGGATCAAGGGGTATGGAGAGAAAACACGAAAGGGGTACTGAGGGAATGATCAGCCATGATCTTATTGAATGGCAGTGCAGGCTCGAAGAGCCAAATGGCCTACTCCTGAACCTATTTTCTATGTCTATGTTTCTATTAGTTATTAATGAAAGGAATGCGTTGGATATGGGACAAAGAACAACAGAATGCATATGACACATTCAAGCGACACTTGAGCAGTAGTGCTCTTCTCATCCATTATAATCTTGACTTGTGAAACATGGAAGCATGATCAGCCATGTTATGAATGATGGGCAGGAAAAACCGGTTGCCTTTGCATAGTGTACGCTCAATAAAATTATGTCCAGATTGAGAGGGGTTTTGACAATTATATTTGATATTAAAAAATTTTACCAGTTTCTTTTGGGACGCCAATTCACGCTAGTAACCAATCACAATCTGTTACTAACTATCCTACGCTCAAAAGGTGGCAATTCTATCTATGGCAGCTTCCAGGATGCAGAGATGGGCTATTGTGTCAGTACGATTACAAATTCGGGTATCGCACATCAAAGCAGCATGCAGTGGGAGGATGCCCTTTCATGGTTGCCTCATGAAGATTCTGAAATTGGCCGCGAACAGTCAATCTTCACTCTAGATGTCGTTGATGAGGACTTTACGGCCACCGCCTCTTGTTGCAGAGCACACACAGAAAGATGCCATGTTACAGCAAACCTATGAGCACACCCTGCGAGGGTGGTCTGACGATCAGAAGTATTTAGATCAGGGAATAAAGCCCTTTTATAATAGTCGACATGAATTATCATGTGAGCAGGATGTCTAAAATGGGGCCGAAGAGTAGTCTTTCCCAGTATACTATGAGCCAAAGTTTTGACGGAACTTCAGTGAACATACTGGCATCGTAGGCATGAAAGCCGTGGCCCGAAGTTTTGTTTATTGGCCTGGGTTGGATAAAGACTTAGTACACGTTTTAGTACTAGTACTTCTATCTGTCAAAACTGCAGGACCATGCCAGCTAAAACGCTGCTGCAAACATGGACTTGGCCAATGAGACCATTCCAAATAATAATTGATTTTTGCGAGAGGGGCAGTGATCATTTTCTGGTTCTAATCAATAGCTATTTGAAATGGCTGCAGGGATTGGATGAATCGCGGGGCTTTTTTGCGTGCCATGACCTGCCCAAAAAAATGGTGTCAAATAATGGGCCGCAATTTCGGTCCATTCAATTTGTGAATTTTGCCAGACACAGCGTTATAAAACACATGCTGGTAACACCACATCATCCTGCTTCGAATGGTGCAGCTGAAAGGTCGGTCAGGATTGTCGAGGCTTTGCGGAATCAGGTTCTATAGACTGGATCATCAGTGTGCACGAAGCACAAGTTAGCGAATTTTCTTTTCAAATACAGAACTACGCCTCATTCTACAACAGGGTGCACGCCTGCTGAATTATAGGCTGTGAACATGTTTCAGTTTATTGCAACCAAACTTGTCTGATAAGATAGAGAAGGCACAATCTGTGCAGAAACATTATCATTCCAGTACTAAAGAGCGGTGCTTTCAGAAGGGTGATCAGGTCAGAGTTCTCACTCTGTCGAAAAGGGCAAGTCCACGCAAATGGGACATTAGTACAATTATTCGGGTATGTGGCACCATGCAGTACTTGGTCAAATATGGTGAATACATCAGGAAGGTTCATGTGAGCCTGACTTGGATGATGATCAGAGTGAGTTGCAGGTCCAAGTACTTCTACTGAAGGCGGTTCTGCGGGTATGGGACAACCTTGCAGAGACTCTATCTGCCGGGGTGGGAGATAGAGTTGGGGTTCAGTTGAGAAGATCAACAAGGAAACGCAAACGAATGAGACAGGATAGAAACATAAAAAATAGGTGCAGGAGTAGGCCATTCGGCCCTTCTAGCCTGCACCGCCATTCAATGAGTTCATGGCTGAACATTCAACTTCAGTACCCCATTCCTGCTTTCTCGCCATACCCCTTGATCCCCCGAGTAGTAAGGATATTGATAACTGGGAATAATATCAAGATCTTAGGAAGTAAGCTATCACTGGAACGGATGTAAGTGTTTCAAGGAAGCTTAAGAGGACACAGGAAGATCGAGGTCAGGAAGCCTGGACTGCACGCCTTGAAAACAGAAATTCCCCAAGATGGTCTCCAGAGTCAAAAAAGAATATAGAAAATGGACATCGCCAGCCAACTGCAAAGAAATGGTCAGAGCAGGAGGAAGCTAAAAGCTTACAAGATAATCAGGCTCAGCAGTCGAATCTGTAAAATTGTGATAAGTAATCTTTTGAAATATTGTATAAATACCTTGCTTCTAAAAAAAAAAGGGAAGAATATGCTCACAGGTTTGTGGAGCTGTTGAGTTGTGAGTGGCGTAGCCAGTCACGTGACGTTCACAGACCCAATAAAACCCCAGCCAGTTGGGTTCAAGGGATCCACGATACAGCAGGTGGTTGTGAGCCTGGTGGATGAACTGGTAATGTGTAGTGTGATTGTTAAACTTTTGCTAATAAACCATCTAGTTTTTAATAGCCATGTGTTGCTATGAATTCTTAAGCAAAGAATCATGAAGCAAATGCATTACACAACCTTAGCATGGCAATCTTTAATTTTGACTGGATTTTAGAATCTTAAAAAGTTGTGTGTAGATATCTCTCAGAAATAAACTTGCATTTATTTTCACGTGAAAGGCGGCTTTTCATTTGTTGAAGGAATCAGATGTTTAACAGAATTGCAGTTAAATTTATGAAATAATTAGAACAAATACATGATTCCTCAAAATTTATGAAAACCAATAAATAATTAAATTAATTATGCAGTGGGCTGGGGAAGTATTTTTAATGTAATTTATATAGTAGCAAAGCTGATTAAATTAATTGAGCAAATGTCGGGCTGGGAAAATTTCGACAAACAAAATTCACAGGCGGGCCAGGCCAGGAATAGTTTAAAAAAAAAAAATTTGTAGCCAGGCGCAGGGCTGGGAAAAATGCGGCCAGGAACAGTTTTAAACTAATTTATACAGCATTGTACATTTAGTTTTGTGGAAATGGAGGCAGGAAGATTTTATTTTAAATTGCAGCTAGGAGTGGAATAAAAGGATCGGAGCCTGGAATATTTTTTAAGTAAATTTTTATTCTGGTTGGGCAGGGAAACGAGGCCTGGCGAGCAAGGGAGTCTGAAACACAGGGCCAGGCAAGGAATAGTTTTTTTTTCTATTGAGAGCCAGAATCGGGAGACAGCAAATATCTTTTTTAATTTTCAGCAACAGGGCTGTGACACATTTTTATTCTTGGGAGTAGTGCCAAGAGCAGGGACACAAATAATTTTGAATTATTTTCACGGGAAGGGCCAAGCTGGGAGCAGTGTCTGAGCATCCCATTGCTATTTTTTTGTTCTCTTGTTTGCCTATTTGCTTAACCCTTTACTGCTGTCTTAATTTTTCCCATCTAAATGCGAACTCAAACTTTCTGGTCCCCTCTGTTCATCCTTTATTACATCCTCCGTTTTCCCTCTGTAGCTGCTGTTCACACTGTATCTGTGCAAGTAGACAAACTGCAACCCTACAAGTCCTTCCTTTCTTTCTTGTCCCTCTATCAGATGTGTCTCCTTCTCATCACCCTTCCACGTCGTCTTCCTGTTTCCCCTCGGTACTTACACAAAAGCTTTCTCAGCCTTAACCCTCGCCTCACTATCTCCCCTCTATATAGCTGCTGTTCCTCCTTTCTCTGTGACAATCAACAAACCTCCCCTTCCCCCTTTCCTCCCCCCCACCCCCGACCAACCTTTCTCGCCTGACCCCCCTCACCCATATCCTCTTGTTTTTGTCCCCTGTTTACACACAATCGCTGTGGAACTCCTATGCTGCACTAAGGTGGGAAGCCGGCAAAGAGCATGATAGATGGAAGATGCTGGTAGAAGTGTTCTCGTAGGATGGGGAGCAGGGGGCCAAGGACAGAGAAAGCAGAGGCTGGGGCAGATGTTCAAAGAAACTACAACAGGAGCAGCTGAGAAGGAACCAAAAAGAATGAGAGATGAGGGTGAAACAGGTCTGAGAATAGGGAGTGGGAATGAGCATGACTTGATACTTGATTCAGGAAGGAGAAAGGGGACCTAAAGAGCAAACGTTAAATTATAAAATTTAAAAATAGGAGCAGGCATTGGCAGCATAAAATAACAAATAGATACTTAAAAGACTTAGTGTTCCACCATGAGGCAGAAGAGGCACGCAATGAGAATTGGAAGGTGCAATAGCATCAAGTAGTGGTGGGAGGCTTATTTATGCAGCGATAAGTAATGGTTACAGGTAAGTGTTGACAATGTTAACATGCAGATTCCCATTGGTCGAGAATGAGAATTTTACAAAAGGGTGGAATAAGGTAAGGTTCTTGAAGGTGGAGAAAGTACCAGATGAATAGCGGATGAGACCAAGGTGTCGTTTGGTAATGAGCACACCGCAGCAGTTTGGGCAGTGCAGGTGGGGAGGCTTTAGTAAAGGAGCATGGTGTCACTACTTATGAGCTGTTTCAATCAAAACCAGGATTCAATGCAATCATCCATGTTCACGAGTGAGCAGATATTTTGGAGGAAAATAAGGAATGGGGTGGTGACTGTTATTCTGCTGGCCGAGTCCAAGATAATATACATGTAACTAGATAGAGGGAAGGTAAACGTGATTGAGTGAGTGGGACAGGAAAGAGGTTGGTGAGATTAGTTTCTAGCGGGCACTCTGGGTGGAAAAGTCGCGAAGAGAAGAGGATGGGCATTTGGGGTTGCTGCTCAAGGCAGTGACAGTTACCTCGATGGGCCCTTCAGAGAATGCCAAGAGAGTCATTAGGCACCTGTGAGCTTATTCAACAAAGTTAGAAGGAAGAAATGGACTTGGATCCAGAGTGGCAGAAAAATGTACATGCAACTATCCAGAGGGACTCCAGGTTACATGGGCATGGTAGAGTTTAGGAAAGACATGTCCTGGTCATAAACAGGGGACAGAGGAGATGATCCAAAAGAAGAAGCTAAGTTTGAGGTCCTGTGATGTGGTGAAGTTGACTTGGATATGGGGGGGGAGGAATCAACTTTGAGGGCCCCACAGTGTCCAAGTTTGGACACAGTTTTAGAGAGGCTGTCCAGTGGAATCAGAAGGAATGCTGGAAATCTCAGCGGGTCAGGCAGCATCTGTGGAGAGAAAACACGTTTCGGGTCGATGACCCTTAGTCATTGGAATCAGAAGGCTGAGGAAGAGTGGCAAGTTAACAGTGTGCTAGCAAAAGTTGATCCAGGGGTCCAGCTGGTGTTTGCAGTGTGCACCAGCAGATCTGGCATACCAGCAGAGGAGCAATGAGCAGTGGGAGTAACATCCAAGGTCTAAGCAGAAGTCCAGAGAGATAGGAGAAAATTAAACAAAGAATCATGTCATCAGTGCAGATAAGGTAGTTGCTCCAAGGAACAGCTGTAGGGAGATAAGGAAGCAGCAGCTTGAGGACCTTTAAACAGTACATTATAAAGGCGTAAAAAAAAAAAATCTTTCCCTTTATAAAATTCGACAATTGTTTTGTGCACACAGTTTTACTCTTGGTTCTACCGTTATAAAAGAAGAAAAGTGAAAGCACTGATTAAAACCTATATTTACTACAACTGAAAAATTGTCTTAAGTACCAGAAAACATACAAACTGAGTATCAAAACCAGCTCCCTCAATTGCAAGATTCATGAGTTACCCAAGTTTACTTTTACGTAAATTTTGTACAGCAAGGCTCTCCCAGTACAAAGGTCTTCCATAATGAGAGCACTGATGGGAGAAGTGGGTGCAGTGATTAGTTTTTCACATTCTATAATCTGCAGTCCTGTTGTGTACGGTTGCAGGCCAGGAGTGAAGTTTCGCAAAATTTGCACCAGACTTTTTAAGTCCAGCTGCCATTTTGTATCACCAACACCTTTGAGTAGCAACCGATTAAGATCTACCTTCTTTAGGACAATTCTAGCCAGCGCCTCACAGCTAACCTGGTGACCCTTGATGACCCAGAGATACAGAATGCCCACAGCGCGTGCCTGCGAAGAGACGCTTGGCCACACAACCAGGAATCACCAGGACTGGTTTGATGAGAATGACCAGGAGATCCAAGAGCTAATAAATCGCAAGCGCAGGGCATCTCTGAACCTAAAACAACAACCCAACTCAAGAGCAGCAAAGCAGCATTACAGCCAGCTTAAGGCTGAGGTCCAACAAAAAACCCACGACCTAAAGAATAGATGGTGGGTGGAGAAAGCACAAGAGATTCAGCAGCTGGCAGACAGCCATGATGTGTGAGGATTCTTCACCGCAGTCAAAGCCACCTACGGCCCAAGAACGGGGAGACGCTCATCAAGGACGCCGAGGGAGTCGGGACCCGCTTCGAAGATCTCCATCCTGCAGCATGCTACCCCCGCCACCATTTCAGCAAAACCTCAGCCCTGCACAAGATAGAAAAGGCCATCTACCAACTCAAGAACAACAAGGCAACAGGAGCAGTGGAATCCCCGCTGAGGCACTAAAGTATGGCGGAGAGGCACTATTGGCATGAATGCATGATGTCATCTCTCATCTGGAAGGAGAAGAGCATGCTGGGAGATCAGAGATGCAGTAATCGTGACCATCTTTAAAAAAGCGGACAAGTCCAACTGCGGCAACTACAGAGGAATCTCCCTGTGGCTGAGGAGCTCCTCCCGGAGTCACAGTGCAGATTTCGTCCACTACGGGGTACAACGGACATGATTTTTACGGCGCGACAGCTGCAAGACAAATGCAAGGAACAGCACCAACCCTTGTACATGGCCTTCTTTGACCTTACAAAGGCCTTTGACACTGTCAACCGCAAGGGACTATGAAGCAACCTCCTCCATTTCGGCTGCCCCCAAAGGTTTGTCACCATCCTCCACCTGCTCCATGATGACATGCAAGCGGTGATCTTGACCAACGGATCCATCATAGACCCAATACACGTCCAGTCCTGGGTCAAGCAGGGCTGCGTCATCGCGCCAACCCTCTATTTTCCTCGCTGCAATGCTCAACCTCACACTGAACAAGCTCCTTGCTGGAGTGGAACTAAACTACAGAACCAGTGGAAACCTGTTCAACCTTAGTCGTCTCGAGGCCAGATCCAAGACCGTCGCAACCTCTGTCGTCGAACTACAATACTCGTACGATGCTTGCGTCTAAGCACAGAGACTGAACTTCAAGTCATAGTCACAAAACATCCATAAGACAAAGGTCCTCCACCAACCTGACCCCACCACACACCACTGTCCCCCAATCAAGATCCACAGCACGGCCCTGGACAACGTGGACCACTTTCCATACCTCAGGAGCCTATTATCAGCAAGGGCAGACATCGACAACGAGGTTCAACACCGCCTCCAGTGCGCCAGCGCAGCTTTCAGTCGCTTGAGGAAAAGTGTTCGAAGATCAGCCCCTCAAATCTGCCACCAAGCTCATGGTCTACAGGGCCGTAGTGATACCCGCCCCTGTATGGCTCAGAGACGTGACCATATACAGTAGACACCCCAAATCGCTGGAGATATACCACCAACGATGTCTCCACAAGATCCTGCAAATCCCCTGGGAGGACAGACGCACCAACGTTAGCGTCCTCAATCAGCCCCAGCATCGAAGCAATGACCACACTCGACCAGCTCCGTTGTTCAGGCCACAGTGTTCGCATGCCTGACACAAGACTCCCAAAGCAAGTGCTCTACTCAGAATTCCGACACGGCAAGCGAGCCCAAGGTGGGCAGAGAAAACGCTTCAAGGACACCCTCAAAGCCTCCTTGATAAAGTGCAACATCTCCACCGACACCTGGGAATCCCTGGCCAATGACTGCCCTAGGTGGAGGAGGTGCATCCAGGAGGGCGCTGAGCACCTCCGGTCTCATCGGTGAGAGCATGCAGAAAACAGGCGCAGGCAGCGGAAGGAGCGTGCGACAAACCAGTCCCACCCACCCTTTCCTTCAACGACTGTCTCCCACCTATGACAGAGACTGTGGTTCCCGTATTGGACTACAGCCACCTGAGAACTCACTTTTAGAGTGGAAGCAAGTCTTCCTCGATCTCGAGGGACTGTCTATGATGGTGAGTTGGTGTTCATTGAGACTTGCAATTCATGGTAGCTTCCAGGTACAGCACATAGCATAATTCTTTTTTATTGAAGAGTCTTCAGACATTTCCTATGTTACAGGGGCTATATAAATGCAAGTTGTAGTAATGGTTCAGTCACGCCTGCATTCTTGCAAGAGAACTCCTTTCTTTTTTTTTAAAAAAAAAGGGGACTTTACTGCTGAAATCTTGCACCAGTCTATGGCCAACTTTCTTAAAATGGCTTGCTGCATCTTTTCTACCTGTCATAGCTCTATACTATTGTGAACTATTGTCAGAACTAGAGCAGCGTCATTATTGTCTGAGTTAGTGGGTCTTGAGGCTTCAACTAAGCTCTTTAGAGACTATTTCTGGCCCAGTTGCCCAAGGCGTGTGGCTTTCCTCAATAAAGCATAACAAATTTTCCTATCTCATGAAGAGAGAAGTTGGCGGTCATTGTGAAGTAGTTTTTTTTCCAGCAGCTCTCAATCCTCAGTACACTGTCCTGGACAACTGCTGACTTTACATATATTGTCAGGATTGCCACTCAGTTGGGAGCGCTAACAAGGAAGTAATAATTGATTGAGATGTTTCTGCTGACCACATTTTTGTAGGATTTCAGGCATTAATTTTGCAACAAGATTATCTGATCACGTGAACTTGCTTTGTTTTCAATTAAACTTCCTTGAAGACTGCTGCAGAACTCTTGTTAAAATATTTTAGATGATTGTTGTCAAAGAGAATGTATATCATTACCTGCTATTTTTGTTTGCAGGCACCAGCTCATTGTCTCACAGGCCAGTGGCAGTGGGGATTGCCACAGGTAAAACTTTTAACTCTTTAATTTTTGCATGATTAATAAGCTATTTTTAATATTTGAAGTAAATATAGCAACAACAAAAAAGGCAACACACCAAATTGTTAATAGCTAATGTTTGGAGTCTAGGCCCTTCTCTGCTCATATTAACGAAAAAAGGTTTTGTCTGTTTGATGCAGGGTTGTAGATAAAGAATCCTGCCATACAAGTTTTCAGCAGCTTTATGAATGGTAAACTGGCTATTTAGTTTTTTTGTTGAAGTTAGTGAAGCTTTCAAAAATAGCTCCAGCAAAAATTATGCAATTGAAATCCATTTAGTTTTTGAGATAATTTCCTGAATTTTAATGTGCTCACAAGTCAGCCTATCAATCAGATAATTAGCGTGACACAAGATGCTGAATCTGAAATTATTAGCCAGTCTTTCGAAAAACTGGTCCTAACCCAAAAGGAAAGTAATCCTCAGATAATCACACACACATGCATGTTATTGTACTTTTCCAGTTTTATTTATAGTATTTGGGAAAAAAAACTGACTTTAGTGAAAAAGTTTTACTTGTAGGGATAAGTAATTGGCATCCGATTTCCTGCATTCTGCCACCTCTTGGCTTCACTGACTATTGAAAGTGAAGCATCCCACAAAACCTGTGATCAAAACTGCTGACCAGGATTGCTTATTTAGCATTATATACTGGACAGAAAGGTTTGGAGAAAGGATGTAATTTATTAGTTATCATGAAACAAATAAGGGACATTGTGCCATTTTTGCACTTGTTTGGCTGATGCTCTTTTTATCTATGTACGCGGAGCCTGAGGTAGGCTCAAAAATGAAGGACTTGAGAAGCGTAATTTGACATCTGTTGTTCACTTACACAAAAGAAATAAGAGCCATGTATCCTTCTGAACAGTTTTACTTTCAAGTGAAAACCAAATGATGCGTTTTGCATGCTTGTAATTTTGCAGTTTTGGTGATATAGTAGAAAGCTGGATTTTTGTATTGCATCGTCTCGTATATACACAAGATATTTTCTAAAAAACTTACTCAAATGACCTATTGTTTTAAATTGATGTGTAACTTTATCAAATACTGTGTGCCATTTACATTGATTACTTATTTTATTAGTCACCAGCTTCTACAGCCTCTGTGTTATACCTACAACCATCTGAGATAATATATCAACCAGTGGAATTGCCTCAGGATGGCGGATGTGCACCTCCTCCACTTCCAGTGATGGAAGCTTCTATGCCCGAGGTAAAATTATTAAACTGGTTAACCAAAAGAAAAACAAATTCCTGTATTTATTTTTATCTTATTTAACAATTGATTCAGTACAGTGCTGTGTAATTTCTAACTTTCTTTTGGTTAAATAAACTGTTGATTGCCTTTGGAATTGCACATGAACAAAACATTTTTTAAACCCATCTCTATCTTAATGTTACTATCTCTGTGCTTGTCTCCTGTTTTCTACTTTTCTGACACATCTGTTTGCCTTCCACTTTGTTTCTCTCACATTTTTACATTTTGTTAATAGAGTTTACTATTGACTGTTCTTGGGGAATCCGTTGTGCCCAAGCACAGAAAAAGAGGGTGGAGACTTGTCACGTCAGTCTCCACCTGCATTGCACTGAGATTTACTGGTGCTTCCCCAGTGCGTGTAATTGGGCTTGTGCCTGTAGTAGACTCGAGCCCAGTATTGGTACTATAATGCGGCCTGAGGAATATTTCTAGCATCCCACCTTATTCTTGCTCCATATTTGACTGTTGGGCACTTCAGTGCAGGGATGTCTGGTCCAAGAGCCTGCCCCTGTACCCAGAGGATCTGCAAGCTTCTTCAGGCTGTTGAAGATTAAGCTCAGTGAAAATTTCTATTGAATGTTCCCCCAGGATAAATTATAGCAGCAGCCAAAGGTCCCATTCTCAGTAGCCTGGAGCACAGCTTCAAGCTTGACACACACTTAGCTGCATTCACATTTCCTCCCCAATGTTTAGACACACAGTGCAGCCAATGGGCAGGTCTGTATCTTCAAATGGCCCTAAGGAAGGAAACTTAAGGCATCAGCTTCCTAGTCTGTGGTTTGCTATGCTTGTCAGCCAGCTTCACTGTGACTCTAATTCACTCTCTTTGTGTATGTCTCTTTATCCTTGTCTCTTCTGTGTGTCTCTTATTCTCTGTATGCCTCTTGTACACTTTGGGCTCAATATTAAACCACCATCCCCCCTGCCAAACAGCAGGCAGGAGTGGGTCGGGAGGGTAAACAGATGTATCCCCAATCTGACGCATACGGCGATGAGTTACATGGCGTGCATGTGTCCTGTTTTGGGGAGGCAGGATACTTCATTAACATATTTACATCAGGCTTAGGAGCCCGATTTTAAATCTTAGCAGCTGCCGGTCAAGTTTCCCAGGGCTCAGGAAATCCGGCAGCAAATGGAGACCAGAGTAGCTAGCTCCAGCAGGCAAATGCTTTTTATTACACTCCTTGTGGGCCAGAAGGAGCAGGAGAACTCCCCCAGCCCCTCAAGCAAACCTTCTGCCGATCGCAGCTGTGATCCGCGATCTCTTTTTCCTCACCCCTGCCCATTCCAATCCTGAGCCCCGATCGCTCCTTCTCGATTGTGGGCTCTGATCAACCCCCACCAAGCTCCAATCTCTCCTGACTATCGGTAATCATCGCCAACCTTCAGACTTGGAGGCGAGAGTGCGACCACTAAGTTAAGGCCGACACCTGTGGATGATACGATGCAGATTGCAGAGTTTGTGTAGATTGGAACTGAGGTGGCCAGTGAGAAGAGCATCGGAAACATTTTCCTTTCTGTTTGTCTGCCCCTCTGTACAGTTATACAGGGCCTTGGTGAGATCGCACTAGTAGTATTGTGTGCAGTTTTGGTCTCCTTACCCAAGAAAGGATATACTTGCCATAGAGGGAGTGCAGCGAAGGTTCACCAGACTGATTCCTGGGATGGCAGGACTGTCGTATGAGGAGAGATTGGGTCGACTAGGTCTGTAATCACTAGAGTTTAGAAGAATGAAAGGGGATCGCATTGAAACGTATAAAATTTTGACTGGGTTGGATAAACTGGATGTGGGGAGGATGTTTCCCCTGGCTGGGAAGTCTAGAACAAGGGGTCACAGTCTCAGGATACAGGGTAGGAAATTTAGCACAGAGATGGAGAAATGTTTTCACTCAGAGGGTGGTGAACCTGTGGAATTCTCTACCACAGAAGGCTGTGGAGGCCAAGTCACTGAACATATTTAAGAGGGAGATAAATAGATTTCTAGGAACAAAAGGCATCAAGGGGTATTGGGGAAAAAAGCGGGAATATGGTGTTGAGATAGAGGATTAACCATGATTATACTGAATGACGGAGCAGATTCAAAGGGCCGAATGGCCTACTACTGCTATTTTCTATGTTTCTATGTACTCCCTCACGCACCTTCAATCTCTTTCTTTCATTGTGCTTCATACTGTCCTATTCCTACCACCTTCCATCTTGCGATTTGGAGTAAAGCTTAGAGTGGCAGTTTAATATTGAGGCCAAAGTGTATAAGAGGCATACAGAGAATAAAAAACACAGAGACAAGGATAAAATGACATACTCAAAAAGGTTGTAATCGACTAAAATTCCCTGGATTCTGGGGCGGTCCCAGCAGATTGGAAAACTGCAAATGTAACACCCCTATTTAAAAAAAGGAGGCGGACAAAAAGCAGGAAACTATAGACCAGTTAGCCTAACATCTGTCATTGGGAAAATACTGGAGTCCATTATTAAGGAAGCAGTAATGGAACATTTGGAAAAGCATGATTCAATCAAGCAGGGTCAGCATGGTTTTATGAAAGGGAAATCATGTTTGACAAATTTGTTGGAGTTCTTTGAGGATGTAATGAGTAGGGTGGATAAGGGGGAACCAGTGGATGTGGTGTATTTGGATTTCCGGAAGGCATTCGATAAGGTGCCACATTAAGAGGTTACTGCACAAGATAAAAGCTCACGGGGTTGGGGGTAATATATTAGAATGGATAGTGGATTGGCTAACTGCAGAAAACAGAGAGTCAGGATAAATGAGTCATTTTTCAGTTGGCAAACAGTGACTAGTGGGGTGCCGCAGGGATCGGTGCTGGGGCCTCAACTATTTACAATCTATATTAATGACTTGGATGAAGGGACCGAGTGTAATGTAGCCATGTTTGCTGATGATACAAAGATGGGTGGGAAAGCAAATTGTGAGGAGGACACAAAACATCTACAAAGGGATATAGACAGGCTAAGTGAGTGGGCCAAAATTTGGCAGATGGAGTATAATGTGGGAAAATGAGAGGTTATCCATTTTGGCAAAAAGAATAGAAAAGGAAATGATAATTTAAATGGAGAAAAATTGCAAAGTGCTGCACTACAGAGGGACCTGGGGGTCCTTGTGCATGAAACACAAAAAGTTAGTATGCAGGTACAGCAAGTAATCAGGAAGGCAAATGGAATGTTGGCCTTTATTGCAAGGGAGATAGAGTATAAAAGCAGAGAAGTCCTGCTACAACTGTACAGGGTATTGGTGAGGCCACACCTGGAGTACTGCTGACAGTTTTGGTCTCCGTATTTAAGGAAGGATTTACTTGCATTGGAGGCTGTTCAGAGAAGGTTCGCTAGGTTAATTCCAGAGATGAGGGGTTGACTTATGAGGATAGTTTGAGTAGGTTGGGCCTATACACATTGGAGTTCAGAAGAATGAGAGGTGATCTTGTTGAAACTAATAAGATAATGAGGAGGCTGGACAAGGTGGACGCAGAGAGGATATTTCCACTCATAAGGGAAACTAAAACTCGAGGACATAGTCTTAGAATAAGGGGCTGCCCATTTAAAACTGAGATGAGGAGAAATTTCTTCTGTGGGTTGTAAATCTATGGAATTCTCTGCCGCAGAGAGCTGTGGAGGCTGGATCATTGAATATCTTTAGGGTGGAGATAGACAGATTTTTGAGCGATCAGGGAATAAAGGGTTATGGGGAGCGGGCAGGGAAGTGGAGCTGAGTCCATGATCAGATCATAAGAACATAAGAATTAGGAACAGGAGTAGGCCATCTAGCCCCTCGAGCCTGCTCCGCCATTCAAGAAGATCATGGCTGATCTGGCCGTGGACTCAGCTCCACTTACCCGCCCGCTCCCCATAACCCTTAATTCCCTTATTGGTTAAAAATCTATCCATATGTGACTTGAATACATTCAATGAGCTAGCCTCAACTGCTTCCTTGGGCAGAGAATTCCACAGATTCACAACGCTCTGGGAGAAAAAATTCCTTCTCAACTCGGTTTTAAATTGGCTCCCCCGTATTTTGAGGCTGTGCCCCCTGGTTCTAGTCTCCCCGACCAGTGGAAACAACCTCTCTGCCTCTATCTTGTCTATCCCTTTCATTATTTTAAATGTTTCTATAAGATCACCCCTCATCCTTCTGAACTTCAACGAGTAAAGACCCAGTCTACTCAATCTATCATTATAAGGTAACCCCCTCATCTCCAGAAAGCCATGATCTTATTGAATGGCAGAACAGGCCCAAGGGGCCAAATGGCTTACTCCTGCTCCTATTTCTTATGTTCACAGAAATTATATTGTCTTGGGGGCCAGGGGGCAGTGGTGGTGTCTTGGTGCCTTAAGACAATAACACAAATTCATTTCAAATTTTTGTCCAACTTCAATTTAGGTTTTCCAGGCCAGGGGGCAGTGGTGGTGTCTTGGTGCCTTAAGACAAGAACACAAATTCATTTCAAATTTTTGTCCAACTTCAATTTAAGTTTTCCAAAATGTAATCAGTCATTTTGAGGGGAAATGAGGATTTGTGTGAGCATTGCCCACTTTTGTACTTTATCAGATCATTATATAGTGTACTGTATGAGGTTAGTAATTGGATTGTTTTGCCCCCTAGCCCTATGCTGATCACAGTGTTCAAGCACCATACCACCAGGTTTATACCCAAAGTCCTATGGCAGTAGCAGCACCTGTGATGCAGCAAGAACAGGTGAAGGTAGGAACAGATTTTTCCCCTCTAACTATTTTGGTTTCTCCCAGGTAAACACCAGAAGGGGGAGGGGGAGGCAGAGTTGAAGATGATCAGCCATTAAAAAAAGGGTGACACATTGACCACTTTTTCTTTTCTCTGATGGCATGATCCCATAACTTGTGTTAGTGATTGCAAGTGCAACTTGTCATGTGACAAAAGGGCCAAATCTTGTTGGAATGAGGCATCTTCAGCATCAAAAAAAGTGTCATAACTTGCTGGAAGTTCAACATGATAACAGCACAAGGGCATCTGGGACCTTAGTGAATGACGGGACCAACAGTGTGTCTCCTCAACTAATGAGATTTAAGGATTGAGACAGAAACAATGGAGAAGGAGGCTGAATTTGAGTCAAATCAGGTACAGAAAGAGAAATAAAGAGGGAAAGAAAGATTGGATTAAGAAAAAAGGGACAGAAAGGAAAAGGGGGAACAAATGACACTTAAAAAAAAATCTCAATAATTGACTCCATGCAGGAATGAGATTGAATAATTTAAATTGTTCCCTTTTTGAACCAGAGGTTGATTGGCATTGCATTAATAATTATCACATTAAAAAAGGGTGCTTATGCCTTTAATTACCAGACTTAATTTCTGTGGCATTTAATGTGCAAATCCAGCATGTTCTTAAAAATAATGGGGAGGCTCAGGGCATAATGTCATTCATGCAAAGCAAATGATGGAGCTGCATACATCAACCAGCAAGTTTTGGAGATTCACAACTCATGGCATATCTCTTAATCTTTACAATTACAATCTATTAAACAGCAATCAACATGTTGAATGATCAATATTGCAAGGACTGTTGAATATCACAGGATAAAAGTATTGTGGCTACTGTCCGAGTACCTTGAGCCACCCCCCTCACCTACTGTCTTCTATTGGTCTCAGCAGCTACTGCTACCGCCACCGTCATCCCTGTTCCTCCATCCAAATGAAACAGGCAATAATAGCAATCATGATAAGCAGATAGAACTCAGGGTAAGTAAGGCTAGTAATAGCAGATGAAGTGATTTGGCAGCTGGAAATTCACCTAGCAACCCTAACAGCACAATGACATGCAGATCCTATGATCTGATTACCTGCAGCTCAGTATCCCTTTAAATACTGCTGAGGGACCAATCCAGCTAGGTTTTACTGCCGGATTGGATGCTGTGCAGGTCTTCTGCAATTTCCTGTTACAATTATGGGCAACAGGTAATGCCATTTTATCATAGGACCCCGATTTGCATGTCGTCTTGAAAATCAGGCAGGTGCCTCAGCCAACTGGAAAAAGAACTGCACCTTAAAATGGTGGTGAGCGGGATTTGAGCTATATGTTCTCTGCAGCGATTTTAATTGCCTGTCCTGTTCCTGCTGGGCAGGGCAGGTTAAAATTGCCTCTTTACAATCTGTAATTCATAGAAACATAGAAAATAGGTGCAGGAGTAGGCCATTCGGCCCTTCGAGCCTGCACCACCATTCAATATGATCATGGCTGATCATTCACTTCAGTACCCCTTTCCCGCTTTCTCTCCATACCCCTTGATCCCTTTAGCCATAAGGGCCACATCTAACTCCCTCTTGAATATATCCAATGAACTGGCATCAACGACTCTCTGTGGCAGGGAATTCCACAGGTTAACAACTCTGAGTGAAGAAGTTTCTCCTCATCCCAGTCCTAAATGGCCTACCCCTTATCCTAAGACTGTGTCCCCTGGTTCTGGACTTTCCCAACATCGGGAACATTCTTCCCTCATCTAACCTGTACAGTCCCGTCAGAATCTTATACGTTTCTGTGAGATCCCCTCTCATCCTTCTAAACTCCAGTGTATAAAGGCCCAGTTGATCCAGTCTCTCCTCACATGTCAGTCCAGCCATCCCTGGAATCAGTCTGGTGAACCTTCGCTGCACTCCCTCAATAGCAAGAACGTCCTTCCTCAGATTAGGAGACCAAAACTGAACACAATATTCCAGGTGAGGCCTCACCAAGGCCCTGTACAATTGCAGTAAGACCTCTGCTCCTCTACTCAAATCCCCTACCTATGAAGGCCAACATACCATTTGCCTTCTTCACTGCCTGCTGTACCTGCATGCCAACTTTCAATGACTGATGAACCATGAAACCCAGGTCTCGTTGCATCTCCCCTTTTCCTAATCTGCCGCCATTCAGATAATATTCTGCCTTCGTATTTTTTCCACCAAAGTGGATAACCTCACATTTATCCACATTATACTGCATCTGCCATGCATTTGCCCACTCTCCTAACTTGTCCAAATCAACCTGCAACCTCTTAGCATCCACCTCACAGCTCACACCGCCACCCAGTTTAGTGTCATCTGCAAACTCAAGATTAAATTTGTGCGCATTTAGAGATGATGGGGATATCCAAGAACAACCAGCCCAGATTTATTAAAAGCAAGACACACCTGACAAATTTAGTAGTTTTTGTTTTGAAGAAATCATTGATTGTATAGGTAAAGTGAATACAGTAGATACAGCATATATATGGATTTTCAAAAGACATTTAGTAAGATGTCGCGCAGAAAGATTGTTTATAAAAGTTCAGGCATTTGGTATAAGGAAATGAAGCAGCTAAGTTAGTTGGCGGACAGGAAAGGGTTAGTTGTTAAACGATGTTGCTTGGAAGTATTATTTCCCGGGGCAGTCATTACTGCATCTCCTTTGGTTCTGTGTGTGTATATAGATGATTTGGATTTGGGACAAAGGTAGCAAGATATCAAATTTGATGAGAAAACCGCGAGGGGGACTGCAGCAGATCTCAGGAGGACATAGAAAGGTTGGTGGAATTGGTAGACAGCTGCAATTTAATGCAGAGAAGTGTGAAGGAATGCATTTTACGAGTAAAAACATAATAAAATCATTTGAAAGATGCTGAGTGTGGAGAAATACAGACCGGAGGGGAAAATGGGCCTCACTTCACCCATTTATCAGGAGTGAAACAGGTCCTCAACATACCAATTTATAGCGTAGATCGCACATGTTTGAAATGAACCAGATGTGCTTTGGTCACCAAATTGGTGTGGGTGCCACTTAGGTGTCCCATGCACCTGCCTGAATTTAACTGGCAATGAGAGTCCTTGCTCTAATTTGGAATAGATTTGGGAAATTGATTTGTGCCGGCATCTGATTTGTCACTTCTTAAGCCCATCTGGTAAATCATGGTGAGAATAGTTGGGAAGCAACCTTCACAAGTGCTTTTTGAAGGTATTGTGTATGGAGAAAGAGTCAGAATGAACACTGTGAGCTCAAAGTAAAGTGTGCCCGTAGTCTTTTATTGCAGGTCTCCAACCTGTGAAGCCTCCTTAAATACCTGTGCTCCCAAGGGATTATGGGATCCCTTGGGACTCTGGGGAATGAGCCCTCTGGTGGCTGTACAGAGTAAATACAAGTCCACATGTATAACAAGGGATTAGACATTTCAGGCTGCTAGTGAGCTTGTTGGGCTGGTTTTGGCTTCAATTGTAGGGTTTAAAATGTCTTTGCTGTCATCGGTGTTCTACTGGGTTAGCCATTGGGGCTGCCAGATGAGGAACAGCAGCACCAGGAAGGGAGAGTCCACAGACCTGCAGGTGCTGCAAGAAGAAGGAGAACGAAGCCCTGTACAACACAGATCTTCAGGAGCTGACTGTTATACCTCAATCTCACTGTTGAGCAGTGTATCAACGTCTCTGTTTCTCGAGGGAAGCAATCATAGAGCTGTGTTACCTGTTGCAGCACAAACTTAAGCCGCAAACCAGGGCATGGACAGTACTGCTTGTGGCTGCCAAGGTCACCATGGGTCTGAATTGCTATGTCACTGGTTGTTCCAGGCTGTAACAGTTGACGTCGGTGACATCCAGTTCATATGCTATGCACTGCTTCATCAGGGATGGCATCAAGGCGCTCTACTCATAAGGAACAAGTTCATCTCTTTCTGCATGAAGCCAGTGAAGCAGGATGAGAGAGCTAGGGGCTTTGTTGGCTCACACAAGCACAAGGAATAATTGACTATACCCACATCGCCTTGCTTGCTCTGCGTCAAGGCCTAGGCATAAGAAATAGGAGCAAGAGTTGGCCATATTTCCTTTGGATCTTGGCTGATCTTCCACCTCAACTGCAGTTTCCTGCCCTATTCCCATATCCCTTGATGCCCTTAGAATCCAAAAATCTATCGATTTCAGTCTTGAATACACTCAACGACAGAGTATCTACAGTCCTCTGGGGTAGAGAATTCCAAAGATACATAAATAACCGACCCCTTATTCTGAAACTATGACCCCTAGTTCCTTGATTCTCCAGCCAAGGGAAACGGCCTACCCTGTCAATCCCAACATTTCAGTGTGATCACCTCGCATTCTTCTGAACTCTAATATAGGCCCATTCTACTCAATCTCTCCTCATAGGATAACCCTCTTATCCCAGGAATCTAATGAACCTTCTTTGCAGCCTGTCCACCAGAGCTTTTATTGAGCAGACGAGACCTTCTCAAGCAGAGGTTCCGTTGCCTCGACTGGGAGGGGATCTTCACTATGGTCTGGATTGAGTCTCCAAATTTGTGGTCTTCTACTGCATGCTCCATACTTTTGTCTCCAATATTTCCTACATTACAAAAGTAACTACACTTCAAAAAAAAAAGTATTTAATTGGCTGTAGAGTGCTTTGCGACGTCCCGAGGTCGTAAAGGCGCTATATAAATGAAAGTTTTTTTTATTTTCCAAAGGATCCAACCCCTGGAGCCACCTGGGGAGGAAGAACTGCAGGAACCTGAGGATGAGTAAGAAAAGAGTGCGACCACAGACAGCACTATCAGGCAGCAATTAAGCAAGGAGAGGTTTAGCTGAACAATCCCTCTGCCCACACCTCCCATGCACCAACACACCCTGCACCTATTTCACCATATATGCCATATTAATATCCTTGAAGTAGAAAACCTCCCTCGATCTGACCTTGCCATCAGTATGAAGGATCAAGCCGCAGAATAATTAACAGAAGTCCAACAACTCCAAAAGAGTCATTCTTAATTTCATTATTCCACAAAATGAACAATAGTCAACACAAATCACCCTTGTGCAAAGCCCTGATGCCTGACTTTTGTGCTATTTTCCTTTTTCTGTACCTCCTGAGTGCTGTTGGGGAGGAGTTAAACTAATATGGCAGGGGGATGGGAACCAATGCAGGGAGACAGAGGGAAACAAAAAGGAGACAAAAGCAAAAGACAGAAAGGAGATGAGTAAAAGTGGAGGGCAGAGAAACCCAAGGCAAAAAACTAAAAGGGCCACTGAATATATAGGGACTGCAGGAGGGGTCAAAACTAAAAATCATGGTTTAAAAACTTGTATTAAAACACTCTACCTAAACGCACGCAGCATTCGAAATAAAGTTAATGAGTTGACGGCACAAATCATTACAAATGGGTATGATTTGGTGGCCATTACAGAAACGTGGTTGCAGGGTGGCCAAGTCTGGGAATTAAACATACAGGGGTATCTGACAATTCGGAAAGATAGAAAAGAAGGAAAAGGAGATGGGGTAGCTCTGTTAATAAAGGATGATATCAGGGCAGTTGTGAGAGACGATATTGGCTCAAATGAACAAAATGTTGAATCATTGTGGGTGGAGATTAGAGATAGTAAGGGGAAAAAGTAACTGGTGGGTGTAGTTTGCAGGCCCCCAAATAATAACTTCACGGTGGGGCGGGCAATAATCAAGGGATTATTGCCCGCCCCAATGGGGAACCAATGCAAGGAGACAGAGGGAAACAAAAAGGAGACAAAAGCAAAAGACAGAAAGGAGATGAGGAAAAGTGGAGGGCAGAGAAACCCAATGCAAAGAACTAAAAGGGCCACTGTACAGCAAAATTCTAAAAGGACAAAGGGTGTTAAAAAAACAAGCCTGAAGGCTTTGTGTCTTAATGCAAGGAGTATCCGTAATAAGGTGGATGAATTAACTGTGCAAATAGATGTTAACAAATATGATGTGATTGGGATTACAGAGACGTGGCTCCAGGATGATCAGGGCTGGGAACTCAACATCCAGGGGTATTCAACATTCAGGAAGGATAGAAAAATAGGAAAAGGAGGTGGGGTAGCATTGCTGGTTAAAGAGGAGATTAATGCAATAGTTAGGAAGGACATTAGCTTGGATGATGTTGAATCTATATGGGTAGAGCTGCAGAACACCAAAGGGCAAAAAACGTTAGTGGGAGTTGTGTATAGACCTCCAAACAGTAGTAGTGATGTTGGGGAGGGCATCAAACAGGAAATTAGGGGTGCATGCAATAAAGGTGCAGCAGTTATAATGGGTGACTTTAATATGCACATAGATTGGGCTAACCAAACTGGAAGCAATACGGTGGAGGAGGATTTCCTGGAGTGCATAAGGGATGGTTTTCGAGACCAATATGTTGAGGAACCAACTAGGGGGGAGGCCATCTTAGACTGGGTGTTGTGTAATGAGAGAGGATTAATTAGCAATCTCGTTGTGCGAGGCCCCTTGGGGAAGAGTGACCATAATATGGTGGAATTCTGCACTAGGATGGAAAATGAAACAGTTAATTCAGAGACCATGGTCCAGAACTTAAAGAAGGGTAACTTTGAAGGTATGAGGCGTGAATTGGCTAGGATAGATTGGCGAATGATACTGAAGGGGTTGACTGTGGATGGGCAATGGCAGACATTTAGAGACCGCATGGATGAACTACAACAATTGTACATTCCTATCTGGCGTAAAAATAAAAAAGGGAAGGTGGATCAACCGTGGCTATCAAGGGAAATCAGGGATAGTATTAAAGCCAAAGAAGTGGCATACAAATTGGCCAGAAATAGCAGCGAACCCGGGGACTGGGAGAAATTTAGAACTCAGCAGAGGAGGACAAAGGGTTTGATTAGGGCAGGGAAAATGGAGTACGAGAAGAAGCTTGCAGGGAACATTAAGACGGATTGCAAAAGTTTCTATAGATATGTAAAGAGAAAAAGGTTAGTAAAGACAAACGTAGGTCCCCTGCAGTCAGAATCAGGGGAAGTCATAACGGGGAACAAAGAAATGGCAGACCAATTGAACAAGTACTTTGGTTCGGTATTCACTAAGGAGGACACAAACAACCTTCCGGATATAAAAGGGGTCAGAGGGTTTAGTAAGGAGGAGGAACTGAGGGAAATCCTTATTAGTCGAGAAATTGTGTTGGGGAAATTGATGGGATTGAAGGCCGATAAATCCCCAGGGCCTGATGGACTGCATCCCAGAGTACTTAAGGAGGTGGCCTTGGAAATAGCGGATGCATTGACAGTCATTTTCCAACATTCCATTGACTCTGGATCAGTTCCTATCGAGTGGAGGGTAGCCAATGTAACCCCACTTTTTAAAAAAAGGAGCGAGAGAGAAAACAGAATTATAGACCTGTCAGCCTGACATCAGTAGTGGGTAAAATGATGGAATCAATTATTAAGGATGTCATAGCAGCGCATTTGAAAAGAGGTGACATGATAGGTCCAAGTCAGCATGGATTTGTGAAAGGGAAATCATGCTTGACAAATCTTCTGGAATTTTTTGAGGATGTTTCCAGTAGAGTGGACAAGGGAGAACCAGTTGATGTGGCATATTTGGACTTTCAGAAGGCTTTCGACAAGGTCCCACACAAGAGATTACTGTGCAAAGTTAAACCACATGGGATTGGGGTAGTGTGTTGACATGGATTGAGAACTGGTTGTCAGACAGGAAGCAAAGAGTAGGAGTAAATGGGTACTTTTCAGAATGGCAGGCAATGACTAGTAGTGTACTGCAAGGTTCTGTGCTGGGGCCCCAGCTGTTTACATTGTACATTAATGATTTAGACGAGGACATTAAATGTAGTATCTCCAAATTTGCGGATGACACTAAGTTGGGTGGCAGTGTGAGCTGCGAGGAGGATGCTATGAGGCTGCAGAGTGACTTGGATAGGTTAGGTGAGTGGGCAAATGCATGGCAGATGAAGTATAATGTGGATAAATGTGAGGTTATCCACTTTGGTGGTAAAAACAGATACAGACTATTATCTGAATGGTGACCGATTAGGAAAAGGGGAGGTGCAACGAGACCTGGGTGTCATGGTACATCAGTCATTGAAGGTTGGCATGCAGGTACAGCAGGCGGTTAAGAAAGCAAATGGCATGTTGGCCTTCATAGCGAGGGGATTTGAGTACAGGGGCAGGGAGGTGTTGCTACAGTTGTACAGGGGCTTGGTGAGGCCACACCTGGAGTATTGTGTACAGTTTTGGTCTCCTAACTTGAGGAAGGACATTCTTGCTATTGAGGAAGTGCAGCGAAGGTTCACCAGACTGATTCCGGGATGGCGGGACTGACATATCAAGAAAGACTGGATCAACTGGGCTTGTATTCACTGGAGTTCAGAAGAATGAGAGGGGACCTCATAGAAACGTTTAAAATTCTGACGGATTTAGACAGGTTAGATGCAGGAAGAATGTTCCCAATGTTGGGGAAGTCCAGAACCAGGTGTCACAGTCTGAGGATAAGGGGTAAGCCATTTAGGATCGAGATGAGGAGAAACTTCTTCACCCAGAGAGCGGTGAACCTGTGGAATTCTCTACCACAGAAAGTTGTTGAGGCCAATTCACTAAATATATTCAAAAAGGAGTTCGATGAAGTCCTTACTACTAGGGGGATCAAGGGGTATGGTGAGAAAGCAGGAATGGGGTACTGAAGTTGCATGTTCAGCCATGAACTCATTGAATGGCGGTGTAGGCTCGAAGGGCCAAATGGCCTACTCCTGCACCTATTTTCTATGTTTCTATGAATAATGGAGGCATGTGAAAAAGGAACAGCAGTAATCATGGAGGATTTTAACCTACATATCGATTGGTCAAATCAAATAGCACGGGGTTGCCTGGAGGAGGAATTCATAGAATGCATACGGGATTGTTTCTTAGAACAGTATGTTACAGAACCTACAAGGGAGCAAGCTATCTTAGATCTGGTCCTGTGTAGTGAGACAGTTATAATAAATGATCTGGTAAAAGATCCTCTCGGAATGAGTGATCACAGTATGGTTGAATTTGTAACACAGATTGAGGGTGAGGAAGTAGTGTCTCAAACGAGCGTACTATGCTTAAACAAAGGGGACTAGAGTGGGATGAGGGCAGAGTTGGCTAAAGTAGACTGGAAACACAGACTAAACGGCACAATTGAGGAACAGTGGAGGACTTTTAAGGAACTCTTTCATGGTGCTCAACAAAAATATATTCCAGTGAAAAAGAAGGGCAGTAAGAGAAGGGATAACCAGCCGTGGATAATAAAGGAGAGTATCAAATTAAAAACCAATGCGTATAAGGTGGCCAAGGTTAGTGGGAAACTCGAAGATTGGGAAAATTTTAGACAACAGCAAAGAATGACGAAGAAAGCAATAAAGAAAGGAAAGATAGATTACGAAGGTAAACTTGCGCAAAACATAAAAACAGATAGTAAAAGCTTTTACAGATATATAAAATGGAAAAGAGTGACTAAAGTAAATGTTGGTCCCTTAGAAGATGAGAAGGGGGATTTAATAATGGGAAATGTGGAAATGGCTGAGACCTTCAACAATTATTTTGCTTCGGTCTTCACAGTGGAAGACACAAACCATGCCAAAAATTGCTGGTCACAGGAATGTGGGAAGGGAGGACCTTGAGACAATCACTATCACTCGTGGGGTAGTGCTGGACAGGCTAATGGGACTCAAGGTAGACAAGTCCCCTGGTCCTGATGAAATGCATCCCAGGGTATTAAAAGAGATGGTGGAAGTTTTTGCAGATGCATTCGTTATAATCTACCAAAATTCTCTGGGCTCTGGGGAGGTACCAGCGGATTGGAAAGCAGCTAATGTAACGCCTCTGTTTAAAAAAGGGGGCAGACAAAAGGCAGGTAACTATAGGCCGGTTAGTTTAACATCTGTAGTGGGGAAAATGCTTGAAACTATCATTAAGGAAGAAATAGGGGGACATCTAGATAGGAATAGTGCAATCAAGCAGACGCAACATGGATTCATGAAGGGGAAATCATGTTTAACTAATTTACTGGAATTCTTTGAGGATATAACGAGCATCGTGGATAGACGTGTACCGATGAATGTGGTGTATTTAGATTTTCAAAAGGCATTCGATAAGGTGCCACACAAAAGGTTACTGCAGAAGATAAAGATACGCAGAGTCAGAGGAAATGGATCGAGAATTGGCTGGCTAACAGAAAGCAGAGAGTCGGGATAAATGGGTCCTTTTCGGGTTGGAAATCAGTGGTTAGTGGTGTGCCACAGGGATCAGTGCTGGGACCACAACTGTTTACAATATACATAGATGACCTGGAAGAGGGGACAGAGTGTAGTGTAACAAAATTTGCAGATGACACAAAGATTAGTGGGAAAGCGGGTTGTGTAGAGGACACAGAGAGGCTGCAAAGAGATTTAGATAGATTAAGCGAATGGGCAAAGGTTTGGCAGATGGAATACAATGTCGGAAAGTGTGAGGTCATCCACCTTGGGGAAAAAAAACAGTAAAAGGGAATATTATTTGAATGGGGAGAAATTACAACATGCTGCGGTGCAGAGGGACCTGGGGGTCCTTGTGCATGAATCCCAAAAGGTTAGTTTGCAGGTGCAGCAGGTAATCAGGAAGGCAAATGGAATGTTGTCCTTCATTGCGAGAGGGATGGAGTACAAAAGCAGGGAGGTCCTGCTGCAACTGTATAGGGTATTGGTGAGGCCGCACCTGGAGTACTGCGTGCAGTTTTGGTCACCTTACTTAAGGAAGGATACTAGCTTTGGAGAGGGTACAGAGACGATTCACTCGGCTGATACCGGAGATGAGTGGGTTACCTTATGATGATAGATTGAGTAGACTGGGTCTTTACTCGTTGGAGTTCAGAAGGATGAGGGGTGATCTTATAGAAACATTTAAAATAATGAAAGGGATAGACAAGATAGAGGCGGAGAGGTTGTTTCCACTGGTCGGGGAGACTAGAACTAGGGGGCACAGCCTCAAAATACGCGGGAGTCAATTTAAAGCCGAGTTGAGAAGGAATTTCTTCTCCCAGAGCGTTGTGAATCTGTGGAATTGTCTGCCCAAGGAAGCAGTTGAGGCTAGCTCATTGAATGTATTCAAGTCACAGATAGATAGATTTTTAACCAATAAGGGAATTAAGAGTTACGGGAAGCGGGCGGGTAAGTGGAGCTGAGTCCACGGCCAGATCAGCCATGATCTTGTTGAATGGCGGAGCAGGCTCGAGGGGCTAGATGGCCTACTCCTGTTCCTAATTCTTATGTTCTTATGTCATTCCCCTGTGGCTGGAGCTTGGGAGGTTGAAGCCTGCTGAAATTCCACTGAGGGCACTTGAGATAACCATGGTATGTGATCTTAAGGAGCTCGGCACTGAGGGCCTGGTTATAGACTGCTGCATCTCGGTTGCAACCAGGGCAGTCTAACCCAGCTGGCTGCATGACACCAACTAGAGCACTGGTTGAGAGGCTGACGGAGTAGCCGGCATACTGCCGTTCTGCGATAGGATACCATGTGCCTCTCCCATGGTGCCACTGGTACACTCGTGTGCCTGAACTACTTCATCCCCACCGCTCTGCCTGAGATCAGGAGTGAAGTAAGGCTGTCAAACGTCCTTTTCTATTGTATCCTGCATGGCTTGAAAGCCAGAAAAAATGCAGCTGTCTTAAGGTCCCAGCAAAGTTGTCAGAGTGACCATCAGAGGTTCCATGGCTGTGCCCGCCCTCCCCCTACAGTGTTCTCAGAGCTGCTACATGGTTAACTGCAGTGTTGTGCTGGTCCTACAAGAACCCCACACGGGTTGGCGTTGGACACCTCCATGTTCTGTGCTAGTATACAGAGGCATGCTGGCAGGCAACCCAGAACACCTAGAAGTTCCTGGTGTACTGCCATCAGTCTTCTATAGTCTTTGCCGTTGAAGACATCATCTGGCCCTCTGCAGCAAGCTCAAGTGCGAGCATCCCCATGGGAGAGATGCTTTCTGGGCCGTCCAATCCCCCTGCCCTTGCTCCAACACACGAGTGCTGGGTGCATCTCCCTGTGCAGACCCATCTAACCTGCTGTTATTTGCATTGATGCCTGCATAGGTTAGGTTAAACGGTAGTGCTTCTTCCATAGTGCTGCCCCTCCTTCCTCTGCTTACCCAGGGCCCTGTACAACTTCTGGACCTGAAATGGAAGAGAGGGACAGTTAGGATCCAGGGTAAACAGAGAGAGATGAATGGTTACTGAAAGGAGCTGCGCTTGGTCATGCAGAGTGTGCCGGGTGATATTGGAGTGGGAGGGAGAAAATAGGGTGAGAAAACGAGGACAGCACCTCCTGGCAACTACTGTGGTGGCCAGGGAAGAAAGGAAGATTCTGCACTTAGAAATATCAGTGATAGCTTAAGAGGTGGCTGCACAAAACATCTGCGTGACACATCCTGCAGCGGCTGCGGCCTGATTCATCCCCTGTCCATGATATCCAGGACCACCACCTCGAATGGGAAATGGACATGGATATAGGCTCTCCCTCTGCCTGTGAACGCCTGGTGCCTTGTATTGTGTGCCAGCTCATCCTACAAGAAAGAAGAGATGCACCCAGCACTATTGTGTTAGTGGTGGGCTCGTGAAATTTTTTGAGGATGTGTATCTCATGGTCGAATGGTGTGGACGTCGTGGAAAAGGTGGCAGAGCTGTCGGGAACTGAGGGAAGAAATAGTGAGGCGATTAACACATGTGTGAGTAGTAGCAGAAGGAGGTGTGGTTTCGTGATTGCAGAAGAGTGAAGGGAAGCGGAGGGAAGAAAACTTGTGTGTAATGGGGCTACAAGTAGTGTGGAATTGAGGAGAGTAATGCAAGATCTGATTTAGGAGTTCCAAGTTAGCAATCCTGCTGAGGTCATTGAACATCTTGCAGCATTGCAGCCATGTACTGGGTGCCACCTCTTGCCACGGCTGCTTGGACATTTATCTGGAGACTCTTCGGCCTCACTTATTCACTCCTCTGGTGGACTGCCTACACCAGGGTCCCCAGTGCAGCATCTGAGAACCTGGGGACAATTCATGGCAACTGTTTTAGGCATAATTGAAGTGTCCATGGCAGATTTATGTAGTTATTTCTTCCAGTAGTCACCTACCAAATTGCACCTCCACTTTGAGATATAGGGTGCCTTTAAATAACATCATAGATACATAATTTTCAGGGCAGGCTGCCAGTGAACAGCACGAATCGTGCTGGCAGTCAATCTATTTTGGCACGGGACTAATTTCTCCACTTAACATGTCCACATGTTCAGGCGCAGGTTGATTTGGTACCCAAAAAGTTGGGGACCAATTTCTACTCTCGGGTATAAACACACAATTCCCTGAAAGTGTGAGCACAGAAAGAAAGCTTTAAAAAAAGGACACCGTTATTCGCACTGAAAATGGCTGCATTGTCTCTGATTGGCTCTCCATTATCACATGACCTGATTGCTGATTGGCCCCCTTGGAAGATAAGCCACATCCAGAAGTTTCTCTGGAATATGTAACTGGAACTGTCCAGCCCAAGTTCTGAATGACTTTGCAAAGTGTAATTGGGTGTGGGTGTAAAGGGGGTTTAAATAACGTGATCCGTCTTCTCCGATTTCCCCCCTCCCCCCCTGCCCTCTCTCTCTTCCCTCACACCCCCCTGGCCTGCTCCCCTAGCCGAAGCTCAGAGGATCAGCAGCGCAACGTGGTCAATTGTGGAGCCCCATTTCCGGTTTCGGGTGGGAGGCGGCAGGGGCGGAGTCCAGAGCATGCAGGCGCAGACGGACAGAAAAAACACCGCGCAAATAGTCACAATGTCAAAAGAAAAGGCCAGTAGAATTCTGGGATTTATAAATTTGGAGCATAAAGTACAAGAGCAAGAGCAATGGTAAGACCACATTTACAGTACTGTGTGTCATTTTAGCTACCCTATTAAAAAAAGGATATTAAAATTATAGAGAACATACAGCATAGATAGAGCAGTATGATACCAGGGATGAGAAACTGTAGTTATGAGAGGCTTGAGATATTGTGGTTATTGTCGGTGGAGCAAAGAGGCTAAAAGGAGAGTGATGGAGGTTTTTTAAATTAGTGAAGGGTTTTAGTTGGATCAGTAGGTAAAGATTTATTTTCTCTCGTTGGGAATCAGTAATTATAAAGTAGTACATTACAGAAGGAGGTCATTCGGCCCATCGAGTCTGTGCCGGCTCTTACAAAGAGCATTCCAGTTAGTCCCACTCCCTTGCTCTTGCCCCATATCACTGCAATTTTTTCTCCGAGTATTTATCCAATTCCCTTTTGAAGGCTACTATTGAATTTGTATCCACCACCCTATCAGGCAGTGCATTCCAAATTCTAACAACTCATTGGCAAAAGAACCAGAGGTGACACTTTACACAATCACCTTAAATCTGTGCCCTCTTTATCGACCCTTCAACCATTGGAAAAAGTTTCTCTTTATTTACTCTATCTAAACCCTTCCTAATTTTAAACACCTCTTATCAAATCTCCTCTTAGCCTTCTCTGCTTTAAGGAGAACGATCCCAACTCCTCCTTATTAACTTGCCACCTTCAAAGATCTATGCACAAACACCCGCAGGTCTCTCTGGTCTTGCACTCCCTTTAAAATTGTACCATTTAGATTGTATTGTCTCTCATTCTTCCCACCAAAATCTTATCATCTCACATTTTTCTGTGTTCAATTCCATCTACCTTGTGTCCGCCCATTTCACCAGCCTATCTATATCCTCTTGAAGTCTATTACTATCTTCCTCACTGTTTACTACACTTCCAAGTTTTGTGTCATCTGCAAATTACAAAATTGAGCTCTGTCCCACCAAGTCATTAATGTACATCAAAACACCAGTGGTCCTAGTACTGAGCCCTAGGGCCTCCAGTCCAAAAAATAATTATTCACAACTCTATTTTCTATCCCTTAGACAATTTTGTAACCATGCTGCTACTGCCCCTTTTATCCCATGGGCTTTGATTTTGCTATCAAGCCTAATATGTAGTACTTTATCAATATCCTTTTGAAAGTCAATATACACAACATCAACTGTACTTCCCTCATCCATCCTCTCTTCAAAAAAACTCAGTCAAATTAGTCAAACTTGATTTGCCCTCAACAAATCCATCCTGGCTCTCCTTTAGTTCATGTTCCTCCAAGTGACTGTTAATTTTCTCCCAGATTATTGTTTCTAAAAGCTTCCACGCCACCGATGTTAAACTCACTGGCCTGCAATTGCCAGGTTTATCCTTCTCCCCTTTTTTGAACAATGGTGTAACATTTGCATTCCTCCAGTCCTTTAGCATCACCTCTGGATTAGAAGATTGTGCCATTTCAATCCATATTTCCTTCAGCAACCGAGGATGCATCCCATCCTGACAGGGTACCAGCCTTTCTAATACCTCTTTTTATATATTTTTATGTCATCCAGTATCCCGACAACTTCCTCGTTTACCATGGTTTGGCAGAGTCCTCTCTCTTGGTAAACACCGATGCAAAGTACTCATTTAGTACTCAGCCATGCCTTCTGCCTCCACCACTAGATCTCCACTTTGGTCCCTAATCAGCCCCATCGCTCCTGTGACAACCCTTTTATTGTTAATATGCCTTCAGAAGACCTTTGGATTTCCTTTCATATTAGCTGCTAATCTATTCTCTTACTGCCTCTTTGCCCCTCATTTCCTTTTTCACTTATCCCCTGTACTTTTTATATTCAGCCCAATTCTCCCTTGTCTAATAAGCTGACATCTGTCATGCGCCTCCTTTTTCTGCTTTATCCTACTCTCAACTCCTTCTTCATCGAGGGGGAATTCTGGCTTTGCCTGCCCCCCTTTTGGGACTGTACCTGAACCATTTCCTCTTTAAAGGTCGCCCATTGCTCCCTTACATTTCTGCCTGCCAGTCTTTGACTCCAAATACCTGGGCCAGATCCCGCCTCAGTTTTATGAAGGATCATCAATTTTATGAAAGGTCATTAGGATTGAGTGCAGAGAGAGGTCAGGAGAAATTTCTTATGCATATTAGAACATGAAAGGTTTTGCCTCATGGGGTAGTTGAGAGAAACCATTGCACTGTTAGTGGAAGAGTATTAAAAAATTAAAGCAGAGGACGATACAGCAGTATAGGAAGAGAACGGGCAGTGGGATTAGTGTTGGGAGTGCTCTAGCAAAGAGGCAGTGCAGACACAGTGGTACAAAGAATCACAATCTGTGCTGTAGAGTTCTGCAGTTAAATATGGCATTGATCTAAACTGAATACAATGGAACTGCCAGCCCAAAACCCGGCAAGAGTAGAGAACAAAGTGACAAGACATTCCCAGCAGGGCAAGAGCCAATTTCACAAATGGACCCTTTATTTAGGTATCTTCATGGTGACATTATTTCACAAAAGGTTGCCAGAGTTCAGTTCCAAATTTCGTGTTGTCAATGTTCCAGTCATAAATTGTTCATCAATCCTGTGGCAGAGAAAATGTCTTCCTTCCATTACCTCTTAAGTGTGTGGGTCATTTACAAGATATGGTGAGGTTTAGTTTTTGGATCTCGTAGTTCTGGGTGCTAATGGATCTATCGGGTTATAATAGATAAATTGTCTCTTGATCCAGATAAAAGGTCAAATCTGACACACGAATGGTTGGGTTTTCATTTGACAGCATGGCTCTTGAAAGCACTGCCATTGTAGCAGCCTAGTGATAATATGATTGACTTTTAAGATGATTTCCATCTTGAAAGCTTACTATACTAAATGGAAGTATTTTGTACATTTGTATCAAGACTTCAACCCTGTAGAGTGTGATGTGCCTGCAATCCTTTGATACTAGAAATTGCTAACTAATAATTCATGTTACTGCAGTCTCTGCCTGTCATCTGCCTCTTGTCAGATGCAATCGGTGTGAAGAACCCATGGCCTCCTTTTCTATGAAGCATGCTTGGAAGGTGCAACCACTTCTTCCTCGCGTTCTCTCTATATGGGTTCTGAGTAAATTGACGTCTGAATCTTTGGGTCTTGAGCTTAGTTCTGAGTAAACTGACATCTGAATCATTTTCTTTGTACTAAAACTAAGTTTGCTAGCCTTCCTGTCAGTATTGAACGGTTTCTGAACTGTGTGTTGATGGCAAATCCACTTTATCTTGTTTGGCATGTGAATGGGTCGTTTTTAAGCCCCATTCTGTATTTTTGTTATATTTGTTCTTGAGTTCCACTTGAGGAAATCATGATGCTGAAATGTTATTTATTGCCTCAGATTTCTTTCATTGAAGGGAGTTGGTATGGACAAGCCTAATCATGCAGGGAAGACAGAACACTATCATCAATGCAGACAGCTGTTTTGTTCTGTAAAGGAACAAGACTTAATGAAAACCCATAAGGAAACATTACTTGCAAATTAACTGGTGGAGTCATTTTTCTTTGTACTTCATCTTGGGAGAGCAAGTGCCCCAAGAAAAGTTGGAACGTATTGCTGGCAGAGTGGATATTCTTGGGCCATTTGCACAGGCATTCTTATGAGGTCATCTACAGGCATCTACCTGGAGCAGCTTGCATGTGGGCTGAAATTCTATTCCGGTCTCCACACTAACACGTTGCATGTGCACTCCCAATCCAATTTTAGGAAATGAACCAAAGGTCTACTTATTCTGGGAGAGGTGGGGACGGCTCTCTGGAGAGCCCTGGAGATGATATAAGGGAAGTCCTGGTGAAGAGCTGTGTCATTTTTGAATATGAGGGCACCCTTCTCTGGTAGCTACAATGAGGAACGTCAGCCCAGAGCTTGCTCCTCTGCATTTAAATGGAGTGAAGTGGGTGTGGCAAACGCTACTGCTCCATTTTCCCCAACTTCCACCCCTAACCCGACCCTAATTATTATTGTCACTATAAATGGTGGTACAAGCAGTCTGGGAAGAGATGGTTGTGCAGGTCAGAACTTGGCGCAAGGCTTCTGTGATCTCACAGCCAGTGCCGAAACATACTGAGGGAATGCTCAGTGACGGTGATATAACAAATGGTGTGTCTCAGATTGACTCATTATCCATGCCAACTCCTGCAAAGGACTGAACCTGAAATAGAAGATTGATAAGGACTTCTGCTCACTCTGAAAGGAGTTGATTAGATTCCCAAGGCTAAAGAATCTTGTATTAGAAAAGGCAGCTGACTTTTCTCACTAGCTGGCACTTAAGAACATTGGGTTAGGTAGTACAAGACACTCTGGGCTGGATTCCGCTCTGATAGGCAGGTTCGTGCAGGGCAGGATTTCTGCTGCCAACCTACTGAACTTTCTTCCCAGTGTCCTCATTGTCCAGGATTTCGGAGCAGTAAAACTGATCCTCATTGGGTTACCACCCTGCGAGGGAGGGGAAATAATGCTGTTACAGCCTTTAAAAGGCTGTAGCTGGATAAAAGGGCCATGACATTTTTAACAGCATGAAGTATAACTAAGAATATGTGAAAGAGGAGCAGCCTTGGCAGAGGGCTGTCAGCCGCAGGAAGAACTCCCAGATGCACCCATGGAGATTTGGATGGCTCGAGTAAATGCTAAAAGGATTGACTATTGGTCACAGGACAGGAAGCCAAATATGAGGGTGGTTCAGGTGTTTTGGAGAGAGGTTACTGAAGCTGTCAGTGCAACCGCCATCATCCCAAGAACTGCCACATTGTGGAAGAAGAGCTTTAATGACCTAATTGGAGTGAGCAGCCTATTCCTCCAATTGTGTGAAATACAGAAGAGCTGGTTTAGCTGTGCACACAATGTCATTTCTCCTTGAAGAAATGGTGGCTGCGTGTGAGGGAATTGTAATCCTGCAGAGAAAGCACATGAAGCTGACACTACTTAGGGTGAACCTTGACCTGCCTTCTTTTGCCAGCTTGTTGCCACCCACAGACTCTCCTGTCTGCTTATTATTTGCAGAGCATCTTCTTTGTGCAGACTCAGTTTGCAATATTGGTGTTCCTCTCCCAGTTGCAATTCTTTATCAATAATTATTCGCAACCTATACCTTTGCAGAGAGAAAAGAAAATGTTGAAGCAATGTGTGGCATGGATACTTCACCATACAGAGGAGCACATGCATCCTGTGATGAGTCATGCAGATGCATTGCACATTTTAATGATCAGTGCTTCAAGATTAGCAGGACACCTTGTGGCAGGCTATGCGAGTTAATAGAATAGTTGGGAGTTAAGATGGTGCTCGAGTCTTTACAGAGGTTGTCTTTTGCATATGTTTCCCTGATGTAATGTGGGAAATCTTTACGAATGATCGAGTCTTCATTCACCTCTTTACCTCTCATGCTCCTTCTCTGTCATCACCTGTGCGACAGGGACAGCTCCACAGCAGTGGCGCCCACCCGGACAGCTCCACACCGTCCGGGCGGGCCCCACCGCCGTGAAGCTGTTCGGGCGGGCCCCACCTCCGTAGAGCTCGGCGGAGCCATGCCCGGACAGCTCCATGGCGGCGGGGCCCTGCCCGACGACCTCTAGAAAGGTGCCGGCGACCCGAACAGCTCCTCGGAGAGCAACTCCCCCCTTTTCTGACTTTCCGAAATCCGGAAATAGCCGAACTTGGGCTCCGTTGTTTCCGGATTTCAGGCATCAGAAACACGTTCCGAAGTCCAGAAAAAAACGAAAACCGACACGGCCTCGAGGTTGCCGGATTCGGGACACTCAACTGTACTACAACAGCAACTTATATATAGCGCCTTTAACATAGTGAAACGTCCCAAGGCGATCACAGGAGTATTATACGTTAAAAATTTGACACCGAGTCACATAAGTAGAAATTAGCGTATGTGACCAAAATCTTGATTTTAAGGAGCGTTTTGAAGGAGGAAAGAGAGGTTTAGGCAGGGAGGTCCGGAGCTTGGTGTCTAGACAACAGAAGGCAGGGCCACCAATGGTTGAGAGATTACAATCAGGGATGCTCAGGAGGGCAGAATTAAAGGAGCGCAGACATCTTTGGAGGTGGGGTTGTGGGACTGGAGGAGATTACAGAGATAGGGAAGGGTGAGGCCATGGAGAGATGTGAAAATGAGAATTTTGAAATCAAGACATTGCTTAACCGGAAGCCAATGTAGGTGTAGATCAGCAAGCACAGGGGTGATGGGTGAGCGGGACTTGGTACGAGTTAGGACACGGGCAGCCGAGTTTTGGATCACCTCTAGTGTACGCAGGATAGAATGTGGGAGGCCAGCCAGGAGTGCGTTGGAATAGTCAAGTCTAGAGGTAACATATGCATGAATGAGGGCTTCAGCAATGGATGAGCTGAGGCAAGGGCAGAGATGGGCAATGTTACGGAGGTGGAAACAGGCAGTCTTAGTTATGCTGCAGATATGTGGTCGAAATCTCATTTCAGGGTCAAATATGACACCAATGTTGCGAATAGTCTGGCTCAGCCTCAGGAGTTGGAGAGAGGGATGGAGTCAGTGTCTAGTGAATGGAGTTTGTGGCGGGGACCGAAAACAATGGCTTTGGTCTTCCCAATATTTAATTGGAGAAAATTTCTGCTTATCCAGAACTGGATGTTGGCCAAGCTGTCTCACAATTTAGAGACTGTGGAGGGATCGAGAGAAGTGGTACTGAGGTAGAGCTGGGTGTCATCAGCATACATGTGGAAACTGATGCTGTGCTTCCGGATGATGTTGCCAAGGAGCAACATGTAGATGAGAAATAGGAGGGGGCCAAGGATAGATCCGTGGGGGACACCAGAGGTAACGATGGGGGGACGATGATGTAGAACGAACGTTCAGCTCCAACAAACAAAGAAGTAGAAAGAAATCAAACGGTGACGTCACAACCAAGGGGGTAAGTGATTGGCTGGTGATTGGTGAGTAGTTTTTTCTTTTTCTTTCCTTTATCAACAGGTAACCTTTATCATTGTTGTTGCCAAATTAAGTTAATCTAAGGGTTAAGTCATGACAGAAGAGCTCGGACACGTGTTATGCTCCTGTGCTATGTGGGAAGTCAGGGACTGACGACGACATGTGCGGGAAGTGTATCCGCCGGCAGCACCTGATAGACCGCATTGCGGCACTGGAGCTGCGGGTGGATTTACTCTGGAGCATCCGCGATGCTGAGGATGTCGGGAACAGCACATTTAGTGAGTTGGTCACGCCGCAGGTAAAGGGTACGCAGCCAGATAGGGGATGGGTGACCAACAGGAAGAGCACTGGAAGGAAGGTAGTGCAGGGGTCCCGTGCAGCCATCCCCCTGCAAAACAGATACACCGCTTTGGGTACTACTGAGGGGGATGACTCATCAGGGGAGAGCAGCAGCAGCCAAGTTCATGGCACCGTGGGTGGCTCTGCTGCACAGGGAGGCAGGAAAAAGAGTGAGAGAGCTATAATGGTAGGGGATTCTATTGCAAGGGGAATAGATAGACGTTTCTGCGGCCGCAATCGAGACTCCAAGATGGTATGTTGCCTCCCTGGTGCAAGGGTCAAGGATGTCTCGGAGCGGGGGCAGGACATTTTGAAGGGGAAGGATGAACGGCCAGTTATCGTAGTGCATATAGGTACCAACGATAGAGGTAAAAAAAACGGGATGAGGTCCGACAAGCTAAATTTAGGGAGCTCGGAGTTAAATTAAAAAGTAGGACTTCAAAAGTAGTAATCTCAGGATTACTGCCAGTGCCATGTGCTAGTTAGAGTAGGAATTGCAGGATAGCTTAGATGAATATGTGGCTTGAGGAGTGGTGCAGAATGGAGGGATTTAAATTCCTAGGACATTGGAACCGGTTCTGGGGGAGGTGGGACCAGTACAAACCGGACGGTCTGCACCTCGGCAGGACAGGAACCAATGTCCTAGGGGGAGTGTTTGCTAGTGCTGTTGGGGAGGGGTTAAACTAATATGGCTGGGGGGTGGGAACCTATGCAGGGAGACAGAGCGAAGTAAAATAGGAGCAGAAGCAAAAGATAGAAAGAAGTAAAAGTAAAAGTGGAGGGCAAAGAAACCCAAGGCAAAAATCAAAAAGGGCCACATTGCAGCAAAATTCTAAAAGGACAAAGTGTGTTAAAAAGACAAGCCTGAACGCTGTGTGCCTCAATGCGAGGAGTATTCGTAATAAGGTGGACGAATTAACTGCACAGGCAGCAATAATTAATATGATATAATTGGCATCATGGACACATGGCTCCAGGGTGACCAAGGCTGGAACTCAACATCCAGGAGTATTCAACATTCAGGAAGGATAGACAAAGGAAAAGGAGGTGGGGTAGCGTTGCTGGTAAAAGAGGAAATTAACGCAATAGTAAGGAAGGACATTAGCTTGGATGATGTGGAATCTGTATGGGTGGAGTTGTGGAATACCAAAGAGCAGAAAACGCTAGTGGGTGTTGTGTACAGACAACCAAACAGTCGTAATGAGGTTGGGGACAGCATCAAACAAGAAATCAGGGATGCGTGCAATAAAGGTACAGCAGTTATCATGAGCGACTTTAATCTTCATATTGATTGGGCTAACCAAACTGGTAGCAATACGATGGAGGAAGATTTCCTGGAGTGTATTAGGGATGGTTTTCTGGACCAATATGTCGAGGAACCAACTAGTGGGCTGGCCGTCGTAGACTGGGTGATGTGTAATGAGAAAGGACTAATTAGCAATATTGTTGTGCGAGGCCTCTTGAGAAGAGTGACCATAATATGGTAGAATTCTTTATTAAGATAGAGAGTGACACAGTTAATTCAGAGACTAGGGTCCTGAACTTAAGGAAGGGTAACTTCAATGGTATGAGATGTGAATTGGCTAGAATAGACTGGCCAATGATACTTAAAGGGTTGACGGTGGATAGGCAATAGCAAACACTTAAAGATCGCATGGAAGAACTTCAACAATTATACATCCCTGTCTGGAGTAAAAATAAAATGGGGAAGGTGGCTCAACCGTGGCTAACGAGGGAAATTAAGGATAGTGTTAAATCGAAGGAAGCGGTATATGAATTGGCCAGAAAAAGCAGGATTGTGAGAAATTTAGAATTCAGCAGAGGAGGACAAAGGGTTAATTAGGAGGGGGAAAATAGAGTATGAGAGGAAGCTTGCAGGGAACACAAAAACTGACTGCAAAAGCTTCTATAGATATGTGAAGAGAAAAAGATTAGTGAAGACAAACGTAGGTCCCTTGCAGTCAGGTGAATTTATAATGGGGAACAAAGAAATGGCAGACCAGTTGAACAAATACTTTGGTTCTGTCTTCACGAAGGAAGACACAAATAACCTTCCAGAAGTACGAGGGGACCAAGGGTCTCGTGAGAAGGAGGAACTAAAGGATATCCTTAGGCGGGAAATTGTGTTAGAGAAATTGATGGGATTGAAGGCTGATAAATGCCTGGGGCCTGATAGTCTGCATCCCAGAGTACCTAAGGAAGTGGCCCAACAAACAGTGGATGCATTGGTGATCATTTTCCAACAGTCTATTGACTCTGGATCAGTTCCTATGGACTGGAGGGTAATGTAACTAATGTAACACCACTTTTTAAAAAAGGAGGGAGAGAGAAAACGGGTAATTATAGACCGGTTAGCCTGACATCAGTAGTGGGGAAAATGTAGGAATCAATTATTAAAGATGAAATAACAGCGCATTTGGAAAGCAGTGACAGGATCGGTCCAAGTCAGAATGGATTTATGAAGGGGAAATCATGCTTGACAAATCTTCTGGAATTTTTTGAGGATGTAACTAGTAGAGTGGACAAGGGAGAGCCAGTGGATGTGGTGTATTTGGACTTTCAAAAGGCTTTTGACAAGGTCCCAAACGAGATTGGTGTGCAAAATTAAAGCACATAGTATTGGGGGTAATGTACTGACGTGGATAGAGAACTGGTTAGTTGACAGGGAGCAGAGAGTCGGGATAAACGGGTCCTTTTCAGAATGGCAGGCAGTGATGAGTGGGGTGCCGCAGGGCTACGTGTTGGGAATTCAGCTTTTTACAATATACACCAATGATTGAGATGAAGGAATTGAGTGTAATATCTCCAAGTTTGCAGATGACACTAAACTGGGTGGCGGTGTGAACTGTGAGGAGGACGCCAAGAGGCTGCAGGGTGACTTGGACAGGTTAGGTGAGTGGGCAAATGCATGGCAGATGCAGTATAATGTGGATAAATGTGAGGTTATCCACTTTGGGGGCAAAAACACGAAGGCAGAATATCATCTGAATGGTGGCAGATTAGGAAAAGGGGAGGTGCAACGAGACCTGGGTGTCATGGTTCATCTGCCATTGAAGGTTGGCATGCAGGTACAACAGGCGGTGAAGAAGGCAAATGGTATGTTGGCCTTCATAGCTAGGGAATTTGAGTATAGGAGCAGGGAGGTCTTACTGCAGTTGTAGATGGCCTTAGTGAGGCCTCACCTGGAATATTGTGTTCAAGTTTTGGTCTCCTCGTCTGAGGAAGGACATTCTTACTATTGAGGGAGTGCAGCGAAGGTTCACCAGACTAATTCCAGGGATGGCTGGATGTCATATGAGGAGTGACTGGATCAACTGGGCCTTTATTCACTGGAGTTTAGAAGGATGAGAGGGGATCTCATAGAAACGTATAAGATTCTGACGGGTCTGGACAGGTTAGATGCGGGAAGAATGTTCCCGATGTTGGGGAAGTCCAAAACCAGGGGACTTAGTCTAAGGATAAGGGGTAAGCCATTTCGGACTGAGATGAAGAGAAACTTCTTCACTCAGAGAGTTGTTAACCTGTGGAATTCCCCACTGCAGTGGGTCGTTGATGCCAGTTCGTTGGATATATTCAAGAGGGAGTTGGATATGGCCCTTACGGCTAAAGGGATCAAGGGGTATGGAGAGAAAGCAGGAAAGGGGGACTGAGGTGAAGGATCAGACATGATCTTATTGAATGGTGGTGCAGGCTTGAAGGGCCGAATGGCCTCCTCCTGCACCTATTTTCTATGTTTCATTGCAGTATTTGCCTCCGGGATATCAATGTGCTGCTTGTACCACCACCGTCACCATCATCATCATCATAAGCAGCCCCTCAAAATCAAGGAAGACTTGCTTCCACATTAAAAGTGAGTTCTTAGGTGACTGAACTGTCCAATACGGGAATTACAGTCTCTTGTCACAGGTGGGACAGATAGTCGTTGAAGGAAAGGGTGGGTGGCGAGTCTGGTTTGCCGCACACGCCTTCCGCTGCCTGCGCTTTCTTTCTGCAGGCTCTCAGCGACAAGACTCTTAAGTGCTCAGCGCTCTCCCAGATGCTGTTCCTGGTCTTTGGCCAGGGACTCCTAGGTGTCGATGGGATTGTTGCATTTTATCAAGGAGACTTTGAGGGTGTCCTTAAAACGCTTGCTCTGCCCAGCTCGGGCTCACTTGCCGTATAGGAGTTCCGAGTAGAACGCTTGCTTTGGGAGTCTTATATCAGGCATGCGAACAATGTGACCCGCCCAACGGAGCTGATCGAGTGTGGTCAGTGCTTCGATGCTGGGGATGTTGGCCTGATCGAGGATGCTAACGTTGGTGAGTCTGTCCTCCCAGGGGATTTGCAGGATCTTGTCGAGACATCGTTGGTGGTATTTCTCCAGCGATTTGAAGTATCTACTATATATGGTCCATGTCTCTGAGCCACATCGGAGGGCGGGCGTCACTACAGCCCTGTAGACCAGACGCTTGGTGCCAGATTTGAGGGCCTGATCTTTGAATACTCATCCGAAAGCTGCACTGGCACACTGGAGGTGGTGTTGAACCTCGTCGTCGATGTCTGCCCTTGCTGATAATAGGCTCCCGAGGTATGGAAAGCGGTCCATGTTGTCCAGGGCCGCGCTGTGGATCTTGATGACTGGGGGACAGTGCTGTGTGGCGGCGTCAGGTTGGTGGAGGACCTTTGTCTTACGGATGTTTAATGTAAGGCCCATATGTTCGTAGCCTCGGTGAAGATGTTGACTATGACTTGGAGATCAGCCTCTGAATGTGCGCAGCCGCAAGCGTCGCCGGTGTACTGTAGCTTGACGACAGAGGTTGGGACGGTCTTGGCTCTGGCCTGGAGGCGACGAAGGTTGAACAGGTTCCCACTGGTTCTGTAGTTTAGTTCCACTCCAGCAGGGAGCTTGTTGAGTGTGAAGTGGAGCATTGCATTGAGGAAGGTCGAGAAGAGGGTTGGCTCGATTACGCAGCACTGCTTGACACCGGTCCGGACATGGATTGGGTCTGTGGTGGATCCGTTGGTCAGGATCATGGCTTGCATGTCGTCGTGGAGCAGGCGGAGGATGGCGACAAATTTTGGGGGCAGCCGAAATGGAGGAGGGCTCTCCATAGTCCCTCGCGGTCAACAGTGTCAAAGGCCTTTGACCTTACAAGAAGGCCATGTACAAGGGTTTGGTTTGTGCTGTTCCCTGCATTTCTCTTACAGTTGGCGCGCCGTAAAGATCATGTCCGCTGTATCTCGTAGTGGACAGAATCTGCACTGTGACTCCGGGAAGAGCTCCTCAGCCACCGGGAGAAGACGGTTGAGGAGGATTCTAGCGATCACCTTCCCAGTGGCAGTGGCTGATAATGGAGATTCCTCTGTAGTTGCCGTGGTCGGACTTGTCCCCTTGGTTGTCAAGTCTGTCTAATCTGGCACCAATTGCAGTAATTACCGGTACTGATACATTTTCTTTACCCCGAACACACACACACTAATGCCTCTTTCTCGATCATGCTGTAGGCCCTCTCGGCCTCAGACAAGCTCCTGGAGGCATAGGCGACAGTTTGCAACTTCCCCGCAACGTTAGCTTGTTGTAATACACACCCGACACCGTACGATGAAGCATCACGTGCTTGCACAAGTCTTTTACATGGGTTATACAATACAAGCAGCTTGTTGGAGCATAAAATGTTTCTGGCAATTACTTCTTTTTTTCCCCATACCCAGTTCTCACCTTTACGCAATAACACATGTAGGGGCTCTAAAAGGGTGCTTAACCCCGGTAGGAAGTTACCAAAATAGTTTAGGAGTCCCAGGAACGACCGCAGCTTCGTGACGTTCGGTGGCTTGGGCGCGTTCCTGATAGCCTCTGTCTTGGCGTCTTTGGGCCGAATGCTGTCCGCCGTGATCTTTCTCCCCAAAAACTCCACTTCTGTTGCCATGAAGACGCATTTCGACCTCTTCAGCCGCAGCCCTACGCGATCCAGTCACTGGAGGACCTCCTCCAGGTTTTGTAGGTGCTCGGCGGTGTCCCGACCCATGACCAATATGTCGTCCTGAAAAACCACCGTGCGTGGTACCAACTTGAGTAGACTCGCCATGTTTCTCTGGAAGATCGCTGCAGCGACCGAATTGCAAACGGGCATCTGTTTTGGATGAACAGTCCCTTGTGCGTGTTGATGCAGGTGAGGCTCTTCGAAGACTCCTCCAGCTCCTGCGTCATGTAGGCCGAAGTCAGGTCGAGCTTGGTGAAAGTCTTGCCTCCTGCCAGCATCGCAAATGGGTCGTCTGCCTTAGGTAGCGGGTATTGGTCCTGTAGCGAGAAACGATTAATAATTACTTTATAATCGCCGCAAATCCTGACCGTGCTATCATTTTTGAGTATTGGAACAATCGGGCTGGCCCACTCGCTGAATTCCACTGGGGAGATGATGCCCTCGCGTTGCAGCCTGACAAGCTTGATTTCCACTCTCTCCCTCATCATGTAAGGTATCGCTCGTGTCTTGTGGTGAATGGGTCGTGCCTCTGGGACCAAGTGGATCCGCACCTTTGCCCCGGAAATGTTTCCAATGCCTGGCTCAAAAAGGGGAGGACATTTGTTAAGAACCTGGGTACATGAGGCCTCATTGACATGTGATAGCGCTCGGATGTCATCCCAGTTCCAGCGGATTTTGCCCAGCCAGCTCTTTCCAAGCAATGTGGGGCCATTGCCCGGGACAATCCAGAGTGTCAGTTCGTGCACCGTGCCCTCGTAGGTGACCTTGACCATGGCGCTGCTCAGGACAGTGATAAGCTCTTTGGTGTACGTTCTCAGTTTCGTGTGGATGGGGCTCAGGGCTGGTCTGAGTGCCTTGTTGCACCAGTCTCTCAAACATCATTTTACTCATAATGGATTGGCTAGCGCCAGTGTCCAGTTCCATGGCGACGGGTAAGCCATTCAATTTTACATTTAGCTTTATAGATGGGACATTTCGTCGAAAATGTGTGCACCCCTTGTACTTCAGCATCTGCCTCCTCTCTCTGAGGCTTGGAATTGCTTTGATCCACCAAGGACCGATCTTCCTCTGCCACGTGGTGGTTAGCAGGTTTTGCAGAGCTTGCAGCTCATCTGTAAGCTCGTTGGAGGTGCCCCATTGTTCCACAGCTCTTGCAAACATACCCTTTGAAGCGGCATGAATAGGCTGTGAATAATCAGGAAGGCAAAATGGAATGTTGGCCTTCATTGCGAGAGGGATGGAGTACAAAAGCAGGGAGGTCCTGCTGCAACAATATAGGGTATTGGTGAGGCCGCACCTGGAGTACTGCATGCAGTTTTGGTCACCTTACTTAAGGAAGGATATACTGGCTTTGGAGCGGGTACAGAGACGATTCACTCTGCTGATTCCGGTGATGAGGGGATTACCTTATGATGATAGATTGAGTAGACTGGGTCTTTACTCGTTGGAGTTCAGAAGGATGAGGGGTGATCTTATAGAAACATTTAAAATCATGAAAGGGATAGACAAGATAGAGGCAGAGAGGTTGTTTCCACTGGTCGGGGAGACTAGAACTAGGGGGCACAGCCTCAAAATACGGGGGAGCCAATTTAAAACTGAGTTGAGAAGGAATTTCTTCTCCCAGAGGGTTGTGAATCTGTGGAATTCTCTGCCCAAGGAAACAGTTGAGGCTAGCTCATTGAAAGTATTCACGTCACAGAGAGATTTTTAACCAATAAGGGAATTAAGGGTTACGGGGAGAGGGCGGGTAAATGGAGCTGAGTCCACGGCCAGATCAGCAATGATCTTATTGAATGGCGGAGCAGGCTCGAGGGGCTAGATGGCCTACTCCTGTTCCTAATTCTTATGTTCTTAAGCCTCCATAACGCCAACAAGGTGTGAATTGCTTTGCATTCATCCTTTTGGGAACTCTGAGTCATCTGGGTCACCTGAGGCCTGCTGGCAGTTGCAGACTCGTGGTTTCTGCCCTGTCACATTTCTGCTCGCAGACACAGTTCCAGTTAATTTATGAACATTGCTAGCATTTGTGTGCTGAGAGATTTGTTTGGTGTTATCACTGGTGGACATAAACATCTGTGCTATCGCAATGACCTGACTGAGGGTCGGTGCCACTATAGTCAAAAGTTTTCGTAGGATGGTCTCGTGGCCAATGGCCAGTACAAAAAAGTCTCTGTGCATTTGCTCCAGGTTGCCATCAAACTCACATTGTCCTGCAAGTCGTCTTAGCTCGGCGATGTAGCTCGCCACTTCCTGACCTTTCGATCGCTGGCACGTGTAGAACCGATACCTCGCCATCAGCACACTCTCCCTCGGGTTAAGATGCTCCCGAACAAATGTACACTCATACGACTTAGCTGGATTTCACCAGAGCCAGAAGATTCTTCATGAGGCTGTTGGTCGGTGCCCCGCAGACCGTGAGGAGGACCGCTCTCCTTTTTGCAGCACTTCCTTCTCCGTCCAGCTCGTTGGCCACAAAGTACTGGTCTAGCCGTTCGACATAGGCTTCCCAGTCCTCACCTCCAAGAACTTCTCCAGGATGCCCACAGTTTGCTGCAACTATGCGTTGCATTCGTATACTCGTCGCCAGTTGTTGTGTTCCAAACACAGATGAGACTGCACACAGGGAGGTTAAAGTAACAGTGACCTCAGTCTTTATTAAGACACTCCACAGAGTGAGGAACACGCCTTAGGGGCTGGCTTATATACAGTGCTCTCAAGGGATGCTGGGATCCCTTGGGACTTCAGGGGATGCACTCCCTGGTGGCGGAACATGGGAGTGCCTGCTTTACAGATACACAACAGTCCCATCCTCTGTCATTGAATTACAGTATGTAGACGACGCCAAGCCATTGTCAACACCTTCACCGAAGTGTACGAGAGCAGAAGCCTTATACTAAACACCTGTAAAACAAAGGTCCTCTACCAACCTGCCCCCGCCACACAGCACTGCTCCCCGATTATCAAAATCCGCGACGAAGCCTTTGACAACATGGACCATTTTCCATACCTTGGGAGTCGACTGTCAACAAGGGCAGACGTCGATGACAAAGTCAAACACCGTCTTCAGTGCGATAGTGCAGTCTTCGGTCGCCTGAGGAAGAGTGTGTTTGAAGACTAGGTTCTCAAATCCAGCACTCAGCTCATGTTCTACAGAGCAGCAGTGATACCTGCCCTCGTATAAGCTTCAGAGACATGGACTATGTACAGCAGGCACCTCAAAGCACTGGAGAAGTAGCACCAACGCTGCCTCCGCAAGATCCTGCAAATCCATTGGCAGGATAGGCGCACCAAAGTCAGTGTTCTCGCTCAGGCCAACATCCCCAGCATCGAAGCATTGACCACGCTCGATCAGCTCCATTGAAACATAGAAACATCGAAAATAGGTGCAGGAGTAGGCCATTCGGCCCTTCTAGCCTGCACCTCCATTCAATGAGTTCATGGCTGAATATGCAACTTCAGTACCCCATTCCTGCTTTCTCGCCATAATCCTTGATCCCCCTAGGAGTAAGGACTTCATCGAACTCCTTTTTGAATATATTTAGTGAATTGGCCTCAACAACTTTCTGTGGTGGAGAATTCCACAGGTTCACCACTCTCTCTGGGTGAAGAAGTTTCTCCTATTCTCGGTCCTAAATGGCTTACCCCTTATCCTTAGACTGTGACGACTGGTTCTGGACTTCCCCAACATTGGGAACATTGAGCGGGCCACGTCGTCCGCACGCCCGATACGAGACTCCCAAAACAATCACTCTACTTGGAGCTCCGACACGGCAAGCGAGGTGGGCAGAGGAAAACTTAAAGGACACCCTCAAAGCCTCCTTGGAAAAAGTACAACATCCCCACCGATACCTGGCCCAAGACTGCTCAAAAGTGGAGGAGAAGGCTCCGGGAAAGCGTCGTACACCTCGAGTTTCTTCGCCGGGAGCAAGCTGAAGCCAAGTGTAAACAGCGGAAGGAGCGCACAGAAAGCCAAGCACCCCACCCACCTGTTCCTTCAACCACTGTCTGCCCCACCTGTGACAGAGACTGTATGTCCTCCATGGAACTCATCAGTCACCTGAGAACTCATTTTTAGTGTGGAAGCAAGTCATCCTCGAGACCTAGGGACTGCTTCAGAGAGATGCCTAAGAGAAGAATCAGGATATCTATGCAAGAAGCAGACCGCCCTTAGGGATTCTGTCATGAGGGCCTCTACTGCAGACCTTCCTGGAGCTGCATTGCTGTTAAATGGTCCCCCAAGTACTGCTTACGTTGTTGGTGAGCCACAATCTGCAGTGCTTTTGTCTGATACAGTAACTTTATTTCAAATGTAAGGTTCATGAGATGCACATCACTCAATTCTTCAGTTGAGAGGTAGTGTCCCCTGATCCACTGGCTTGCAATGTCTTTCTTGTATGCTGCGAGCAGTGGCTCCTGTTCACCTTGTAGTGTTTCACCCAGTGTAGTCCCCTCTGGATAAGTCTCTAACTCTCCTAAGTGGCTAGCTCTGTATTGCTGCTTGGGATACATGGAGTGAGCGAGGATACATGCTCCCAAGTGCTGGCAGTTTTGGATGCTGAGGGGCCTGCTTCTTGATTTTGCACCTCCTCTTGTGTAGGAACTGATGTTAGAACGGTTTCCTCAGCAGCCTAACTCGCGTACAACTTTCAGTAAACTGAATAAGTTGAGTGTTTCATGCCATGGTTCAGTGACATTTACTGATGAAGGGAATCAGAATGTCATGATAAACCTTAGCTGGTGCATGCGCTCCTGTTCCCTGATTGCCTCCATACCCAGAATTTATCGCACTTTCTCCTCAGAGATACAGGTCTCTGGTTGAGGGGGTGTCACCGCAGGCCAATCTCCCTGCTGTTAGTGGCTGCCTTCTTGAAAAAGAAACCATTGGGCAAAATTAGCATAATTAACTGCAAAACTCATGTTAGCATGATGATTATAAGTGCGATGACAGGTATATGAAGCAAGCAGTTAGATGCTAACTTTTTTGCTTGGGTGGCCTAGCACTGAACTTTACCTGCCAGGAACATATATCATGAAATTGCACATCTGCAGCCCATGATTTTCGTAACGTTTAAATTAATAGATGTAAAATCATAAGTTGCAGCTGTGCAATTTCCAAGTATGCATTGCTGGTGGCTGTAATACATGCACCTGTGAGTATAGGGGCACTTGATTTAATTGTTTATTGTTCTCTCTCAAAAGAGTTGTAGAGCTGTTGTATTTCTGCGGTCTGGAGGTGCCCGTGTTCCATGTTTTTACTGACTGTGCAAGGTTGCAGCCCTTCTTCCAATATCTGAAGGGGCTGCTTCTCAGATTCTGGCTGCACTTCAGTCCCACACTACTGATCTTTGGGTACCCGGTGCGGAGGAGAGCGGGCAGGTTGGAAGGCCTCCTGATAGGACTGCTCCTGGGCACGGCCAAGGTGGCCATCAGCCGGTCCAGGCATCAGGCGTTCAGCCCGACTGCCTGCCTCTCTTCCGCGGTTACATCCGAGCCAGGGTGTCCCTGGAGATGGAGCATGCGGTGTCCACCGGTACGCTCGCGGCCTTCCATGAGAGGTGGGCGCCGGAGGGACTGGAGTGCATCATCACCGCCGGCAACCAAATTTTAATTTGATTTTAAATGTCTCAAGTTTAATTTGTTTGTTTGTTTTTAGTGTCCCCCCTCCCCCGCTTTTCGGCAGGGGGCACTTGTATCATTTGTGTTTTCAGTGCCCTAAAGAAAAAACAAGGGGGCACTTGTTTGAAAGTGTTTGGTGTGTCCACCACGCCCCCCCCTCCCCTCCCCCCCCTTTAATCAGGGGGCTTTTGATTTAACTTTTCTACAAAAATAGTTCTGGAGTTGTTGAAATCCATACCTCCATGAGCGCGGTTTTAGGTGGCAGGCGGACGAGAGGGCTGTGGCTGACGAGGTGAGCAGGGTCCGGGACCTGCTCGATGGCGGAGGAGCGGGCTGGATGGCGCCAGACGTGCTGGCACGGCGCCTAAACTGGGCCGACGTCCGCCGTGCGGCCGATGCCATCGAGTCGCTAAAAATAGCGCTGGGCCCTGACTCCGTTAGGTGTGTCGAGGAGCCTCAAGCACGTGGGGAGATCGCATCCGAACTGACCCCCGTCCGCACGGAATTCCCCATCGGCGCCATCACCCGAAACCTCCCTCGGGAGCCGACGCCTCACAACTTGAGCCGCCTCGGGGAAATCCCCTCTGTGTCTTTCAATTCTGCAAGGAGGGGTTTCCTGTACGGGCTGCTCCTGTACACTCAACCTTGCCATCCTCGTCTGCCATCATCATCTTGCCGTCTGGAGGAGGTGGGGGTCCTCGATGGAGTGCACTCTACGCGGGAGTCCTCCCACTATTTATAGAAACATAGAGACATAGAAAATAGGTGCAGGAGCAGGCCATTTGGTCCTTCGAGCCTGCACCGCCATTCAATGAGATCATTGCTGATCATTCCCTCTACCCCTTTCCTGCTTTCTCTCCATACCCCTTGATCCCCTTAGCCATAAGGGCCATATCTAACTCCCTCTTGAATATATCCAATGAACTGGCATCAACAACAACTCTGCGGCAGGGAATTCCATAGGTTAACAACTCTTGAGCGACGAAGTTTCTCCTCATCTCAGTCCTAAATGGCCTACTCCTTATTCTAATACTATGTACCCTGGTTCTGGACTTCCCCAACATCGGGAACATTCTTCCCGCATCTAACCTGTCCAGTCCCGTCAGAATCTTATACGTTTCTATGAGATCCCCTCTCATCCTTCTAAACTCCAGTGAATAAAGGCCCAGTTGATCCAGTCTCTCCTCATATGACAGTCCGACCATCCCTGGAATCAGTCTGGTGAACCTTCGCTGCACTCCCTCAATAGCAAGAACGTCCCTCCTCAGATTAGGAGACCAAAACTGAACACAATATTCCAGGTGAGACCTCACTAAGGCCCTGTACAACTGCAGTAAGACCTCCCTGCTCCTATACTCAAATCCCCCAGCTATGAAGGCTAACATACCATTTGCCTTCTTCACCACCTGCTGTGAAAGTGCATACCCACTTTCAGTGACTGATGAACCATGACATCCAGATCTCGTTGCACCTCCCCTTTTCCTAATCTGCCGCCATTCAAACAATATTCTGCCTTCGTGTTTTTGCCCCCAAAATGGATAACCTCACATTTATCCACATTATATTGCATCTGCCATGCATTTACCCACTCACCTAACCTGTCTAAGTAACCCTGCAGCCTCTTGGCGTTCTCCTCACAGCTCACACCGCCACCCAGTTTAGTGTCATCCGCAAACTTGGAGATATTACACTTAATTCCTTCTAAATCGTGAAAGTATATTGTAAAGAGCTGGGGTTCCAGCACTGAGCCTTGCGGCACTCCACTAGTCACTGCCTGCCATTCTGAGAAGGAACATAAGAACATAAGAATTAGGAATAGGAGTAGGCCATCTAGCCCCTCGAGCCTGCTCCGCCATTCAATAAGATCATGGCTGATCTGGCCGTGGACTCAGCTCCACTTACCCGCCCGCTCCCCGTAACCCTTAATTCCCTTGTTGGTTAAAAATCTATCTATCTGTGACTTGAATACATTCAATGAGCTAGCCTCAACTGCTTCCTTGGGCAGAGAATTCCACAGATTCACAACCCTCTGGGAGAAGAAATTCCTTCTCAACTCAGTTTTAAATTGGCTCCCCCGTATTTTGTGGCTGTGCCCCCTAGTTCTAGTCTCCCCGACCAGTGGAAACAACCTCTCCGCCTCTATCTTGTCTCCCTTTCATTATTTTAAATGTTTCTATAAGATCACCCCTCATCCTTCTGAACTCCAACGACTAAAGACCCAGTCTACTCAATCTATCATCATAAGGTAACCCCCTCATCTCCATAATCAGCCGAGTGAATCATCTCTGTACCCCCTCCAAAGCTAGTATATCCTTCCTTAAGTAAGGTGACCAAAACTGCATGCAGTACTCCAGGTGCGGCATCACCAATACCCTATACAGTTGCAGCAGGACCTCCCTGCTTTTGTACTCCATCCCTCTCGCAATGAAGTCCAACATTCCATTCGCCTTCCTGATTACCTGCTGCACCTGCAAACTAACTTTTTGGGATTCATGCACAAGGACCCCCAGGTCCCTCTGTACCGCAGCATGTTGTAATTTCTCCCCATTCAAATAATATTCCCTTTTACTGTTTTTTTTTCCCAAGGTGGATGACCTCATACTTTCCGACATTGTATTCCATCTGCCAAACCTTAGCCCATTCGCTTAACCTATCCAAATCTCTTTGCAGCCTCTCTGTGTCCTCTACACAACCCGCTTTCCCACTAATCTGTGTCATCTGCAAATTTTGTTACACGACACTCTGTCCCCTATTCTAGGTCATCTATGTATATTGTAAACAGTTGTGGTCCCAGCACCGATCCCTGTGGTACACCACTAACCACCGATTTCCAACCTGAAAAGGACCCATTTATCCCGACTCTCTGCTTTCTGTTCGCCAGCCAATTCTCGATCCATGCTAATACATTTCCTCTGACTCCGCGTACCTCTATCTTCTGCAGTAACCTTTTGTGTGGTACCTTATCGAATGCCTTTTGGAAATCTAAATACACCACATCCATCGGTACACCTCTATCCACCATGCTCGTTATATCCTCAAAGAATTCCAGTAAATTAGTTAAACATGATTTCCCCTTCATGAATCCATGCTGCGTCTGCTTGATTGCACTATTCCTATCTAGATGTCCCGCTATTTCTTCCTTAATGATAGTTTCAAGCATTTTCCCCACTACAGATGTTAAACTAACCGGCCTATAGTTACCTGCCTTTTGTCTGCCCCCTTTTTTAAACAGAGGCGTTACATTAGCTGCTTTCCAATCCGCTGGTACCTCCCCAGAGTCCAGAGAAGTTTGGTAGATTATAACGAATGCATCTGCTATAACTTCTGCCATCTCTTTTAATACCCTGGGATGCATTTCATCAGGACCAGGGGACTTGTCTACCTTGAGTCCCATTAGCCTGTCCAGCACTACCCCACTAGTGATAGTGATTGTCTCAAGGTCCTCCCTTCCCACATTCCTGTGACCAGCAATTTTTGGCATGGTTTTTGTGTCTTCCACTGTGAAGACCGAAGCAAAATAATTGTTGAAGGTCTCAGCCATTTCCACATTTCCCATTATTAAATCCCCCTTCTCATCTTCTAAGGGACCAACATTTACTTTAGTCACTCTTTTCCGTTTTATATATCTGTAAAAGCTTTTACTATCTTTCTATGTTTTGTGCAAGTTTACTTTCGTGATCTATCTTTCCTTTCTTTATTGCTTTTTTAGTCATTCTTTGCTGTTGTTTAAAATGTTCCCAATCTTTTAGTTTCTCACTAACCTTGGCCACCTTATATGCATTGGTCTTTGATTTGATACTCTCCTTTATTTCCTTGCTTATCCACGGCTGGTTATCCCTTCTCTTACCGCCCTTCTTTTTCACTGGAATATATTTTTGTTGAGCACTATGAAAGAGCTCCTTAAAAGTCCTCCACTGTTCCTCAATTGTGCCACCGTTTAGTCTGTGTTTCCAGTCTACTTTTGCCAACTCTGCCCTCATCCCACTGTAGTCCCCTTTGTTTAAGCATAGTACGCTCATTTCTGACACAACTTCCTCACCCTCAATCTGTATTACAAATTCAACCATACTGTGATCACTCATTCCGAGAGGATCTTTTACTAGGAGATCGTTTATTTTTCCTGTCTCATTACAACTTGGAGATCATTTATTTTTCCTGTCTCATTACAACTAGGAGATCATTTATTTTTCCTGTCTCATTTATCCCGTTTATCCCGACTCTGCTTCCTGTCTGCCAACGAGTTCTCTATCCACGTCAGTACATTACCCCCAATACCATGCGCTTTGATTTTGCACACCAATCTCTTGTGCGGCACCATGTCAAAAGCCTTTTAAAATCCAAATACACCACATCCACTGGTTCTCCCTTGTCCACTCTGCTAGTTACATCCTCAAAAAATTCCAGCAGATTCGTCAGCATGATTTCCCTTTCATAAATCCATGCTGACTCGGCCCGATCCTCTCACTGCTTTCCAAATGCGTTGCTATTTCATCCTTAATGATTGATTCCAACATTTTCCCCACTACTGATGTCAGGATATTGGGGACTTGGCCTGGAGGGTGGTGCACGGAGCAGTCCCGTTAAGCCGGTTCATGGGCTCCCAGGCCACCTGCAATTTCTGCGGTCTAGAGGAGTCCGTTTTCCATGTTTTTATGGAATGTGCGAGTTTGCAGCCCCATATTCCACTATTTAAAGGGGCTGCTCCGCAAATTCTGGTTGCACTTCAGTCCCACACTCCTGATCTTTGGGCACCCTGTGCGGAGGGGAACGGGTAGGTCGGAAGGTCTTCTCGTGGGACTGCTCCTGGGCACGGCCAAGGGTGCCATCAGCCGGTCCAGGCAGCGGGCGGTCGAGGGGGTCGTTCAGCCCGACTGCCTGCCTCTCTTCCACGGTTACATCCGAGCCAGAGTGTCCCTTGGAGATGGAACAAGTGATGTCCACCGGTGCACTTGCAGTCTTTCGCGAGAGGTGGGCGCCGGAACCAACTTTTGATTTGAATGAAGTTGACTACTAAAAGTGAATTTGTTTATTGTGTCGGTTTTAGTGCCTCCCCTCCGCCCTTTAATCAGGGTGCACTTGTATAATTTGTATTTTTGGTGCCCTAAAAGAAAAACAAGAGGGCACTTGATTGAAAGTTTCTGGAGTGTGACCCCGCCCCCACCCTTATCCAGGGGGCACTTGATTATTGTTTCTACAAAAATAGTTGTAAAGTTGTTGAAGCTCTGCGCCAAGGGCATTCCTGTACAGACTGCTCTTGCAGGAAGGAGACAGGTTTCCCCAATGGAGGGCTCTCTATGCGGGAGTCCTCCCGTTATCTATTGGGGACTTGGCCTGCAGGGTGTTGCACAGGGCAGTCCCATGCAATAAGTTTTTAAGTCGGTTCAAGGATTCCCAGGCCGCCTGCATTTTCTGCAGTCTGGAAGAGTCCGTGTTCCACGGAAATGTTCAGTGTGTGAGGTTGCAGTCCCTCTTCCATTATTTGAATGGACTGCTCCTCGTTTTGTGGCTGCACTTCACTCCCACGCCGCTGTTGTATGCGCACCCACTGAGGAGTGGAGCGGGCAGGTCGAAGGGTCTCCTCGTAGGACTGCTCTTGGGCCTGGCCAAGGTGGCCATTAACCGGCCCAGGCAGCGGGCGGTCGAGGGGGGTCGTTCAGCCCGACTGACTGTCTCTCTTCCATGGCTACGTTCGCGCCAGGATGTCCCTGGAGATGGAGCGCGCGGTGCCCATCGGTACGCTCGTGGCCTTCTGCAGGAGGTGGACACCGGAGGGACTGAAGTGGATCATCACCCCTGGCAACAACACTTTAATTTGATCTTTTAAGGTTCACAAAGTTTTATTAATTTGTGGATTCTAGTGTCCCTTTAATAAAGGAGCACTCAACTTTATCGTTGAATTTAAAATAGTTGTTGAGTTGGGAGTGGCTTAGCCAGTCGCATGATGTTCACAAGACTCAACAAACCCCAGCCAGTTGGGTTCAGGGGATCCACAATGAGGCAGGCGGTTGTGAGCCTGGTGGATGAACTATAATGTGTAGTGTGATAGTTTATCAGCAAAAAATTAACGAGTTCTTAATAGCAATGTGTTGCAATTAATTCTTAAGCAAAGAACCCATGAAGCAAATACATTACACTGGCCATGGTTCTATGCCAGGAGTGCCCAAATGCAAAATATGCTCTTGCACTCCATGTGAGGTTCTTTCTCAAGATGAATGCATGTAAGACTGTGAGTAAAGAAACACTTCCAGGTGAAAGCTAGGGGTGTAATGGGTGCTGTGTTACACCATTTGGGCATGGATGATAAAAATTTGAAGCACTTTAACAGACTGTGATGGGGAGATGCTTGTAAATGGCAGACATGCTTAGCCGGTGAAGCTGACCCGGTAAAGTTATGAAACATTTTGTAGCACTCATTTCCACAAATCGAATGGTACAATTGGCAGAGACTTTTTGGCCACCTTATTACACTTTTCTGCTGTAACTCTGAGGCTCTCCTTTTGTCAGTTTCAAGTTCCTGAGCAGGACTTTCTGATGCTGTACTTCAACGTGGTGATCCATAAAGCAGAGGGCTCTACCCTGCAGGAGTGCTCTCTGACATATTTAGATGAAGAAATTGTTTTGGTACCACCAAACTAAATTTTGTGTTGCAGCTCCTTTAGCTGTGATACATCTTATTCTGTGGCATTTTGCCATTTCTGCTCCAGAATTGGTTAGCTCCCAATACCTGTAGCTCACCCAAGTTTTTTTTTAAATCACGTTGATCCCAGAAGTTACAGCTTGGTCAGTGCTCAAAATGAACATCTCAACCTGCAACACCAGCAATTAGTTAAGATCCCAAGAAATGTTGACAATATTCAGAAATGGTAGATTTCCTGTTATTACTTTGGCTTATTTGGTATAGTTTCTTTGTGCCTAATCTGCTATTCTGTTAACACAAACTTGGATTTGTAGTAGATAGGTTCTAAATATGGTTTTGATTACCTTGGAATAATCTTGATAGCTTCTGTTATCAATCCTAATAGTTTAAAAAAGGATCTAATGACGCTTCCATACAAGAAGCCAATTTTCATCTACTTAATGCCCTGTTTGTACCTATTTCTGAGACATAGGTAGAGGCCAAAGGAATGGCAACTCCTTACATTTGATGTGATATTGTGCCTTAAACAGGCACTGAGATTTAATGACATTTAAAGGAGCTGGAAGTGATGACAATCGGGTATCTTCATCTGTTTCCTCTTGAAAGCTGGTTGGAGATCAGGTGCTAATATAGCTCATACACTGGTTGTTCTCAGCAACTAGACTGTGACTGAAAATCAAATGGCCACATATAAATCCACAAACACAGAAATCAACTCGGAATGTGAATGGCAAATTGACATTTCGACAGAAAACCAGTTTAAAATTCTATTGCTGAAATAGGGCTCATTGTGCCCAGTAGCTTTTAAAGAGAACTAGGGAGAGGCATACAGCTTCTGACTCTCACCGACCCCCTTAACACAATGAGTGTCCAATCAGAAAATAGGTGGACGAGGAAGACCAGGAAGAATTTTTTAATGCCTGAGAAGTGTGGCATCATTAAAAGAGGAAGGTTACTGCTCCCCATAACGCTGTGAATCAAATATATTGGCCACAAAGGGAATATCTGCACCTGACTGGGGAGCAATATCTTTGGAGGCTTCAATTCACCAGGGAGGCAGTAACAGAGTTGTGCAACATACATTAAGAACATAAGAAATAGGAACAGGAATAGGCCAATCGGCCCTCGAGCCTGCTCTGCCATTCAGTAAGATCATGGCTGACCTTTTATCTCAACTCCACCTTCCCCCCCACTATCCCCATATCCCTTGTTTCCCTTAGTATCCAAAAATCTATCGATCTCTGTCTTGGAATATACTCAATGACCAGAGGGGCGGAAATGGCGGCGGTAAGCTCTTCCGGGCGGGCTTCCAGCACCCCGTCTGGGTTTTCGGGGCCGGTTTCGGCAGGGCGTGGAGCATTACCGCCCAGAAGAGGTGAGCCGGTGTGCAACGCCCCTGGTTGCAACACCGGTTCGATTTTTGACTCCCACCCGATCAGTCGCGCTCAGTAGAGTGCCGTGGTGGGACTGCCTGTGAAAGCGGGCGGTCGAAGCTGTAGCGAGATAAGTAATGTCGACCTCAGGTAAGTGTGATTGTTTTTTATTGTATTTTTTTTTGCGAGTGAGTTATTTATTGGGAATGTTTTTTGGTGTTTTTTTCAGGGGTTTTTTTTCTCTTAAGAGCGCTCCAAGGCCAACTGTTTGTTTAGCTCGGGATTTTCGCATGTTCAGCCGGCCTAACGCCCTAAGAGAGGTGTGCAGCACCTCCCGTAGCGCTCTGCCCCACACTCGGGGCCCAGCTGCCAAATGTTGCTGACTGAGGCACAAACTTTACCGCACCACCGCCATTACCTACCTGAAATGAGCAAAGCTGAAAATCCAGCCCATTTACTCTTATACTCTGATCCTTTTATAATAAAGGCCAACTTACCATTTGCTTTCCTAATTGCTTGCTGTACCTGCATGTAAACTTTGTGATTCGTGTACAAGGACATCCAGATCCTGCTGAATACCAACATTTCTCTCACCATTTAAAAAATATTCTGCTTTTCTATTTTTCCTACCAAAGTGAAAAACTACACATTTCTCCACATTATATTCCATCTGCCATGTTCTTGCCCACTCATTTAACCTGTCTATATCCCTTTGCAGCCTCTTTACAAACTTACTGTTGTGTATAGAAGAACTCAATGAGGCTGACTACTGTGAACTAAACTTAGCGTGACATAGTCGTCTTTATTACAACTCGAGAGTGCCTAGATAACAAGGCAGCCAACCTTTTATACTGGCCCTGCACATGTGTGCAGGTGACCATTAGGACTCCCAACAGTCACACCCTCTGGTGGTTACATACATAACATCACTCCCCCCACAGCCACACCCCCAAAGTCTTCGGTACAAGTTATTTACAAGTTGAGGCGATCTGGAGCCCTTTGCTCCCTGGTTGATCGTCGAAGTTCAAATCCTGGCGTGTGTGAGTTGGCCAGACCATTGCTGCACTGCACCGCGACTGGTCTGACCAGACTGTCAGGAACGGTGGGTTCATCCTCGTGATTGACAGCGAGGTCGATTGCTGGTTGGGTGTGTGTTAGTGGATCGTCGATGGTGATGTCCTCTTCAAGTCGTTCCTGGTTGTCAGTAAATCGCAATTTGGTCTGATCTCAGTGCTTTCTACACGTTTGGCCATTTAACAGTTTGATTATAAAGACCCTATTCCCTTCCTTCACCAAAACAGTACCTACAATCCACTTGCAACCATGACCGTATATCAGGACAACACACACAGGGTCGTTAATATCAATGTCACGTGAAACACCCGCACGATTGTGTTACATGTTCTGCCGGTGTCACCGGGTGTTCACGTGATCATTAAGATCCGGGTGGACTAGGGAGAGCCTGGTTTTGAGGGTTCTCTTCATTAATAATTCTTCTGGGGGAACCCCGGTGAGCGAGTGGTAACTGAGCAGAATGCGAGACAAGCAGGTCTGCAGAGAGCCGTCCGTCACGTGTTTCATGCTCTGCTTGATTGTTTGGATTGCCCGCTCCGCTTGACCGATAGATGCAGACTTAAACGGAGCAGACCTGACATGCTTGATGCCATTAGAAACATGGAAACATAGAAAATAGGTGCAGGAGTAGGTCATTCGGCACTTCGAATGCACCACCATTCAATAAGATCATGGCTGATCATTCACCTCAGTACCCCTTTCCTGCTTTCTCTCCATACCTCTTGATCGCTTTAGCTGTAAGGGCCATATTTAACTCCCTCTTGAATATATCTAACGAACTGGCATCAACAACTCTCTGCGGTAGAGAATTCCACAGGTTAGCAACTCTGAGTGAAGAAGTTTCTCCTTATCTCGGTCCTAAATGGCTTACCCCTTATACTTAGACTGTGAGCCCTGGTTCTGGACTTCCCCAACATCGGGAACATTCTTCCTGCATCTAACCTGTCCAGTCCCGTCAGAATTTTATATGTTTCTATGAGATCCCTTCTCATTCTTCTAAACTCCAATGAATACAGCCCAGTCGATCCAGCCTCTCCTCATGTCACTCCTGCCATCCCGGGAATCAGTCTGGTGAACCTTCGCTGTACTCCCTCAATAGCAAGAACGTCCTTCCTCAGATTAGGAGACCAAAACTGAACACAATATTCCAGGTGAGGCCTCACCAAGGCCCTGTACAATGGCAATAAGACCTCCCTGCTCCTATACTCAAATCCCCTAGCTTTGAAGGCCAACATACCATTCACCTTGTTCACCGCCTGCTGTAGCTGCATGCCAACTTTCAATGACTGATGTACCCAGGTCTCGTTGCACCTCCCCTTTTCCGAATCTGTCGCCATTCAGCTAATATTCTGCTTCCTGTTTTTGCCACCAAAGTGGATAACCTCACATTTATCCACATTATACTGCATCTGCCATGCGTTTGCCCACTCACCTAACTTGTCCAAGTCACCCTGCAACTTCTTAGCATCCTCCTCACAGCTCACACTGCCACCCAGCTTAGTGTCATCTGCAAACTTGGAGATATTACACTCAATTCCTTCATCTAAATCATTGACGTAAATTATAAATAGCTGGGCACTGAGCCCTGCAGCACCCCACTAGTCACTGCCTGCCATTCTGAAAAGGACCCGTTTATCCCGACTCTCTGCTTCATGTCTGCCAACGAGTTCTCTATTCACGTCAATACATTACCCCCAATACCATGTGCTTTAATTTTGCACACCAATCTCTTGTGTGGGACCTTGTCAAAAGCCTTTTGAAAGTCCAAATACACCACATCCACTGGTTCTCTCTTGACCACTCTACTAGTTACATCCTCAAAAAATTCTAGAAGATTTGTCAAGCATGATTTCCCTTTCATAAATCCATGCTGACTTGGACCGATCCTGTCACTCCTTTCCAAATGCGTTGCTATTTCATCTGTAATAATTGATTCCAACATTTTCCCCACTACCGTTGTCAGGCTAACCAGTCTATAATTTCCCGTTTTCTCTCTCCCTCCTTTTTCCCTCTCCCTCCTTTTTCCATCCACTATTTCTTAGTCTGCATCCCAAGAAGTGACCCATCAGGCCCTAGTGATTTATTGGCCTTCAATCCCATCAATTTCCCTAACACAATTTCCTGACCAATAAGGATTTCCTTCAGTTCCTCCTACTCGCGAGACCCTGGTCCCCTAGTATTTCCGGAAGGTTATTTGTGTCTTCCTTTGTGAAGGCAGAACCAAAGTATTTATTCAATTGGTCTACCATTTCTTTGATCCCCATTATAAATTCACCTGATTCTGACTGCAAGGGACCTACATTTGTCTTCATTAATCTTTTCACATATCTATAGAAGCTTTTGCAGTCAGTTTTTATATTCCCAGCAAGCTTCCTCTCACACTCGATTTTCTCCCTCCTAATTAAACTCTTTGTCCTCCTCTGCTGAATTCTAAATTTCTTCCAGTCCTCAGGTTTGCTGCTTTTTCTGGCAAATTTATATGCCTCTTCCTTGGATTTAACACTATCCCTAAATTCCCTTGTTAGCCACAGTTGAGTCACCTTCCCCATTTTATTTTTACTCCAGACAGGGATGTACAATTGTTGAAGTTCATCCATGTGATCTTTAAATGTCTGCCATTGCCTGTCCATCGTCAACCCTTTTAAGTATCATTCGCCAGTCTATTCTAGCCAATTCATGTCTCATACCATCGAAGTTATCTTTCCTTAAGTTCAGGTCCCTAGTCTTTGAATGAACTGTGTCACTTTCCATCTTAATAAAAAATTCTACCATATTATAGTCACTCTTCCCCAAGGAGCCTCGCACAACAAGATTGCTAATTAGTCCTTTCTCATTACACATCACCCAGTCGACAATGGCCAGCCCTCTAGTTGGTTCCTCGACATATTGGTCCAGAAAACCATCCCTAATACACTCCAGGAAATCCTCCTCCACCGTATTGCTAACAGTTTGGTTCACCCAATCAATATGTAGATTAAAGTCACCCATGATAACTGCTGTACCTTTATTGCATGCATCACTAATTTCTAGTTTAATGCTGTCCCCAATCTCACTACTTCTGTTAGGTGGTCTGTATACAACTCCGACTAGTGTTTTCTACCCTTTTGTATTCCGCAGTTCTACCCATACAGATTCCACATCATCCAAGCTAATGTCCTTCCTTACTATTGCGTTAATTTCCTCTTTAACCAGCAATGCTACCCCATCTCTTTTTCCTTTCTGTCTATCCTTCCTGAATGTTGAATACTCCTGGATGTTGAGTTCCCAGCCTTGGTCACCCTGGAGCCATGTCTCTGTAATCCTAATTATATCATATTCATTAATAGCTGCCTGCGCAGTTAATTCCTCCACCTTATTATGAATACTCCTCGCATTGAGGCACAGAGCCTTCAGGTTTGTCTTTTTAACACATTTTGTCCCTTTAGAATTTTGCTGTAATGTGGCCCTTTCTGATTTTTGCCTTTTGGTTTCTCTGCCCTCCACTTTTACTTTTCTTCTTTCTATCTTTTGCTTCTGCCCCCATTTTACTTCCCTCTGTCTCCTTGTATAAGTTCCCATCCCCCTGCCATATTAGTTTAACCCTTCCCCAACAGCACTAGCAAACACTTCCCCTAGGGCATTGGTTCCGGTCCTGCCCAGGTGCAGACCGTCCGGTTTGTACTGGTCCCACCTCCCGCAGAACCGGCTTCAATGTTCCAGGAATTTGAATCCCTCCCTCGTGCACCACTCCTCAAGCCACGTATTCATCTTAGCTATACTGCTATTTCTACTCTGACTAGCACATGGCACTGGTAGCAATCCTGAGATTACTACCTTTGAGGTCCTGCTTTTTAATTTAACTCCTAACTTCCTAAATTCAGCTTGTAGGACCTCATCCTGTTTTTTACCTATATCATTTGTCCCGATCTGCACCACGACAACTGGCTGTTCACCCTCCCCCTCCAAAATGTCCTGCAATTGCTCCGAGACATCCTTGACCCTTGCACCAGGGAGGCAACATACCATCCTGGAGTCTCGATTGCGGCCGCAGATACGCCTATCTATTCCCCTTGCAATAGAATCCTCTACCACTATAGCTGTCCCACTCTTTTTCCTGCCCTCCTGTGCAGCAGAGCCACCCATGGTGCCATGAATTTGCCTGCTGCTGCCCTCCCCTAATGTGTCATCCCCTCCCCCCAACAGCATCCAAGGTGGTGTTTCTGTTTTGGAGGGGAATGATCGCAGGGGACCCCTGCACAACCTTCCTTTCGCTGCTCTACCTGATGGTCACCCAGTCCCTTTCTGCCTGAGTAACCTTTACCTGCGGTGTGACCAACTCACTAAACGTGCTATTCACGACATCCTCAGCATCGCGGATGTTCCAGAGTGAATCCATGCACAGCTCCAGTGCCGCAATGCGGTCTGTCAGGAGCTGCAGCTGGATGCACTTCCTGCACACCTAGCAGCCAGGGACACTGCGAGTGACCCTGGCCTCCCACGTAGCACAGGAGGAGCATGACACGGATCTGGACTCTCCTGCCATGACTTAACCCGTAGATTAACTTAATTTGGCAACAATGTCAAAGGTTACCTACTGATAAGGATAGAAAAAAAAGATTAAATACTCGCCAATCACTTACCCGCTTGGCTGTGACGTCGCCCTTTGATTTCTTTCTACTAGTTTGTTTTATCTTTGGCCTCTGCACCAGCTGGCCCCCGAACTGCCTCCACTCCCAGTCGCTGTCGCCTTTTGCCTCCTGCGCCGCCCGCTCTCGTGATGCTTGTCCCCGAAATGCCTCTGCTCCCAGTTGCTGCCGCCTTTATCCTCCTGCGTTGCCCGCTCTCACGATGCTAGCCCCCGAACATTGCACGTCATAAACTCGTTGAATTCTGAGCTGATGAAACACGGTCCATTGTTGCTGACAAGGACGTCTGGCGCGCCATGGGTGGCGAACATTACCTGGAGGCTTTCAATGGTGGCTGTGGACGTGCTGGGTGACATGATTACGCATTTAATCCATTTGGAGTAAGCGTCCACAACTACTAAAACATCTGTCCTAGAAAGGGGCCTGAAAATCTACGTGGGTCCTGGATCACGGTTTGGAGGGCCAAGACCACAGACTCAGTGGAGCCTCCCTTGGTGCATTGCTCAGTTGCAAGCAAGTTTTGCACTGATGCATTCATGATTCCCAAGTTCGAGTCAATGCCGGGCCACCAAACATGCGATCTGGCAATTGCCTTCATCATGACACAGCCTGGGTGGGTACTGTGTTGGTCATGTATAAACGTTTCCCTGCCTTTTTTTGGCAAAACCACGTGGATGGACATTTTAACTTTGCGTCGGTGAAACAGCTTAATTTCATCTTGCATTTCCCTGGAACGGCCAACCAGTTCCCATTTAGGATGCAACTCTTTACTAATAGCACAGGATCCTGGCGAGTTGTGACGGGTGACCCCCCGCTCTCAAAAGCATCCATGACCAGTAGCAAGTCTGCGGGATGCGCCATTTCAACCCCAGTGGTGGGAGGAGTTAAACTAATATGGCAGGGGGTTGGGAACCTATGCAGGGAGACAGAGTGGGATAAAATGGAGACAGAAGCAAAAAATAGAAAGGAGAAGAGTAAAAGTGGAGAGCAGAGAAACCCATGGCAAAAAACAAAAAGGGCCACTTTACAGCAGAATTCTGAAGGGTCAAAGTGTGTTAAAAAGACAACCCTGAAGGCTCTGTGCCTCAATGCGAGGAGTATTCGGAATAAGGTGGACGAATTAACTGCGCAGATAGCAGTTAATGGGTATGATGTGATTGGTGTCACGGAGACATGGCTCCAGGGTGACCAAGACTGGGAACTCAACATCCAGGGGTATTCAGCATTTAGGAAAGATAGACTGAGAGGAAAAGGAGGTGGGGTGGTGTTGCTGGTTAAAGAGGAAATTAATGCAATAGTAAGGAAAGATATTGGCTTGGATGATGTGGAATCGGTATGGGTGGAGCTGCGGAATACCAAAGGGCAGAAAACGTTGGTGGTAGTTGTGTACAGGCCACCAAATAGTAGTAGAGAGGTTGGGGACAGCATCAAACAAGAAATAAGGAATATGTGCAATAAAGGTACAGCAGTTATCATGGACGACTTTAATCTATATATAGATTGGGCCAACCATTGAAACATCTCTGCACACCAGCTGAGAATAGACACAATGAAATGCATGCTGCCACCAGATTCATTATTAAGTATACTATAGACATTGAAACAACACAAAGGAGGAGGTAGTAGAGAAATTGGATAGGATAAACATTGATACTTAAAACATTGAAAGTGCTCAAATTAGAAAAGTCACCCAGTAAGAGTGGCAATTGCGGAGGCTCTGGCCACAATCCTCCTTAGATGCGAGAGTGGTGCCAGAGATTGGAGGATTGCAAATATTACATTCCTGTTCAAAAAAGAATATCAGGATAAACCGGGCAACTAAACAGTCAGTCTAACGTCGGTAGTGGGGAAACTGTCCGGGACAAAATTAACTCACACTTGGAAAAATATGGGCTAATTAAAGCCAGCATGGATTTCTTAAAGGCAAATCGTGTTTATTTTTTTACTTGTTCATGGGATGTTGAACCGCAGCAGTCCATGTGGCGAAGATACTCCCACAGTGCTGTTCGGGAAGGAGTTCCAGGTTTTTGACCCAGCGGCGATATACTTCCAAGTCAGGATGGTGTGTGACTTGGAGGGGAATGTGGAGGTGGTGGTGGTCACATGCGCCTGCTGCCCTTGTCCATCTAGGTGGTTCAGGTCGAGGGTTTGGATGGTGCTGCTGAAGAAGGCTTGGTGAGTTGCTGCAGTGCATTTTGTAGATGGTACACACTGCAGCCATGGTCCGCTGGCGATGGAGGGAGTGTGTGTTTAAAGTGGTGGATGGGTAACCAATTAAGCAGGCTGCTTTGTCCTGGATGGTGTAGAGCTTCTTGAGTGTTGTTGGAGCTGCACTCATCCAGGCAAGTGGAGAGTATTCCATCACACTCCTGACTTGTGCCTTGTCGATGGTGGAAAGGCTTTGGGGAGTCAGTAGGTGAGACACTCGCCGCAGAATACCCAGTCTCTTGTTGCCACAGTATTTATGTGGCTGGTCCAGTTAAGTTTCTGGTCAATAGTGACCCCCAGGATGTTGATGGTGGGAGATTCGGTGATAGTGGTGCCGCTGAATGTCATGGGGCGGTGGTTAGACTCTCTCTTGTTGGAGATAGTCATTGCCTGGCACTTGTGTGGCCCAAATGTTACTTGCCATTTATCAGCCTAAGACTGAATGTCGTCCAGGTCTTGCTGCATGCGAGCTTGGACTGCTCCACTATCGGAGGACTTGCGACTGGCACTGAACATGTGCAGTCATCAGTGAACTTCTGACCTTATGATGGAGGGAAGGTCATTGATGAAGCAGCTGAAGATAGTTGAACCTAGGTGATCTGAGGAATTTCTGCAGCTATGTCCTGGGGCTGTGATAGAAACATAGAAAATAGGCGCAGGAGTAGGCCATTCAGCCCTTCTAGCCTGCATCGCCATTCAATGAGTTCATGGCTGAACATGCAACTTCAGCACCCCCTTCCTGCTTTCTCGCCATAGCCCTTGATCCCCCTAGTAGTAAGGACTTCATCTAACTCCCTTTTGAATATATTTAGTGAATTGGCCTCAACTACTTTCTGTGGTAGAGAATTCCACAGGTTCACCACTCTCTGGGTGAAGAAGTTTCTCCTCATCTCGGTCCTAAATGGCTTACCCCTTATCCTTAGACTGTGACCCCTGGTTCTGGACTTCCCCAACATTGGGAACATTCTTCCTGCATCTAACCTGTCTAAATCCGTCAGAATTTTAAACGTTTCTATGAGGTCCCCTCTCATTCTTCTGAACTCCAGTGAATACAAGCCCAGTGAATGATTGACCTCCAACCACCACAACCATCTTCCTTTGTGCTCGGTATGACTTCAGCCAGTGGTGAGTTTCCCCCTGTCTCCCATCAGTTTCACAAGGGCCGCTTGATGCCACATTTGGTCAAATGCTGTCTTGATGTCAAGGGCAGTCACTCTCACCTCACCTCTGGAATTCAGCTCTTTTGTCCATGTTTGGACTGAGGCTCTAATGAGGTCTGGAACCCAAACTGGACACCAGTGAGCAGATTATTAGTGAGTAAGTGCCGCTTGATAGCACTGTCGACGACCCCTTCCATCACTTTGCTGATGATTGAGAGTAGACTGATGGGGTGGTAATTGGCCGGATTGGATTTGTCCTGCTTTTTGTGAACAGGACATACATGGGCAGTTTTCCACATTGTCGGATAGATGCTAGTGTTGTAGCTGTACTGGAACAACTTGGCTAGAGGAGCACACTTCTTCAGCATGACAGCCGGGATGTTGTTGGGGTCCATAGCTTTTGCTGTATCCAGTGCGTTCAGCGGTTTCTTGATGTCACGTGGAGTGAATCGCATTGGCTGAAAACTGGCATCTGTGATGGTCGGGACCTCATGAGGAGGCCGATATGGATCATCCACTAACATGATTGAGTTCTTTGATGAAGTAATGGCGAGGATTGATGAGGGTAGTGCGGTGGTTGTTCTGTATTGTGACTGTCAAAAGGCATTTAATAAAGTACCACATAATAAATTTGTTAGCAAAATTGAAGTCCAGTGGGACAGTGACTGCATGGATATGAAATTGGCTAAGGGACAGAAAGTAAAGGTGAACGGTTGTTTTTCAAACTAAAGGGAAGTTTGCAGTGGTGTCCCAGCGGTTGATGTTGGGACCTCTCTTTTTGATTAACAACCTGGACTTGGGTATACACGGTAAAATTTCAAAGTTTGCGGGTGATACAAAACTAAAAAATGTTGTGAACAGTGAGAAGGATGGTAACAGATTTTAGGAGAATATGGACTGTTGAAATGGGCAGACACATGGCTGGTGAAATTTAACCCGGACAAGTGTGAAGTGATTTATTTTGGTTGGAAGTATAAGGAAAGGCAATATAAACGAAATGGTACAATTTTAAAGGGGGTGCAGAAACGGAGAGACCGGGGGAGATGTATTTACACAAGTCTTTGAAGGTGCAGGTCAAGTTGAGAAGGCTGTTTAATGAGAAGGGTTAATTAACAGTCTTTTTGTGCGGGATCCTTTAGGGAAGAGTGACCATAACATGATTGAATTCTTTATTAAGATAGAAAGTGAAGTAGTCCAATTCGAAACTAGAGCCCTAAATCTAAACAAAGGAAACTACGAAGGTATGAGGAATGAATTGGCTAAGAGATTGGGCAGATTCATTAAAAGGCATGACGGTGGATAGGCAATGGCTAACATTTAAGGAACGAATGAACGAATGCATGAATTGCAACAGTTATACATTCGTTTCTGGCGTAAAAACACAAAAGGAAAAGTGGCCCAACTATAGCTAACAAAAGAAATTAAGGATAGTATTGGATCCAAAGAGGAATTATACAAAGTTGCCAGAAAAAGTAGCAAGCCTGAGGATTGGGAGCAGTTTAGAATTCAGCAAAAAAGGACCAAGAGATTGATTAAGAGGGGAAAAATAGAGTATGAGAGTAAACTTGCAAGGAACCTAAAAACCGACTGCAAAAGTATCTACAAGTACGTAAAAAGAAAAAGATTAACCAAGACAAATGTAGGTCCTTTACAGACAACAACGGGAGAATTTGTAATGGGGAACAAGGAAATGGCAGAACAATTAAATAAATACTTTGGTTCTGTCTTCACAGAAGAGGACACAAATAACATTCCAGAAATTCTACGGAACCAAGGGTCCAGTGAGCAAGAGGAATTAAAGAAAATGATTATTAGTAAAAAAAAATAGTGCTGGCGAAACTAATGGGACTGAAGGCCGATAAATCCCCAGGGCCTGATGATCTGCATCCCAGAGTACTGAAAAAGGTAGCCATGGAACTAGTAGATGCATTGGTTGTCATCATCCAGAATTCTATAGATTATGGAACAGTTCCTGCAGATTGGAGGGTGGCAAATGTAACCCCACTATTTAAAAAAGGAGGGAAAGAGAAAACAGGGAACGACAGACCGGTTAGCCTAACATCAGTAGTAGGGAAAATGCTAGAGTCTATTATAAAGGATGTGATAACGGCACACTTTGATAATATCAACGCGATTAAACAAAGTCAACATGGATTTATGAAAACAAAATCACGTTTGACAAACTTACCGGAGTTTTTTGAGAATGTAACTGATACAATAGATAAGGGAGAACCAGTGGATGTAGTGTATTTGGATTTTCAGAAGGCCTTTGATTAAGTCCCACATAAGAGGTTATTGTGAAAAATTAAAGCACATAGGATTGGGGGTAATGTACTGGCATGGATTGAAAATTGGTTAATTGACAGGAAACAGAGAGTAGGAATAAACAGGTCTTTTTCAGGGTGGCGGGCAGTGACTAGTGGGTACTACAGGGATCAGTGCTTCGGCCCCAGCGATTCACAATATATATAAATGATCTGGATGAGGGAACCAAATGTAATATTTCCAAGTTTGCTGATGACCCAAAACTAGGTGGGATTGTGAGTTGTGAGAAGGATGCAAAGACACTGCAAGGCGATATAGATAGGTTGAGTGAGTGGGCAAACACATGGCAGATGCAGTACACATTGGATAAATGTAAGTTATCTACTTTGGTAGGAAAAACATAAGGACAAAGTATTATTTAAATGGTGATGGCTTGGAAAGTATTGATGTACAGAGGGACCTGGGTGTTCTTGTACACCAGTCTTTGAAAGCAAACATGCAAGTGCTGAAAGCAGTTAGGAAGGCAAATGGTATGTGGGCCTTCATTGCAAGAGGATTTGAGTACAGGAGCAAGGATGTCTTACTACAGTTATACAGGGCCTTGGTGAGACCGCACCTGGAGTATTGTGTGCAGTTTTGGTCTCCTTACCTAAAAAAGGATATACTTGCCACAGAAGGAGTGCAGCAAAGGTTCACCAGATTGATTCCTGGGGTAGCAGGACTGTCGTATGAGGAGAGATTGGGTCGACTAAGCCTGTAATCATGAGAGTTTCGAAGAATAAGAGGGGATCTCATTGAAACGTTTAAAATTCTGACTGAGTTCGATAGACTGGATGCGGGGAGGATGTTTCCCCTGGCTGGGAAGTCTAGAACAAGGGGTCACAGTCTCAGGATACAGGGCAGGAAATTTAGGACAGAGATGAGGAGAAATGTTTTCACTCGGGGTGGTGAACCTGTGGAATTCTCTACCACAGAAGGCTGTGGAGGCCAAGTCACTGAATATATTTAAGAGGGAGATAGATTTCTAGAAACAAAAGACATTAAGTGGTATGGAGAAAAAGTGGGAATATGGGTGTTGAGATAGAGGATCAGCCGTGATCATATTGAATGGCGGTGCAGACTCGAAGGGACGAATGGCCTACTACTGCTTCTATTTTCTGAGTCTATAAATAGAGGCATCGAGTACAAAATCAAGGAAGTTGTGCTAAATCTTTATAAAACACTGATTAGGCTCCAGCTCGGGTATTGTGGCCAATTCTGGGCACTACACTTTAGGAAGGATGTCAAGGCCTTGGAAAGTGTGCAGAGGAGAATTATTGGAATGGGTACCAGGCTGAGGGGCTTCAGTTACGTGGACAAACTAGAGAAGTTGGGGTTGTTCTCCTTTGAGCAGAAAAGGTGAAGGGGAGATTTGATGGAGGTGTTCAAAATCATGAAGGGTTTCATGAGAGTAAATAAGGAGAATCTGTTTTCAGTGGCAGAAGGGTCAGTAACCAGAGGACACAGATTTAAAATAATTGGCAAAAGAAGCAGAGGCAATATGAGGAGAAAAAAATAAGTGTAGCGTGTATTGATACGGAATGCACTGCCTGAAGTGGTGGTGTTGCAAACAGATTCAATAGTAACTTTCAAAAGGGAATTGAATAAATACTTGCAAGTGGAAAATATTGCAGGGCAATAGGGAAAAAGCAAGGGTGTGGGACTAATTGGATAGCTAGGGGTTAAGTCATGGCAGGAGAGCTCAGACACATGTCATGCTCCTCTTGTGCTATGTGGGAACTCGGGGATGCTTCCAGTGTCCGTGATGACTACATGTGCGGGAAGTGTATCCTACTGCAGCTCCTGACAGACCGCATTGTGGCACTGAAGCTGCGGGTGGATTCACTCTGGAGCAACCACGATGCTGAGAATGCTGTGAATAGCACGTTTAGTGAGTTGGTCACACTGCAGGTAAAGGTTACACGGACAGATAGGGAATGGGTGACCAACAGGAAGAGAAGTGGAAGCAAGGTAGTGCAGAGGTCCCCTGCGGTCATCCCCCTCCAAAACAGATACACCGTTTTGGGTACTGCTGGGGGGTATGACTCATCAGGGGAGGGCAGCAGCAGCCAAGTCCATGGCACCGTGGGTGGCTCTGCTGCAAAGGAGGGCAGGAAAAAGAGTGGGAGAGCTATGGTGCTCGGGGGTTCTATTGTAAATGGAATAGATAGACATTTCTACGGCCGCAATCGAGATTCCAGGATGGTATGTTGCCTCCCTGGTGCAAGGGTCAAGGATGTCTCGGAGTGGTTGCAGGACATTTTGGAGGGGGAGGGTGAACAGCCAGTTGTCGCGGTGCATATAGGTACCAACGATATTGGTAAAAAACTGGATGAGTTCTTACAAGCTGAATTTAGTGATCTAGGAGTTAAATTAAAAAGTAGGACCTCAAAGGTAGTAATCTCAGGATTGCAACCAGTGCCACGTGTTAGTCAGAGTAGGAATCGCAGGATAGCTCAGATGAATACGTGGCTTGTGGAGTGGTGCAGAAGGGAGGGATTCAAATTCCTGGGACATTGGCACCGGTTCTGGGGGAGGTGGGACCAGTACAAACCGTACAGTCTGCACCTGGGCAGGACCGGAACCAATGTCCGAAGGGGAGTGTTTGCGAGTGCTGTTGGGGAAGGGTTAAACTATTATGGCAGGGGGATAGGAACCTATGCAGGGTTCAGAGGGAAGTAGAATGGGGGCAGAAGCAAAAGATAGAAAGAAGAAAAGTAAAAGTGGAGGGCAGAGAAACCCAAGGCAAAAATCAAAAAGGGCCACATTACAGCAAAATTCTAAAGGGGCAAAGTGTGTTAAAAAGACAAGCCTGAAGGCTCCATGCCTCAATGCGAGGAGTATTCGTAATAAGGTGGACGAATTAACAGCACAGGTAGCAATTAATGAATATGATATAATTAGCATCATAGAGACATGGCTCCGGCTGGGAACTCAACATCCAGGGATATTCAACATTCAGGAAGGATGGACAGAAAGGAAAAGGAGGTGGGGTAGCGTTGCTGGTTAAAGAGAAAATTAATGCAATAGTAAGAAAGGACATTAGCTTGGATGATGTGCAATCTGTATGGGTGGAGCTGCGGAATACCAAAGGGCAGAAAACGCTAGTGGGAGTTGTGTACAGACCACCAAACGGTAGTAGTGAGGTTGGGGACAGCATCAAATAAGAAATTAGGGATGCGTGCAATAAAGGTACAGCAGTTATCATGGACGACTTTAATCTACATATAGATTGGGCCAACCAAACTGGTAGCAATATGGTGAAGGAGGATTTCCTGGAGTGTATTAGGGATGGTTTTCTGGACCAATATGTCGAGGAACCAACTTGAGGGCTGGCCATCCTAGACTGGGAGATGTGTAATGAGAAAGGACTACTTAGCAATCTTGTTGTGTGAGGCCCCTTGGGGAAGAGTGATCCTTTAAGATTCTTTATTAAGATGGAGAGTAACACAGTTAATTCAGAGACTAGGGTCCTGAATGTAAGGAAAGGTAACTTCGATGGTATGAGACATGAATTGGCTAGAATAGACTGGCGAATGGTAAGGTCCTACACAAGAGATTAGTGTGCAAAATTAAAGCACATGGTATTGGGGGTAATGTACTGACGTGGATAGAGAACTGGTTGGCAGACAGGAAGCAGAGAGTCGGGATAGACGGGTCCTTTTCAGAATGGCAGGCAGTGACTAGTGGGGTGCCGCAGGGCTCAGTGCTGGGACCCCAGCTATTTACAATTTACATTAATGATTGAGATGAAGGAATTGAGTGTAATATCTCCAAGTTTGCAGGTGACACTAAACTGGGTGTCGGTGTGAGCTATGAGGAAGACGCTAAGAGGCTGCAGGGTGACTTGGACAGGTTAGGTGAGTGGGCAAATGCATGGCAGATGCAATATAATGTGGATAAATGTGAGGTTATTCACTTTGGGAGCAAAAACACGAAAGCAGAATATTATCTGAATGATGGCAGATTCGGAAAAGGGGAGGTACAACGAGACCTGGGTGTCATGGTACATCAGTCATTGAAATTTTCATGCAGGTACAGCAGGCGGTGAAGAAGGCACATGGTATGTTGGCCTTCATAGCTAGGGGATTTGAGTATGGGAGCAGGGAGGTCTTACTGCAGTTGTACAGAGCCTTGGTGAGGCATCACCTGGAATATTGTGTTCAATTTTGATTTCCTAATCTGAGGAAGGACATTCTTGCTGTTGAGGAAGTGCAGTGATGGTTCACCAGACTGATTCCCGGGATGGCAGGACTGACATATGAGGAGAGACTGGATCGACTGAGCCTTTATTCACTGGAGTTTAGAAGGATGAGAGGGGATCTCATAGAAACATATAAAATTCTGACGGGACTGGATTGGTTGGATGCAGGAAGAATGTTCCCGATGTTGGGGAAATCCAGAACCAGGGGACACGGTCTTAGGATAAGTAGTAGGCCATTTAGGACTGAGATGAGGAGAAACTTCTTCACTCAGAGTTGTTAACCTGTGGAATTCCCTACCGCAGAGAGTTGTTGATGCCAGTTCATTGGATATATACAAGAGGGAGTTAGATATGACCCTTACGGCTAAAGGGATCAAGAGGTATGGAGAGAAAGCAGGAAAGGGGTACTGAGGTGAATGATCAGCCATGATCTTATTGAATGATGGTGCAGGCTCGAAGGGCCGAATGGCCTACTCCTGCATCTATTTTCTATGTTTCAAAGAGCCAGCACAAGCACGATGGGTCGAATGGCCTCCTGTGCTGTATTATTCTATGATTGCTGATGGCTTGACATTTTTGGTATAACCCAGCCAAGGTTTCCCGGATCACTGTTTTTCTACGTGGAACAGACAGCAGTTGGAGGGCAAAGCTGACGGCTTCACCTTATTACACGGCATTCTTTGCCAAACAGCTAACATAATAGGATGGAAGTGAAAAGAAAGGACAAGTGTACAAATTGTGAGTGGTCCGTGCATGCTTCCTTCTTGCCCCATCTGCTGTCTACTCCTCCAAGTTCCATCCCTGAATTTGGAGGACCAACTTCTCAAACAGGGCATAGCTTTGCTATTGCCCCTCCAGTTACAGGCATCTGCCTCCTGTTCGGCGTTATCTTCTACAGATACATGCATTGGGGCTGTGAAATTCATGGTATGAAATTGTGTTCTGCCAATATATGGAGGGGCTCTCCATCTGTATTGTGAAGATGGAAAGGTGCAGTGATCGTTGAGCTGTTTTATTTATCATTATTCTGAAAGATGTGGTGCTGGACAAGAGAGGTGCTAGAAAATGCACAGTACAGCATCATGGATATCTATGGAAGGATTGAGAAAAAAGTTAAAGAATGCATGGGTAAGAAACAAGAGATTCTGATGCTAATAATTGACACAGTACATAATATGCACTAGCACTGCAGGATCCTGCTTTGCCCGTCCTGGTGAGGTCATTGATTTTTTTTTTCTGGCTTTGCAGATATAGCCTCTGGATGGTGCTCATAGCATTAAGGCAGCCAGCCCCCTCTTGCCATGCTTTTCACCCCTTGGTTTTAAGACTACTTCTTGCAGCAAAATTGCAACAGCGTATTTAATCAAAGCAGGGGGGCCTTGTTTGCTCCAATATTGAAGCCGGACATCTGAGGCAACTTCCATACTTTTAAACTAATGCAAACAACCCCCAAAAAATTGTAAGTTATGTAGCCAAACCCCCATAAGAAAAATGTGTCTGTATGGCCTGCAGCAGCATACAAAGTTCATAGCTGTGTGCCCAAATCCAATTGCTAGGCACATCCAATGCACAGCCATGCTATGTCAATCCCCAGAGCCTGTAAATATGGTTTATTTGGAGAATGCATTTGCAGTGTTCTGATTGACTTGCACTCAGTTACAGAGGAAAAGGAAAATCAGCCAAACTTAACTATAGAGTTTAGCTTTCCTTTCAAAAGCTGTATATGTGAGTATTCTGAATTTGTCAACTTTTCCACAATATGTACTGAGTCCCACTCAGAATCTGCTTTAAGTAATCATTTGTAATATTAATGGTGGTTTTGCCTGTGGTAGTAACAGTGAGTAACACTGTCGCCTCTTAAGTCAAAAGGTTGTGGCTTCAAGTCCCACTCCAGGGACTTGGGCACAAAAAAATATTGGCTGACACTCTACTGCAGTGCTGAGGGAGCATTGCACTGTCGGAGGTGCCGTCTTTCGGATGCGATATTAAACCGAGGTCCCGTCTGCTCTCTCAAGTGGACGTAAAAGATCCCATGCTACTATTTCGAAGAAGAGCAGGGGAGTGTCCTAGCCAATATTTATCCCTCAATCAACATAACAAAAACAGATTATCTGGTCATTTTCACATTGCTGTTTGTGGGAGTTTGCTGTGTGCAAATTGGCTGCTGTGTTTCCTACATTATAACAGTGACTACACTCCAAAAGTACTTCATTGGCTGTAAAGAGCTTTGAGATGTCCGGTGGTCATGAAAGGCGCTATATAAATGCAAAGGCTGGATTTTCAGTTCCCTTCTCAGGTGTTTTAGACGTGACGGCAGGCGTCCAGCTTTTACCGTCTGGTTGGCAAATTTGGCTCCGGATTTGCGGCAGCACAAAACTTAGCGTCCCGACCTCAAATTTCACTGAGATCATGATGTCAATTGTTGTGCAACACTCTGCTAGTGCACCGGATGCAAAATTAGGCCCTAATGCCCCATTTTACGCCTGCCCCAGGAAACGCCTGAAAAACCAGGCGTTCCCAGGATGCAGCAGGTGGTGTTTGCGCCGTATGTAAATGGAGAGAGGAGGATCCTACATCGCAGGTCCCATTGACTGCAGTGTTTGTGCACAGCACGCTGCATGCAGTTCCAACTTGAAAGTGGCAGTTTTATCTGCCATTACAGTGAACTTACAACTTCAGTGAGAGAATTTAATGGGGGCATTACTAGTTCTCCAGCGTATCATTCTCCATGCTATTGCTAGGTGGCATCAAGATAGAAGAAGGGCTCTTGGCCATGTTGGCCCATGGATGAGGAGAGGCCAAAGACGTCTGGGGAGGAGGGCTTATCCCCCACGGGTTTACAGATACCAACTCTCATAACTCCAGCTCTCTGAGGAGCAGTGTGTGAGAAGGCTACGCTTCCAAAAGGCAGTGCAGACAGAGATATACCATCTCCTACAGACAGACGGAAGTCTGGATTGCTCTAGAGGCAGCCTTCAATACTCTGAACAGATTTCCAAATTCATTGTGGATTGCTGCATGTTGCACAACTTGCCCATCATGATGGGCCCACCTCAGGAGGAGGAGGAGGACGACGAAGAGGAGCCTGGCGCGGTTCCCATTGGATATCCACACCATCCACGGGGAAGGCAGCGTGGAGATGCTGTTGGAGTCACACGTCGCCAGCTCATAATGGACCGGTTCTCCTAAATGAAGGAAATTGGGGGATGGAGCTGATACTGGACGTGCTATGTACCTCCATAAATGTACCTCTCTGGTGAACGTTGGAATGATACACAAGATACCAATGGCAAAGGATGACATAACTTTTACTGCAATAAAGTAACAAAAATTCCCCCCACCAAAAGCAAACTATACAGTAGACAACATTATGTTGCAGGGCACTGAAAATTGAAACGCGCATGCGCGAAATGCAATGATTTTCAGCTGGGGTACAAAAACTTCCTTGTGTAACGCTTGATTTTGCGCCCCCGATCATGGAACCTCAATTTTTGCAGACAAGGACGCAAACTTTTCCAAGCAGTATCAGGATGCCCCGTCACCATTACCGCCCCGAAATCACAAAAGCCGAAAATCCAGCCCCAAGTCTTTCTTTTAAAAGTCCAGGTTTAGGTCTCATAGCCAAAAAACAAATTTATGGAGGCAGAAAGGCAATGAATTAGACTTGAAATTCTATTGCTGAAGCAGATTATTATCTAATTTTGTTTTGGAAACCATTTTATTCAAATTCATTCATAGCTATTTTTGACAATGGTGGTAATGATAGCATTACCATACTTTCTTGTATGAACATAAGAAATAGGAGCAGGAGTAGGCCATGAAGCCCATCGAGCCTGCTCCACCATTTAATACGATCGTGGCTGATCCGATCATGGGTCCACTTCCCTGCCTGCTCCCCATAACCCCTTATACCCTTATCATTTAAGAAACTCTTTGTTTTTGTCTTAAATTTATTCAATGTCCCAGCATCCACAGTTCTCCGAGGCAGCGAATTCCACAGATTTACAACCTTCTGAGAGAAGAAATTTCTCCTCATCTCTGTTTTAAATGGACGGCCCCTTATTCGAAGATTATGCCATCTAGTGCTAGTCTCCCCCATCAGTGGAAACATCCTCTTTACATCCATCTTGTCAAGCCCCCTCATAATCTTATACGTTTCGATAAGATCACACCTCATTCTTCTGAATTCCAGTGAGTAGAGACCCAACCTACTCAACCTTTCCTCATAAGTCAACCCCCTAATCTCCGGAATCAACCGAGTGAACCTTCTCTGAACTGCCTCCAAAGCAAGTATATCCTTTCGTAAACATGGAAACCAAAACTGCACGCAGTATTCTAGGTGTGACCTCACCAGTACCCTGTATAGCTATAACAAGACTTCCCTGCTTTTATACTCCATCCCCTTTGCAATAAAGGCCAAGATTCCATTGGCCTTCCTGATCACTTTTGTGTTTCATGCACAAGTACCCCCCAGGTCCCACTGTACTGCTGCACTTTGCAATCTTTCTCCATTTAAATAATAACTTGCTCTTCGATTTTTTTTTCCTGCCAAAGTGCATGACCTCACACTTTCTAACATGATACTCCATCTGCCAAATTTTTGCCCACTCACTTAGCCTGTCTGTGTCCTTTTGCAGATTTTTTGTGTCCTCCTCGCATATTGCTTTTCCTCCCATCTTTGTATCATCAGCAAACTTGGCTACGTTACACTCAGTCCCTTCTTTCAAGTCGTTAATATAGATTGTAAATAGTTGGGGGGTCCCAGCACTGATCCCTGCGGCACCCCACTAGTTACTGGTTGCCAACCAGAGAATGAACCATTTATCCCGACTCTCTGTTTTCTGTTAGTTAGCCAAAATCTATCCATGCTAATATATTACCCCCAACCCCGTGAACTTTTATCTTGTGCAGTAACCTTTTATGTGGCACCTTGTCAAATGCCTTCTGGAAGTCCAAATACACCACATCCACTGGTTCCCCTTTATCCACCCTGTTCGTTACATCCTCAAAGAATTCCAGCAAATTTGTCAAATTTGACTTCCTCTTGAGCCCTTGCTTTGATAATAAAAAAGTTTAATTTTGTTGTGGTGTGATTAGTTAAGATTAGCACTAGTACCTCATGGAGCATTATCGGCATGGTTGTCAATGATCCTGTGTCTTTTGCCTCCAGGAATCTAGGTTGCATCCTGTCAGAAGAAATTTTTCCCAACCTCCACCAGTCGGGATAAAACCTCGTTACACACGCAGTCCACATTATCATCTGAGGAAGGAGTATAGAACAGAAGATTCTATTCTTACTCCACCTTCTTCAACTGAATCTGTTAAGTAGAAGAATTTGTAATACCATTGTTGTATTAGAACACATACGTATGAAAGGAGACATAATTGATAAGTCTTAATCTTTGAAAGTACATGTAAGAAGTGATTCTTAAAGATATAAAAATTTAATTGGTTAAATAGTGTAGGTTTAAATATGTAACTAAGGTATCTTGGTTTGTAAATTGGAAAAATTTTATGTTATCAAACATGCCACAGTTAATATGTCTGAGCATGTCTGCATTTTATACTTCAAACTGAAGAGATCTTGCAGTATAAGTTAGAACCAGAATATTTTTAAGAATCATGGCAACAATGTGAATTCTTAGAAATTTGCAAATAATCCAGACCAGGTATACTATGTGGCTGTTGGGTACAGAACAGTAGTTATGCTGATTTTGAGAAATAGCAGGAGGTTAAAAGTGGAAATTTATTTAACAGGAAAAAGGAAACAAGCCTCAGTTTTGAGCTTGAATGTCGCACCTCTAATTTTTAAGAAATTTTAATGTTTACATGGTTTTTACACCTTTTCCTTTGTATTATTAGTGTTTTCCACACAGATTCATACAACTTAAATTGTTTTTTTTACTATTTGTGTTGTGTATCTTTTATTTATAGTAATGTGTTTTGTAATATTATTTATGTGTAAAGTTTAAATTATAGTATGTTAATTTAGACTGGCTTCTTTTTACCCTTTGCCACTCAATGTGGAGGAGTTACTTAGTGAGTAAGGCTTGAGTAAAAGCCCTGACTTTTGGACCACTTACTTTTGCACACAGTACCTTTTATTGTGTTGCCTTTATACATATCCTTCTAAAATGTCATGTTTTTACATAGGTAGGATAAACGATTAATATAGTATAATGTTGAAGTATTACTGTTTTACTGTAGTTTAGATTGTTAGTTGTAGCTTAGGTATAGTTAAGTAATTATTAGAGTTCTAATGTAAGGCAAATTGGTGCATCCTGAATAATCAACTGGCATCGTAACATTTAAGTGCATTTACTATTTCACCATAAGACGGAGGTATCTCTGAATGCATGTGTTCTATTAAAAATAGGTTTTCAATTCCACTTGCTAATGTAAAGGTAATGTAAACATTTATGGCAGACATTTTTTTTTACAACTGGCAATATCCAAACTTAACAATGTGATTAGTAGTCAATTCTGAGAGCATGGGCTTGATTTTAACTGTTCCCTTCAGGCATAAAATGGCAGCAGTGGGTCGGTCACCCAATTTACACTCCACCCAATTTTACTTTTTCATTGAAGTCAATGGAAAGGAAAATTGGGCAGCTAGCATTGCTGCACATTTCTTACCTGGGGGAAACGGATTAAAATCGCATCTCCATGCCCCAACCCAACACAATCTTATTGGAACAAGATTTTGTAAGCAGCATTATGAGTTTCTGCTTGGGGATAGTATCTCAAATACACAACATGTTTCCCATAGGTAAATTCTTTACTGTGAATATTTGGGTTTTACATACCACAGAATTGAAAGTTGGTGAGTTCACATCAGGAAGGAATCACCAAAGAAAGTGATTTTGAAATAATATTTGTAGTTTTTGAAGTAATAGTAGATGCATTTTACCATATGTAGCAGAAAATTCAGCACAACTTTGAAAATTAGCATTGCAATTTAATCCTCCCAAATAATCTTGGTTACAATTTCCAGTTTCATTAAATAGATTGGCTGTACATTTTCAAATTACTTCTATGTTCCAACTTTGTATTGTTGCAAAACTCTTTCAGAGGGATTGAAGCCAGTACCTCTCGTGCACCAAATTTAGATCTTCCTTCAGTATCTAGCAACTTGGTGGCGGAAAATATTACAAAGTTTCTGAAGCTAAATACCAGTGTAGCCACAGTGGCTTTGAAATATCTGCTTCTACTATTATATTTGAAGTAGGTCTAGTTTCCATTACAATAACCTCCTCCTCCCCAAATCTGGTATACTGAGTTTTAAAGTTTGATCAGCCTCCCTTACCTTTTAATTTCATCTGGCTAGGTAGATGTAGCTGCTGGCACACGATCAAGTTTGACTTTCCACTAAATTGATTGTTTGCTCACTGCAACAATGGTGACCCATTCTATGTGCCATAATATTTCACTTTCACCATCAGAAAAAGATCCTAATCTTTCAGAGAATTGGCTTCCTGCTTCAACTCTTAATCATTATCTGATCTCTAATCTATGCCAGTTTTTCTTCAGCTACTTTCACTTGCTCACCATCACACAGATCTTTTTTCTTCTCCCTCATCCTCTACTCGCTGATCATTTTACCCCAGTTTTGGGAATTGTAGACTGTCCTTATCTATCTTGGTGTCTCCTTATGTTCGAAGGTTTTTAATCATTTTGCCTGTACCTTTAAGAGGAAGGAAGATTCAAGAAGGTACAAGCTGCAATTCTAAATAAGGCGGCAACAGATTGGTTTATACAGGCTGAAAGGTTCTGGTATCTTGCAGGCCTAGATATTGCTTTTTTGTTTTATGAGTGGACTTAAACTTTCATGCACACCTAGTTGTGGAGCCCTTTCACAGTAAATCATGGGGTTTCATTGCAGATGAGTGGTTTGGACCATTTCTGATGTCCGATAACCAAACATGATTGCTGGCCAGCTGCAAAAAAGCAGCTGACCTTTCCATGAAGCTTGGCCACCCTAACAGCTGAAGAGACAAAGCGTGAGATTGACCTTTCCTTTTTGCCCAGGGAAAATACAGCCGCAATGGAAAAGGAACTGAAACCTGTAACACTGTTCTCTGCCTGCATCTTTTAATCTTCCCACCCCCCGCCCCCCCCCCCCCCAACCTTTGTTATGGAATTTCCAGAGATCCCTCTTGGGGGCAGAGTGCTTGCACCGAGAGCAGGTGCAAGGAATGGAAGCCAATGCAAATGAATTAGGAGAATCTAACTACCTACAGGCATCATAGACCTGCAACTATTCATTCGAAACCGAAACTATCCATCCCAAATCCATCACGAGATCCCCCGGATCATTTCAACAAATTCCTTCTGACTTTTGAGTAACTGTAAGCTGGGCTGTGATAGCCATCCCACAGCTCTCTTTCATGTCAGCAAAATCAGGAAATCCCCTCCCCATTTCGGTGGGCCCTCTTTCGGTGGGCTGTTTGCGGCTCTCAACAAAGGCTTCTAGAACTTCGATTTGTGCCCACATGGGAAACTTCAGGCTCTGCTCATGACCTGCACTTAAATACGGGAGGTCTTGGTCATGTCAAGCTGTGCACACCTTTGGTGCACTTGCCTCACAGAAGGCCTCACACCTGGACAGAAGGGTGAGAGGAATATCAGAGCCAAAGGCTCCTTTTCTGAGGCTTACTGATCAGGAACATCTCCGGTTTAATCCTCGGTTAATGTTGAGTCAGCTAATCTCAGCAGGGGCACTGTAGTTGGCTTCAGTACTCCTGAATTGGGAACGGTGAAAAATCAGCTAGAGTTCCTGCTGTTGATTGCTATACAGCAATTATTACTGGAATGGCAAATTTGCGGCCACCAGTTGATGACAGGATCGGGTTCACCTGTGATGTCTTCCACAGTTAGCTGGCCTGTCTGCAATCCGTTTCAATGCTCACACATGAATAATGATCGCTTGGGTGAGGTACCAGATGGCAACTGCCACCTACAGCATTGTATCCCAATGAGAGAGTCTGTGCCTTCAGGAGAGAAGCGGGGAGAAAACAAATTGGGAACTGAGGCATTTTAAAAGAACTATGTACAAAATAAAGTACATACTTTACATTGGATGGATTGATTGCAGTTCAGAGTATTTTCTTTTTAATCTCTGTACGTACAGATCCCCCTTACCCCTGCATTTCATGTACACTATTGCTATCAAACCAGTGTGCTGACGGCATGCCTTCCTGACTGTCTCTGTTTTGCTGTATAACTCTTGGAGGTGCATCCTGTAATATTATTATCTTCTATCCTCCTGTGGTGATTGAGCTGAAAAATTCTAAGCCAATATGTTAAAAATATCATCAAAATCGATTAATTTTAGTAGTCATAACTAATGCCTACCTTACAATAATTGAGTTGAATTTTCTATTTAATTGATATGAATATTGAACATTAAACAATCAATCACTAATTTCAGCTATTTAAAAAGACATGTTAACAGTAGACCTTTGTTACAGCAGTCAGATATCATATGTGATGGCGTAATACTTTTCATGTTACCTTCTTTACTGAAACTACATAAAACACCATCACTATACTGTAGTTGACCAGTTGATCCTTAATTATGCCCACGTTCAGCAAGGTGCAGTCCTTAAACCACAATTTCTCTGGGGAAAATTTATATTCTTAACTCAGCACCACTAAATTATTATAAATATGTGTTCGAACTAGATTTTGGTTCCTAAATCATTTATAATGGCAGTATTCCAGTTAATGGCAACACAGAATGTTGAGAACCTAGAGGTTTTTTTTCTTATGTGAACTTCAGCCAGCACCTGTTATGCCTTAAAATGGATTCCGTGTATGTTAGTATTACACAACAGTTTTGTTATTACATCTTTTGAGAGTAATGGAAGATAATTAATTATGATGTGCATAAGTAGGTTGCAGCATGGAAATCAACCAACTTAATAGCATATATGAATAACAAATTGTGGAAGTTTGTTTACCAGTTCTTCCAAATACAAAACAAGCAGTTATAGCTAAAAATAAATTCTCACTTCCCAAAGATTAATCTTATCCCTCCTGGTTTATTTTCTCTGCACTATTCCCTCTTATCAGGCACTGTGTTGCAAAAAGATGGGTAAACTGCTTGCTTTTAAAACTTACATTGGTGCACCCTACTCCCATGACACAGCAGTGCTTTGTTATACTACTGGTCTGCCAGCAATTTAGTTTCCATTGGATTTTTAAAAGTCAATTTATCTGCAACTTTTCATAATTTTCATAAGTTTGTAGAGATTAGAAGACTAAATAACCATGATGGACATATTTGCTCAGTGTCACTTGTAGTCTTTGTGTATTCTCCTGGCTTAACTAGTCTTTCTTATGCATGTGCTGCAAAACAGAAGATAAATGGTTAGATATTCTAAATCTCCTGTCAATAGTGTTTAGTTTTCTTCATTTATATGTAGTGTCACATAATCAGTATTACTGGTGTCTGGTGTGTAGGTCACATCTTTACATTGTGTTTCAGGACCTACAAACAAGGGTAGAATTTATATGCCAATGCAAATGACCTTGCTACCTCATGTAAAAGTTGTGGATGGAAATTTTACAACAGTGCAACATACATACCAATTTTTGCAATAGTTGTACAACCATGGATGTTAGAATGAAAATTTATAACTAAATTTAATGCTAATCTGACCTTATTTATATTAACTCCCAACTTGATTGTGACATTCATTTGTTTTGTTAGAGGTCATTTTCAGCTTTATCGCCCAGTTAATCCGGCAGAGGAGCTTCCCCCGGCCGTTGTAGAACCCACTCAATTTTCATCCCATTAATTTCAGTGGGATGAAAATCAGATGGGAGATCCGGCCAGTCAAGTTGAGAATTACTCCATTGTCACTGAACTTATTTGTGAATCTAGACTGTGAACTTTGATTGCTTCCATAGTTAGGGTACCAGTGTTGCATTTTTATTTAGCATGCGAGCAACCCTAATGCAATTAATTTATGGCTTGTTTAGTGTCACCCTTAAAATAATCCATGGCTTTTAACAATTTGGATTTTAGAGTACCATTTTACTCTTCAACAGCTTCATAGTAGTTCTACAAGTGCACTTTGTTCCCCATGTTCTGGAAGATGTACACTATACATGATCTGTCCTTGTGAAGGCTGCATGATCCAAGATTAACAGATGTAGTACACCACATACCAAACGTCATGCATGCTGCAACCTACATTTTTAGTTATGCAGTAGATAGCCTATCACAACTCCACTCAAACAAAGCATTTAACAGCTAAAATTACTACTGTATTTAGAGTTGAAAGAGCACACATAGAGCAAGATAAGGCAACTACTGCAAAGTACAGTGACAAGTATAAAAGCCTTTTACAAGGGATTATTTTATCCTCTCAAATTGTCCACCACATAATTTGAGATGCAATATTTTGTATGTTTAAATCATAAACAGTCCATCAAATTCTCAAACTGTCATGGTGGGATTTGAATACGATCTCTGGATTGTTAGTCCAGGCCTCTCGGTTTCTAATCCAGTAGCATAACCACCACACTATTTGCCCACAAAACAGTAACTGCACATCAAAATAAATTGGCAGTGAGACACTTTGGGACCCAGCAAAATCGTTCAGGTGAGCTATCTCTTAACAATAAAATCTTCCAGTTTTTATGCCAAATTCCTCTTTGGTCTCGACATTTAAGGTGACATAAATAACAAAAAAAATAGAATTTCAGACATACAGTTAACAATGAAGTACTATTAGATTAATTAAATCCAGTATAACAAAACAGTCTCTATAGAATGCTAATGCAAGTTGGCTGAACATTCTGAGTGAAATGGCAAGCACACATTTGAGAATACAGCTGCCCTCGTCAGCTCTAAAGCCCTTTCTTATGCAAGTTTAAAATACAATGTGTGTGTGTGTTACAATATACAAAGTTTTCAAACAGGCATCTTTTCAATAACCGTGGTGTTAATTAGATTATACGGCAACAATTGATCAAAAGCACCCTCTAAAACAGAACCTGCTGGCCAAGCAGACAGAGGTTGCAGACATTCACCTCGGAATTAACACTATCACTTCTTGTTACATTATATTTTAAAAAGTGAATAACTTCAATTTTTGTCAAATAGCTACATGATAAATCTAATGTTGATTAATCATTAAAAGTACGATATTGCTCAAAATGTAACATTAAAACTGCCCCATAATGTCAAATTAAAAAGTGATGGAACACACACAATTACAGATTTTCCTGTTACTGTAGATAAAATACATTAAGCACAAATAAAATGTAACTTCTGAAGATGTACCGTTGTTATTGGAGATAATTTGCTACAAATGCTACAATTGAAACTGTCTATGTAATCGTGAACAAACTAAACTCAGTTCAGTGCATCACATCCAACATTTCTCAGTTCAGTGTTTCCTGATTATATTCTCATCACCATGAAAAGATCTTTACAAATAGGGAACATTTTACATGGATTGTGTAGAAATGAGGTGTCAAATTTTACACACAATCTTTTTAAGTTGTATTCTTAATGTTTAATTTGAAACAACTACAAGGAAGATGGTCATTATCACATACTTCCCTTATTGCACTGCTGTACAACTTTTACTGTACTCATGTAAAACTAAGAAATTATGTCCAAATGACTGCTTTGTGAATTATTTAGTCAGATGTCTGTAAACAACTAAGTCTGCTCAAGCATTTATGCAAACCTGATGTTTTAACAGGGTTAATTGTTCTAACATAACCAGATTTTTGATAACTAAATTCCTAATGAGGATTAACGAGTGTTTTTAATGTGATGCAGATTTGAGTTTGGTTTGGTACCGAGCTGCAGCTAAAGTTGTAGCTTTATAGTATTTAAATTTTAAAGTAAGGCAACAACTTGTTAAAACTGTAAAGAAAAAATACCATATTTGACCAGTAGAATATATTGTTAAGATGTAGCAAAATGTAAGGCTTACAAATTATAGACCTGACCAGCAGCTCAAAAATGATTGTAATGTCTTAAAGTAGTCTTGTTCATGTAAGTCCCATTGTAAATAAACAGTTCACTATTATGGTTCAAAGTTTCTGTATATAACTGAGCTGTGTGCATTGTTAATCTATAATATACTTTAAAAATTGAAAATATCTCCATGCAGTGCAACGGAACAATGATCCAGATGGGAAAATACATAAATCCTCAAAAATAAGTAGACGCGTTTTAAAAAAAAAAAATCAAAAAGGCAATTGGATTATTGAAGTTTGTGATTGAGAGAAAACTAATGCAGCGCCAAAAAGTCATTGTGATTCTGTACAAAATGATGGTTAGCTCACATCTGGAATATTCTGTGCAGTTATATGCTAACAATAGGATGGGCATAATAGTTCTGAAAGATGTCAACTATAGATATTCCAGCAGAGTATCAAAGGTGAGTCGATCTCACTTACAAAGAAAGGCTACTGGAGTTATATTCTCTTGAATTAAGAAGATAGAAAAGGGACTGGTAAGTTATTCAAAATGGTAAGAACAGACCAGGTAAACATTGGTAATTATCTCCGGTGTTAGATAAATCGAAGACACAAGTCGGTGACCTCATGATAAGCATCTAAATGGGGAGATTAGAAGAAACTTTTTCACAGAGTTATCAGAATGTGAATACCAGAAATAGTAATTAATGCAAAGTTAATTCTTCTATTCAAAAAGTACTGGATGATTACTCAAAAGAAGAATATAAAGGGAATGGAAAAAGTAAGAAAATGGGATTCATTTGGAGAGGGCCCTAAGTTCAGCGCAGGCAGGGAGAACTGAATGGCATCCTTCTATACTTAAGTTTCTGTTTCTATTTCTAAATCAAAACTTTAGTGCTTTGCAGGCTTTCCAAGATTGCTAATTGTTCCCACAGATAATGCGAGAACTCAGTCAATCGGTTGGAACACATGAACCACAACATAAGAAATAGGAGCAGGAGTAGGCCACCTGGCCCTTCGCCATTTAATAAGATCATGGCTGATCTGATCATGGACTCAGCTCCACTTCCCTGCCCGCTCCCCATGACCCTTTATTCCCTTATCGCTCAAAAATCTGTCTATCTCCGCCTTAAATATATTCAATGACCCAACCTCCACAGCTCACTGGGCAGAGAATTCTATAGATTTACAAGCATCTGAGAGAAGAAATTCCTCCTCATCTCAGTTTTAAATGGGCGGTCCCTTATTCTGAGACTGTGGGCTAGAATTTCCCAAACCTGTTTTTCTGGCGCCCTCACCCGAGGTGCACTGCTTTTGTCCGCCTCCAAGCGCGCCGAAAAAAGACGTCGGTATTGTGGCCGCTCCCCAGCCTCTCCAGTTGTGGCGCAGCATGGCCCAATGGATTGGGAGTGGAGCCAGTGCCGGAACCTCTGCACATGCGCGCTAGAGTCTGTGCACTTGTGCATTAGCTCCTGGCGGGCCGTTTCTGCAAACGCGCGCTGCAGGCTGTGTGGGAGGGGCCCGAAGCACGCTGCCCCGAGTCTTGGCCGAATGGGCTCCGTTATCAGCAGCCAGAGTGTGCGCTGCAGGCTGTGTCAACTCTGACCTGTGTAAAACTCCTGAAGAATTTCTGGGGGTCTGGGTTTGTAACTCTCGACCAGATGAACCTGGGATTCATGAGGGTGTTTGATGCCAAGCCGGACCTCAGTCTAGATATGCTTCGAGGACTCTGAAGGGGCTTGTGGACCATTGTCATCAGCAAGCGGTCATCACCAAAGCCCTCCAAGATCAGTGCCTCAAACGTGAAGCCAGTCCCTCTGAGCGAGGACGGGAGTAACTGCGTGGCGCGACAGCCCAGCAAGCGGCCCCGACAGCGGGAACAGATGCGCCTGAGCAGAGGGAATGTCCACCGTATCTCGGGCGAACAAGATTCTCAGGATACTGAAGTCCAAGGGGTTGACTCCTGATCTTCCAGAGGATTTGTATCATTTGATCAAGAAGGTACTTTCATCTCCCTCCTCCTCCTCCTCTTTCTTCCCTCCCCCTCCCCCCCCACCCCCCACCGCCATCTCTCTTCCAAGCCCTGGCCGAATGGCGGCCCGCTGCGTTCCCTAAGGTAGGACTTCTATTTTTTATTTGTTATTTACTGATTGCTTCAGGTGCAGTGTTCCTTCTATTTTTTTATTATTTATTGATTGCTTATTACTTTGGTCTTGGTGCTTTAGGGACAGCATTCCTTCTATTTTATTTGTTAATTAATTGTTACTTTTTGTCCTTTGTTTGGTGCTTGGTGCTTTAAATGTAGTTACTTGCGCTGATTCCTTAACTGTAAGTAAGGTCTTTCTGTGCGGACAAAAGTGGACACATACGCTGCCCTAAGTTAGTTTAGTACAACTTTTTTCTGGCCAAATTGGCATAAATGGTTTAAGTGGTTGGGAACACCCCCTTTTTGGAAAAAAAAAACTGACCTAACAAAAAACCTAACGAACTCACTTCCACTGGCGCAAATTAAATGGTCATATTTGCAACTAAAAAGATACACCAGAAAAATCAATTACACAAAAAAAAATGGTGTAACTCATGGGGAAATTTGGGCCCTATGTCCCCTCGTTTTAGTTTCTCCTATGAATGGAAATATCCTCTCCTCATCCACCTTGTTGAGCCCCCTCATTATCTTATATGTTTTGATAAGATCACCTCTCATTCTTCCAAACTCCAATGAGTATAGGCCCAACCGACTCAACCTATCTTCATAAGTCAACCCCCTCACCTCCGGAATCAACCTAGTGAATTTTCTCTGAACAGCCTCCAATGCAAGTATATCCTTCCTTAAATACGGAGACCAAAACTGTACATAGTAAGGCTTTTCATTCCCTCAAATGGTGCTCCACAATGGCCTAAATTGATCCCCAAGGTTGCTCCATAATAACTATATACAACTCCTCATTCTGTTCAGTTCATTGTTTGACCAAGGCAACTGACTCCAAAGTTGGCTTTTGGAGTCCATGGATATGAGTTGAAATCATAAGCGTATAGAGGCTTGACTTTCCACTTCACATTGCCCAAAATGGCCGGCTATTGCCCATTTTGAGCAAAAAGTGGAAACTCAGGCTGTAACATCGCCAGAAAATTAAGCCCCCAAATTTCTGTTCACATCGCCAAGGTGATCGCACACACATCGCCGAGTGGAGCTTTCGGCACATCGCTGGGCTAATCGCTCGGTAATAGTTGCTTTTCCTGGGCCTCCCGCACCGAATGGGGCACTACAGACGCCATTTTGAATTTCGGAGGAAGGGAGGAGTCAGCTAAAAAAACTCGAGCTTATAATATTGAGTTATTTAAGAGTCTTTTACAGATAAATCCACTCATTTATACTTATATTTAATTATACTAATAGATTAGTAGATTAGGCATTCTTTTACTAAAAAGTGCATTTATAGCAAGTGAAAATAATTATTGATAGTGATGGGGCCTATGCTTTCTTTGCCATTACTCGTAACTGCTTACACGCTGGTTTCTGAAAGGATCAATCGAAAAGGTGGCGGAGTAATGCGGAGACAGGGGAGGCGAGCGTACAGCCAGCGAAGGTACAAGGAAAAGCAATCTTACCTCAACTTGTCTGAAAACGCGTGTCTTAGGAGGCTGAGCTTCCGGAAGGAGGTCATCGATGAGATTTGCCAGCTCATCAAGGGGGATCTGCAACCCTCCAGAACCATCAGAACCACACTGCCCGTTGAGGTAAAGGTTACTGTGGCACTATCCTTCTACGCATCTGGATCCTTTCAGGCTTCAGCTGGTGACATCTGTGGTATCTCTCAGCACGCTACACACTGTTGCATTCGGCAGGTCACTGAAGCACTTTACGCCGCTTGGTGCCGGTGCCTCTTCAGTCTCAAATGAGATGACCACAGGTTCATCCCCCTGAACAGATTGGAAAACTGCAAATGTAACGCCCCTCTTTAAAAAAGGAGGCAGACAAAAAGCAGGAAACTATAGACCAGTTAGCCTAACATCTGTGCTTGGGAAAATGTTGGGAGTCTATTATTAAAGAAGCAGTAGCAGGACATTTGGAAAAGCAAAATTCGGTCAGGCAGAGTCGGCATGGATTTATGAAGGGGAAGTCATGTTTGCCAAATTTGCTGGAGTTCTTTGAGGATGTAACCAACAGTGGGTAAAGGGGAACCAGTGGATGTGGTGTATTTGGAATTCCAGAAGGCATTTGACAAGGTGCCACATAAAGGTTACTGCACAAGATAAAAGTTCACGGGGTTGGTGGTAATATATTAGCATGGATAGAGGATTGGCTAACTAACAGAACAAAGAATCGGGATAAATGGTTCATTCTCTGGTTGGCAACCAGTGGGGTGCCGCAGGTATCAGTGCTGGGACCCGAACTATTTACAATCTATATTAACGACTCGGAAGAAGGGACTGAGTGTCATGTAACCAAGCTTGCTGATGATACAAAGATGGGATGAAAAGCAATGTGTGAGGAGGACACAAAAAATCTGCAAAAGGACATAGGCTAAGTGAACGGGTAAAAATTTGGCAGATGGAGTATAATGTGAGGTCATGCACTTTGGCATAAAAAAAAATCAAAGAGCAAGTTATTATTTAAATGAAGAAAGATTGCAAAGTGCCGCAGTACAGCGGGACCTGGGGGTACTTGTGCATGAAACACAAAAGGATAGTATGCAGGTATAGCAAGTGATCAGGAAGACCAATGGTATATTGGTCTTTATTTCAAAGGGGATGGAGAATAAAAGCAGGGCAGTCTTGCAACAGCTATATAAGGTATTAATGAGGCCACACCTAGAATACTGCGTGCAATTTTGATTTCCATATTTACGAAAGGATATACTTGCTTTGGAGGCAGTTCAGAGAAGGTTCACGAGGTTGATTCCATAGATGAGGGGGTTGACTTACAAGGAAAGGTTGAGAAGGTTGGGCCTCTACTCATTGGAATTCCGAAGAATGAGAGGTGATCTTATCGAAACGTATAAGATTATGAGGGGGCTTGACAAGGTGGATGCAAGGAGGATGTTTCCACTGATGGGGGAGACTAGAACGAGAGGACATGATCTTAGAATAAGGGGCCGTCCATTTAAAACTGAGACAAGGAAAAATTTCTTAAGGTTGTAAATCTGTGGAATTCGCTGCCTCAGAGAGCTGTGGAAGCTGGGACATTGAATAAATTTAAGACAGTTCCTGAAACGATAAGATTGAGTAGGTTGGGCGGGCTCATGGTGGAGCAGGCTCGAGTGGCCGTATGTCCTACTCTGTTCCTATTTCTTACATTCTTATGTAACATTTGTCTGCTGCTGCTGGTGTACCTCCTCTTCCTCCTCAGGCTCAGTGGTGATGTCGTGCTCCTCCTGTTCACCAGGTGAAGATGCTGGTTGCACTTCGACCAGTGTCTCAGGATGACCTTAAAAGCACATTTAAGCTTATTACAGAGCTTATTAGAACATAACTGTTGTGTAAGGAGAGAGACTGAACACTGTGACCGTAGTCTTTTATTGCTGGTCTCCAGAGTGCCTCTCCAACCTGTGAAGCCTCCTTAAATACCTGTGCTCCCAAGGGATTATGGGATCCCTTGGGACTCCAGGGGATGAGCCCTCTGGTGGCTGTACAGAGTAAATACAAGTCCACATATATAACAACATTCCTCCCCCCCCCCCCCCCCCCCCCCGCAAAGTCAATAGTGTTAACTATTTACAATGTGAGTCGATCTGGGGCCCTTCTTGACCTGGTTGATCGTCTCGGTGTGAAAGCTGGTGTTGTTGAATCATTTCTTGGGCCCTCGCTGGGCTGCTGTGCAGCTGGCCTTGCTGGGCTGCCTGGTTTGTTGGGCCCTGCAGGGTTGCTGTGGATGATGGATTCTGCTTTGTGGTCAACCGTGGTGCCAGTTGTCATTGCTGTGTATGTTGGGGGATCAAAAAAAGGTAGGGTCCAAGGTGGGTTGCTCAGCGTAGTCTGCGAATCTGAGTTTGATTTGGTCTAAGTGTTTCCAGTGAATGAGTCCATTTGAAAGTTTGACCAGAAACTCCCTGCTCCCCTCTTTGGCCACGACAGTGCCGGGAAGCCACTTGGGACCTTGTCCATAATTTAATACAAATACAGGATCATTGATTTCAATCTCGCATGACACATTTGCGCTATCATGGTATGCACTTTGTTGAAATCGCCTGCTCTCTACCTGTTCATGTAGATCAGGGTGAACTAAGGAGAGCCTTGTCTTAAGTGCTCTTTTCATGAGCAGTTCAGCAGGTGGGATCCCAGTGAGTGAGTGGGGTCTCGTGCGGTAGCTAAGCAGGACTCGGGATCGGCGAGTCTGCAGTGATCCTTCAGTTACCCTCTTTAAGCCTTGCTTGATGGTTTGCAATGCTCTCTCTGCCTGACCATTGGACGCTGGTTTAAACAGGGCAGATGTGACATGTTTGATCCCGTTACAGGTCATGAATTCTTTTAACTCAGCACTGGTAAAACATGGCTACTTGTCGCTCACCAGGACATCGGGTAAGCAGTGTGTGGCAAACATGGCCCGCAGGCTTTCAGTAGTGGCAGGGATGTGCCAGCCGACATTATCTCTCGTCTACAACCACAAGGAACATTTAACCCAAGAACAGGCCTGCACAGTCAACGTGTAAACTAGACCACGGTTTGGAGGGCTAAGACCATAAAATTAGCGGCGCCTCCCTGGGTACATTGCTTAACTGCAAGCATGTATTACAACTGTGAACGCAGGACTCTATATGTCCGCATCGATACCGGGCCACCACAAGTGGGATTTGGCTATCGCATTCATCATTACGACACCTGCATGGGTATTGATGAAGATGTCTCTGCCCTTGGGGACCACTACTCGATTGCCCCACAGAAGGCAGTCTGCCTGTATAGACATTTCATCTTTGCGCCGCTGGAACGGCTTTATCACTTCCTGCATTTCCACTGGGACACTGGACCAGCTCCCGTGAAGCACACAGCTTTTGAGTAGAGATAATAAGGGGTCCTGTTTTGTTCAGGTTTTGATGTGCCGGGCAGTGATGGGTGATTGCTCACTCAAATGCTTCCATAACCATGGCTAGATCTGCGGGCTGCGCCACTTCGACCCCCGTGGTGGGCAATGGCAGCCTACTGAGAGCATCGGTGCAGTTTTCTGTGCCTGGCCTATGGCGGATGGCGTAGTTGTCTGCGGACAACGTGAATGCTCATCTCTGAATGCGGGCCGATGCGTTGGTATTTATCCCTTTACTCTTGGAAAACAGGGATATGAGTGGCTTATGGTCAGTTTCCAATTTGAATTTTAGCCCAAACAGGTATTGATGCATTTTCTTTACCCCATAGACACACGCTAACGCTTCTTTTTCAATCATGCTGTAGGCTCTCTCAGCCTTAGACAGACTCCTGGATGCATATGCAAACCGGTTGCAGTTTCCGGAAATCATTAGCTTGTTGCAATACACACCCGACTCCATATGACGATGCATCACATGCTAGTACCAAACGCTTACATGGATCATACAACACAAGCAATTTGTTTGAGCATAACAATTTTCTCGTTTTTACAAAGGCATTTTCTTGGCTTTTGCCCCAAACCTATTCGCCCCCTTTTTGTAGTAAGACATGTAGTGGTTCTAGCAGTGTGCTGAGATCCGGTAAGAAGTTACCAAAGTAGTTCAAGAGTCCCAGAAATGACCGCAGCTCCGTCACATTCTGTGGCCTCGGTGCATTCTCACTAGCCTCCGTCTTCGCGTCGGTGGGCCTGATGCCGTCCGCCGCAATTCTCCTTCCTAAGAACTCCACTTCAGGCGCCAGGAAAACGCACTTCGAGCATTTTAAACTGAGCCCCACGCGGCTGAGTCGACGAAGAACCTCCTCCAGTTTCTGCAGGTGCTCGATTGTGTTCTGACCTGTGACCAAGATGTCGTCCTGGAAGACCATGGTGTGCAGGCCCGACTTCAGCAAACTTTCCATGTTTCTCTGGAATATTGCCACCGCTGATCGGATTCCAAACGGGCACCTGTCAGAAACAAAAAGACCCTTGTGCATGTTGATGCAGGTGAGGGCCTTCGATGATTCCTCCAGTTCCTGCGTCATGTAGGCTGAAGTTAGATCCAGCTTCGTGAACGTCTTTCCTCCCGCCAGCGTTGCAAAGCGGTCGTCGGCCTTTGATAGTGGGTATTGGTCCTGCAGGGAGAAACGATTGATAGTCACTTTGTAATCGCCAGAGATTTTGAAGATGCCGTCTCCCTTGAGGGATTCGACAATAGGACTGGCCCACTCGCTGAACTCGATTGGTGAAATGATGCCCTCTAGTTGCAGCCGGTCTAGCTCGATCTCTACCCTTTCTCTCATGTATGGTACTGCTCTCGCCTTGTGATGGATGGGTCGTGCCCCCGGAATTAGGTGGATCTGCACTTTTGCTCCTTGGAATTTCCCGATGCCTGGTTCGAACAGCGAAGGAAATTTGTTTAAGACCTGGGCACACAAAGTGTCGTCAGCGGGCGAAAGCGCTCGGACGTCGTCCCACTTCCAGAGTACCTTTTCCAGCTAGCTCCTGCCGAGCAGCGTGGGACCATCGTCCGGTACCACCCAGAGTGGTAAGCTTGTGCACCGCTTCATCATAGGAGACCTTTACGGTAGCACTGCCGATTACAGGAATCCGTTCTTTCATGCAAGTTCTTAGTTTTGTGCGAACTGGAGTTAAGACTAGCCTTGTTGCCTTGAGGCCTTGTTGCACCACAACCTTTTGAAAGTCTTTTTTGCCCATGATGGACTAGCTCGCACCAGTGTCCAGCTCCATTGACACCGGGAGTCCATTTAGTTCAGCATTATCGGGGGACAATTCGGGGTGAATGTGTGCACCCCATGTACCTCTGCCTCCTCTGTCTGAGGCTCTGATTTGTCGTGATCCTCCGTGGATCTGTCCTCCTCTGCAACGTGGTGGTTTGCAGATTTAACCGGCTTAGCAGCTCGCCTGCACACTCGTTAGCGGTGTTCCCTTGTTCCACAGCCCTTGCAAACATACTCTTTGAATCGGCAGAAATGGAAACGATGATCACCCCCACAGCGCCAACAAGGTGTTAATGGCCTTGCATTCATCATCCTTGATGGTGGACTCTGAGTCATCTCGGACGTGCAGCTTCAGGTATGTGTGACCTGGCCTGTATGTTACGATTCGAAAACAACATCACTTTGTTCACAGTACTTGTCGCAGCACTTGTGTGCTGAGAGATTTGTGTCGTATTGTCACTGGTGGCAATGAACGCCTGGGCTATCGCTATGGCCTTACTCAAGGTTGGGATCTCTACAGTCAAAAGCTTGCGAAGTATGATTTCGTGGCCAATGCCAAATACGAAAATGTCTCTGAGCATGTGCTCCAAATGCCCTTCAAATTCGCAATGTCCTGCAAGGCGTCTTAGCTCGGCAACGTAACTCGCCATTTCCTGGCCTTCAGACCTTTTGTAGGTGTCGAACCAGTACCTCGCCATCAGAACACTTTCCTTCAGGTTCAAATGCTCTCGTACCAGTGTGCACAAATCGTCGTACGATTTCTCCGTGGGTTTTGCTGGAGTGAGCAGATTCTTCATGAGGCCATACATTGGTGCCCCACAGAGGAGGATCGCCCTTCGTTTGGCTGCGCTGTCTTCCTCATCTAACTCGTTGGCCACGAAGTATTGGTCGAGTCGCTCCACAAAAGTTTCCCAATCATCTCCCTACGAAAATTTCTCCAGGATGCCCACTGTTCTCTGCATCTTTGGGTTCGCTATCTGTATCTCGTCGCCAGTTGTTGTGTATGGAGAAAGAGTCAGACTGAACACAGCTCAAAATAAAGTGTGACCTTAGTCTTTTACTGCAGGTCTCCAAAGTGCCTCTCCAACCTGTGAAGCCTCCTTAAATACCTGTGCTCCCAAGGGATTATGGGATCCCTTGGGACTCCAGGGGATGAGCCCTCTGGTGGCTGTACAGAGTAAATACAAGTCCACATATATGACAATAACGGTGCACATTAATGAGAGACGTTACATATAAATACATTTCACTCCTCCAGAAAGCTGTAGCGGCTGCATCCCCTGTTTCTTATGCACAAAGGCTGCATGCATAACATCATTTGTATATAGCATTATGATTATCGGACATTACATTACTTTTTAATACTGTTTGACACACTATTCACAAGACGCATAGCTGGGCTCCGCCAGACCACGGGTGGTGGCCGAACAGCTTTCATAGCACAGCTGCATGCTCCTCCAGGTCAGTCAAAGGTTGAAGCTGAGTAGAGCCCCCTCCAGTGCGCCTCTGTTTAGCGTGGTTGTTAGATATCTTCTGCAAACGAGAAAAGAGCATAGCATAAGCTAATTGACTAGATAGTATCATGGAGTCACAGCAGTTTAAAATGTTACATGCTATAGCTTGACAAATATACAGATTAACGCTCTCTCTACTCTGTCCCATCAAACACTCGCAGGACAGCAACAGTTCCCTCTGCATAGTCCCAGGTTCAGAGCCCTGTCCGGACCTTAACATGGAATTTGTCATACATGTATGAATAACAAACTTAAATTCAATCCAGGAGATTCATTATTATAATTACAATTTGCATCAGTACAATATAAAATGCAACTTACTCTTGCTGCAGCTACCAAGCTGTTCCAGCATTTCCGGCACTGGTCCAACCCCCTCGCCTCATGGGAAGCCGCGGACACCACGTCTGTGATCTCCGCCCAAATTTTCCGATACACACGGGGTGGGGTTTCCTGTGAGCACCCCAAGTCAATTGGCTCCACCGGGATTGCACCTCATGGACGAGGGTTGCATTAGCTTTGTCGCTGAAAGGTTTCACCCTCTTTCTCTCCCCCTCAACATCATGATGCATTTCAGACATAATATATAAATTTTAACTGTATGTTATAATGTATAAAGTAATATTGCAAAGTATTTCAAATATCTGTAAAACTCTCTTTCTTCTCTCCTTCAATTCACTGCCTTCTCGGTATCTCTCCTCTCTCTGCCCCTCCCTGTGCCTTCTGCGCTTGTGTGGATGACCCCTGACCTCCCGAAACACAGGAAAACCAGTCACCAAGAAAAAATATCGCATGCGCAGAAGGCCGTTGCTAGGGAAGCTTTTGCCTTCCACATCGCTGGCCATTCGCTGGGCGCACGTCACATCGCCGACCTTTCGCATCACCCATTTCACATTGCTGGCCTATCACCGAGTGGAAAATCATGATCCAAAAAATGGGCAATGTTCCAGCGATCGGTAAGGCTGAGACATTGAACATCGCTGGGACATTGCCCATTTTTTGGGCGATAGCCAGCAAAGTGGAACGTCTAGCCCTATAACCCTTTATACTTCCTCTAAATTTTAATAAAGCACAAATTGTTTAACACAGCAGTTGTTGTAGAGGAAAGTTTAGTTTGAGCAATTATTTCTTACTCATTCAACCTCCATATACAAACAGAATAATGGCATTAACCCTGGTGGGAGAGGGAACACTTGGAGATAGTGTTCTTTTAAGAAATTTGTGCCTTGTTCAATCAACAACAATTTGCATTTGTATTGCAACTTTAACTGAACGTCGCAAAGCACTTCATGGGCATAAGGAGCAGCAGGCGCTGGTATTAGGAGGAAGGCTTGAAACTTAGTCAAAGAGTTCTTAAAGCAGGAGAGAGTGGCAAAGGAATTTAGGAAGAGAATTCCAGACAGTGGTGGGGTGATGAGAAGGAGAATGCTTCTTGCATTTGCTGGAAGACAAATTCCAAACACTTAATTATTAAGATAGAATTTAGATTTTTTTAAATGACTAACATATTTATTGGCTTCTAGTTATCAATACTCAAAACTAGAAAATGTATTCAGCTGTGGCTTTCCAAATCCTAATTTGAGTTCGTCAAAAAAAATATATATTTTGAAAGCAAACAAAGTCTCTTATAGCCAGTGTTTTGTTGATAGTTAGAAAATGTGAACATTCTTATTATTGACAGCTGAGAGAGACGTGGACAGAGTGGAACAGATGTATAGATAGAGACAGGCACAGATATACACTTAGCAGCCAATCATGAAACACCAATTTTAATGTGCTTGACCTTGGACACCCCCACCCCATGCCCTCCCTTTCTCCTCATTGGCATTCGACACCAGGAATACACTAGTAAGCAATGTTGCCTCTAAGTTGCGCAGCTGTCTGCCGGTCCTGCACAGCACAGGACCGGTGTTTGGGTTGCGCAGTCCGTTAAAGGGACCACAAACCCTAATTTAAAATTAGGAGGAACATTGCTAGTAAGCCATGACAGATAGCAGGAATCCATCATTGAGCCAAACTCCATGTTGCACCACTTCTGTCCCCCACCAGTTCTGCCAAACTCCAGTTCCCCCTCCACAGTGATGCCAGACCAAAGGATCTGTTGCCAAATCCCAGCAGCAGTACAATGCCAACAAACTCCAAGACCCCTATACAGTTCTGCCAAAAGCCCAGGACATTCTAGTGTAGCTAACCCCCCCACCCCATTCTCCCTTTGTAATACCATCATGTAAAATGCACATATATATGTAAATGAAACAAAGAAATTTAGTGGAGTAAATTGACACGGCCCGAAGACGATGTGCGATTAACCCGCGCCCGTTGCTTCAGATGCAGGCAGCATACCTGCTTCAGCTGCAGGCCTTCGCAGGGGGCCCAAAATTGTGAGAAGCAAGCACCAGTTAAAGCCAGCCTGTACCTCTTAAAGGGGAGGTGCATTGTGGCTGGAGCAGGTGGTGGAAGTCATTGTGGAACTAATTGTAAAGTGGAAAAAGACTGAATAATGACAACATGGCAGAGAGCAGGGTTCAAGATTTTCTGACACTGCATTGGAGGCCTTGGTGGAGAGGAGGAGACATGTGCTCTATCTAGAGGAGGCTTTCCAGACTGGCGCACAGAAGGCAGTGGGACCTGTTAGTCATGGTGGCCAATGTCAGGAGTCAAGCCCCGAGGACCTAGGTGCAGTGCTGCAAAAAGTTCAATGACCTCACACAAGTGTGTGAATACATCTTCAAATTCCATATCCCACCAACTGCAGTACTAGCCTCAGCAACTGCTCAATGCACCACACCCCTATCACTCACCTAGCAACAATCTCTTATCAATCAGGACTTGCACCCAACATAGCTTCATCTCGCACTCTTAGCACTGCTACAAGCCTTGCACCCACATCTCACAGCTTGCACACATGGCCAACTATTCTCCCATGACAGCTACGTTACCCAAACAGATTGCACCACACTCACTGGCACACTTCCTCTCTTTTGCAGGACAAAGTGGCACAAAACCAGAGGCAGCAGGAGCTAAGCAGCAGGGCACAGGCACTGCAGCAGACCACCACATATCTTGGACACCCACTCTGCCGAGTACTGCAAGGCTCCTCCAGAGTGGTCCAGGCAGCAGAAGCACTATTTCAGCACACCAATGGGGTGTGCTCTTACCACTTTTTGTGTGACAGCATAGCTTTTGTTGTATGCGTACTGCCCACGAGTGTGGGCTATGCACCGGAGTCATGAGCCATGTCAATGGATAGCCCTTGTTGCAAAGTAGCCATCCTCTGGTTTATTGTGATGGCTTAAATGCAGATAACACAGTGGACTGCTGCAGAATGAAGGCATCTTGCCAGGATACCGGGCATTGACCTGCATGATTCGCTGCATATGATCACATACCAGCTGGATGTTGAGGGAGTAGAATCCCGTTCGGTTGCGGTACATCTCAGAGTTGACATGCACCACCCACAAAGCGACGTGCATACATTCAATGGTATCCTGCACCATAGAGAAGCCTATAATCCTAGCAATGTCGCATGCTCACTCCACCTGCTGCTCTGGAGAGAGAGACAATGAAATGTAGTCAACTCTCTTGGAATACAGAGCCTTATGCAACAATGAATGGCAAACTGGGAGATGTTGCAAATATCTCCAGCTCCAGCCTGGAAGGAGCCCGACTGCTCAGAGTCACGGTCACCTTTGCAGCCTGGCAATGTGGTCCTCACCCTGCACTGAGATTTCAGTTGTGGCTGCAGCAGGTGGCAGATTTCAGTGAGGACTTCCTTTGTGAAGCGCAGACATCTCGCACACTGTTCCTTGCTGAGGTTCAGGTAGAATTGCTCCATGAACACCCTAGGTGGATATGGCCTCCTGCTGAAGCCCTTCTCCCCCCTCCTCCCTCTTCTAGCAGCTTGCCCTACTCTCTGTCAGCTCTACTCAGTTTCCCAGTCATGCTGTATTCCAAGAGGAATATCTACTACTGCCCCCATGTTTGGGAGAAACTGGTTTGTGCAGAAACCTTGAAGTCAGGACAAAATCCTTCAGCACCTGGCACACCACACCCTGCAGACTTCAGTAACTTGAAAGAATGCTAGAAAGCATTAAACACTTGTACAATTGCAGCAACAGCCAGTAGAAGTCAATTAACAACTGACCTGAAAGTAGTTGATAATCCCTTTAAATAGCACTGTGGGGGGGAGGGGGGTCCTTCCCGCTGCTGAAGCACGTTCAGCAATGCAAGTTCAAAAGAGGATGTTAGCTGAAGTGTTGAGCTCCAAAATGTCAGCGCTGGCTGCTGATTACAAGGTGATTGACATGTTGATCTGCTTACTCTGCCCACTAATGGTGGACACTCACTGCCCACGCGCTAACGTCCTCATCAATATGGCGACTGGCGCGACTCGCACCAAAAGTGCACACACATGCCACAGATGCCATTTCAAACTTAAGAGTACTCGTAGTACCCAAACAAACACTAGCAAAAGTACCAGTTGAAACAAAAGAAATTTGACTAATTAGGGTTGTATTTTCTTTATTGTGTCATGGGAATGCTAATTTCCCAAACACAATGATGAAGATAAAGGGGTAGACCGCTTTAAATCAGGTCTCTGGCTCACTGCATGATCCTTGTACTTCCCAGATGGATGGTATTGGACCTGCGCATGCATTCAGATGAGAGAGAATGGAGTTTCCAACCTCTCCTGACTTTTCGGAGACATCACTCATTTGGCACTCTGGTAAATGGCCGACTATGGAAACCAGGCATGAGTTTTTGCTGGGATTTCTGTGGACCTGGGGGTAGTCCAAAGGTGATGCTAACGATCTCAGAAGGTGCTTTGAAAGTTTTTTTGGGATTTCCCCCTCTGCCACGTGATCTTGGGACCTTTCAGGGTTGCACTACACTCCTTGGGGTAGAAATTGCCCCCCGCCCGAATGATTTTTACTGCAGCTGTGGTTGAGGTCGCCTCTTGAGCGAAATTCCGTTCTTTGTTATTTTTTTATTCGGATCCGGAAGTCGTTCTTAATGGGGGCAGTGACTACACGAGAGGGGCGGATACACGGCAGTGGCAACACCTGAGGGGTGGAAGTTGGGGGCCGTGCGGAGTGACCGCCACGATTACATCATCACGGCGCCGCGTCCCCACGGCTCTCCCCTTCACTTAATGGGGAGAGCATTCGTGATTTTAAAACTTCTGCCCATTGGGCCACCACGGAGGGTTTCAGCTGTGCCAGCGGCCTGGCAACCAAGAGGGGGTGCCAGGCCTGTTGGCCGCCCCACCGAACCCAGGAGCATAATTGTCAGGCCAACATGGCACTTGGCTGACAAATAAAAACATGGCGACAGTGTATCCTCCCCATTAAGGGAAGCCACACCACCATTGCAGAAAGCCTCGGCTTCACTGGACCACCGGGAAGAAAAAAGTTTTAGCACCGCCGGGCATGCTGAAGATTTTCAGAGGGGAATGTCGCCGCTGGGGGAGTAGATCGGTGGTGCGCATGATAATGACACACTTAAGACGGCTCAGGGGGGGATCGAGGCACCGCCGGGAAACCTCAGAAGGGCAATTGGGCTATCAGCGGCCATTCCACGAAAAGTCGCCCTGCCAATTTGCAGTGGTAACAGGCCTTAAGGAGAGGGGCAATTTCGGCCCCCTTGTTTCCTGACCTGCTTTTTGGTGCTAAGTGCAGCTAGTATGTGCTTTACCTGTTGGGAGCCCCAGAGGAAAATTAACTCACGAGAAATTAGTGGCCCTGATGTTATCCCATACATAGTATAAATGCCTCTTGTTAGAAAATAGCACTATACTCTGACTGGTCATGAGAAATATCTGGTATATTTTTCTAGGAATTTGTAGCTATTATAAAATGGCTCTGATGGTTTCCTGGGAGAGATTTCTTGAGACTGGTTGAGCAATTCCTTCCTGGCTCGAATGGACTTCAATATATTCAAAGGTAACATCTCACCTCTGTTTATATTGATTGCTAAAAGACAAAGGGCTAGAATTTGATTAAAAACCGCCACTGCCGGATTGCTGCCCAAAATACTGCTAAGATTATTCAATTGAGGCCGGTGGAAAATTGATCAAAAAATTTAAAAAAATTATGTCCGGTGGAAAAAATGGGTCTTGCACCCGTCTTCTCGATGGAAAACATGATCCTGGTCAAATTGGGCGTTACGTACTCAAAATTTAGTCCGAGGCTGTGAGTTGGGCCTAGGGAAGGGGGAAAACACCACAAATATTTTTCCAAAAATCAGAAATCATTCACAGAACCCTTCTGCAATGAATCGCTGCAAAAAACTTTCACTTACCTTTTTTTTTTCAGGGTTTCTTACCGACTGCTGATCAAAGAGGGCTGCTCCGGCTCGTTTCTCGTGAGCGGTATTTTTTCCCTCAGCCATGGAACACCACTACCACCAAACTCGGGTGGTGGCGTTTTTTTTCAGTCTTCCACGTTGACTGTCCATTCCCCAGCAATATTTCGAATCCACCGGTGGAATGCTTTGATGAAACTTGCACCGGGCGGTTTTCAAGCAAAAAACAGGAATACCACCAAGAAACCGGGCGGAAATTGTGATCAAATTCCAGCCCAAACCTCTATCAGGAAAAATGATTGAATTCTCTCCATGTATGTGGGTTGGCTATTGCAGGAAAGAGTTCGAGCCGTGTTCTGGACTGGCTGTCACATTGAGGGAGGATGTAATTGCTTAACAGCTTGTTTATTGAAAGGAGTCAGAGCTTGTTTAAAAAATAAATCCCTATCCCTAATTGCCCTTGAGAAGGTGGTGAGCTGCCTTCTTGAACCGCTGCATGCTGCACTCCGTGTGGTGAAGGTACTCCCACAATGCTGTTCGGTAGGGAGTTCCAGGATTCTGACCCAGTGATGATGAAACAGCGATAAATTTCCAAGTCGGGATACTGTGTAACTTGGAGGAGAATTTGCAGGTGATGGTGTTTCCATGCGCCTGCTGCCCTTATTCTTCTAAGTGGTAGAGATCGCAGGTTTGGGAAGTGCTGCCAAAGAAACCTTGGCGAGTTGCTGCAGTGCATATTGTGGATGGTGTACACTGCAGCTACAGTGTGCCGGTGGTGCAGGGAGTGAATGTTTAAGGTGGATGGGGTGCCAATCAAGGGGGCTGCTTTGTCCTGGATGGTGTCGAGCTTCTTCAGTGTTGTTGGAGATGCAGTCATCCATCACACTGCTGACTTGTTCCTTATGGTTGGTGGAAAGGCTTTGGGGAGTCAGGAGGTGAGACAGCCGCTGCAGAATATCCAGCCTCTGACCTGCTCTTGTAGCCACAGTATTTATGTGGCTGGTCCAGTTAAGTTTCTGGTCGGTGGTGACCTCCAACATGTTGATGGTGGAGGAATTTGGTGATGGTAATGCCATTGAATTTCATGGGGAGCTGGTTAGACTCTTTTTAGAGATAGTCATTGCCTGGCACTTGTGTAGCGTGAATATTACTTGCTTCTTATCAGGCCAAGCCTGAATATCATCCAGGTCTTGTTGCAAGTGGGCATGGACTGCTTTATTATCTGAGAAGTTGCGAATGGCACCGAACACTGTGCAGTCATCAGCGAACATCCCCACTTCTGACCTTATGATGGAGGGAAGGTCATTGATGAAGCAGCTGAAGATGATTGGGCCTAGGATACTTCCCTGAGGAATTTCTGCAGCAATGTCCTGGGGCTGAGATGATTGACCTCCAACAACTCCAACCATCTTCCTTTGTGCTATGTATGAGTCAAGTCAATAAAGAGTTTTCGTCCCGATTCCCATTGACTTCAATTTTACTGGCACTCCTTGGTACTACACACAACTTAATGCTGCCTTGATGTCAAGGGCAGTCACACTCGCCTCATCTCTGGAATTCAGCTCTTTTCTCCTTGTTTGGACCAAGGCTATAATGAGTTCTGGATCCGAGTGGTCCTAGCAGAAACCAAATTGAGCATCGGATGAGCAGGTTGTTGGTAAGTAAGTGCCGCTTCATCACACTGTCGATGACACTTTCCATCACATTACTGATGATTGAGAGGAGACTGATGGGCCGGATTGGATTTGTCCTTTTTGTGGACAGAACATATCTGGACAGTTTTCCAAATTGTTGGGTAGATGGCAGTGTTGTAGCTGTACTGGAACAGCTTGGCCAGAGGCATGGCTAGTTCTGGAGCACAAATATTCAGCATGACGAGAGGCCTAGAAAGGCCAGCGGGAGTCAGGCAGTTCGAACAGTCAGTCGAGGAGGCTGGAGCTCGGAGCAGCGCGATTCCGGGTCAGCGAGAGGACTATAAAGGCCAGCGGGAGTCAGGTAGTTCGAGCAGTCAGTTGAGGAGGCTGGAGCTCGGAGCAGCGCGAGTCCGGGGTCGGCAAGAGGCCTATAAAGGCCAGCGGGAGTCGGGCAGTTCGAGCAGTCAGTCGAGGAGGCGGGAGCTCGGAGCAGCGCGAGTCTGGGGTCGGCGAGAGGCGTGCTTGTGCAGCTACAGGGAGAAGGCAAAAAAGAAGTAGAAAGAAACAGAAAGGTGACGTCACAGCCAAGGGGGTAAGTGATTGGCTGGTGATTGGTGAGTAGTTTTTCTTTTTTCTCTTCTATAACAGTGAGTAAACTTTAGCATTGTTGTTGCCAATTTAAATGTATCTAAGGGTTAAGTCATGGCAGGAGACCTCGGTCACGTGTTATGCTCCTCCTGTACCATGTGGGAACTCGGGGACACTTCCGGTATCCCTGACGACTACATGTGCGGGAAGTGTATCCGCCTCCAGCTCCTGACAGACCGCATTGCGGAATTGGAGCTGAGGGTGGATTCACTCTGGAGCATCCACGATGCTGAGAATAACGTGAATAGCACGTTTAGTGAGTTGGTCTTACCGCAAGGTGAAGGGTCCACAGCCAGCTAGGGAATGGAAGACCAGCAGGAAGAGCAGTGCAAGGAAGGTAGTGCAGGGGTCCCCTGTGATCATCCCCCTGCAAAACAGATACACCGTTTTGAGTACTGTTGAGGGGGATGACTCGTCAGGGGAGGGCAGCAGCAGCCAAGTTCATGGCACCGTGGCTGGCTCTGCTGCACAGGAGGGCAGGAAAAAGAGTGGGAGAGCGATAGTGATAGGGGATTCGATTGTAAGGGGAATAGATAGGCGTTTCTGCGGCCGCAACCGAGACTCCAGGATGGTATGTTGCCTCCCTGGTGCAAGGGTCAAGGATGTCTCGGAGCGGGTGCAGGACATTCTGAAAAGGGAGGGTGAACAGCCAGTTGTCGTGTTGCACATTGGTACCAACGATATAGGTTTAAAAAAAAAAGGGATGAGGTCCTAAGAGACGAATTTAAGGAGCTCGGAGCTAAATTCAAACGTAGGGCCTCAAAAGTAGTCATCTCAGGATTGCTACCAGTGCCACGTGCTAGGAATCGCAGGATAGCTCAGATGAATACGTGGCTTGAGCAGTGGTGCAGCAGGGAGGGATTCAAATTCCTGGGGCATTGGATCTGGTTCTGGGGGAGGTGGGACCAGTACAAACCGGACGGCCTGCACCTCGGCAGGACCGGAACCAATATCCTAGGGGGAGTGTTTGCTAGTGCTGTTGGGGAGGAGTTAAACGAATATGGCGGGGGATGGGAACCAATGCAGGGAGACCGAGGGAAACAAAAAGGAGACAAAAGCAAAAGACAGAAAGGAGATGAGTAAAAGTGGAGGGCAGAGAAACCAAAGGCAAAAAACAAAAAGGGCCACTGAATGTAAAGGGGCTGCAGGAGGGGTCAAAACTAAAAATCATGGTTTAAAAACTAGTATTAAAACACTCTACCTAAACGCATGCAGCATTCAAAATAAAGTAAATGAATTGACGGCACAAATCATTACAAATGGGTATGATTTGGTGGCCATGACAGAAACGTGGTTGCAGGGTGGCCAAGACTGGGAATTAACCATACAGGGGTATCTGACGATTCGGAAAGATAGACAAGAAGGGAAAGGAGGTGGGGTAGCTCTGTTAATAAAGGATGATATCAGGGCAGTTGTGAGAGACGATATTGGCTCTAATGAACAAAATGTTGAATCATTGTGGGTGGAGATTAGAGATAGTAAGGGGAAAAAGTCACTGGTGTGCGTAGTTTATAGGCCCCCAAATAATAACTTCACGGTGGGGCGGGCAATAATCAAGGGAATAATGGAGGCATGTGAAAAAGGAACGGCAGTAATCATGGGGGATTTTAACCTACATATGGATTGGTCAAATCAAATCGCACGGGGTAGCCTGGAGGAGGAATTCATAGAATGCATACGGGATTGTTTCTTAGAACAGTATGTTACAGAACCTACAAGGGAGCAAGCTATCTTAAATCCTGCAGCAATGTGCTACTTCCCCCCACTCTCCACATGAGCGAGTTCTCAGTCAGAGTCATTTCTAACACCTGAAGCTTGCCCAAATGATTACAATGAGGTTGATCCCAGAAATTATAGCAGGGTCAATACTTATTACATACATTGGTGCAACTGGCTCACACCTGATTACAAAAACTATGTTCCACATATACTTGTAGCTGAAAAAAGTTGATGACCCTGCTATTTGGTGCTGGACATGGACCTTCACCATGTGTACTTCCAAATTTTATGCTGTCTCTTGGACACTCATTTTCAATGGGTGTTTAAGAACATTAAAAGTGTAGAGAGTGTAAACTTCACTTCAAACTACAATTCTTAAATGTTGAAGTGGAAGACTACATTATTTTAGAAGGTATGCTGAAAGGAATTATTTTTTGGATTCTGAAACATTGCAGAGCCCACTTTGTGTTCGGCTTGTACCTATCTTTGCACTGATTTCAAGTGACAGCATGAGGTTCTATATGGAAATCCCATTGCATGTTTTCTGGAGGGAAAAGAAGGAATGCCCAGCAGGTTAGCTTGCACAACAGGGAATTCGGATGTCCCCAAAAGATCGTCAACATCCTTCACCTGCTCCACGATGACATGCAGGCAGTGACCCTTACCAACGGATCCATTACAGACCCAATCCACATCCGGACCGGGGTCAAACAGGGCTGCATCTTTGCCCCAACTCTCATCTCAACCTTCCTCGCTGCCATGCTCCACCTCACAGTCAACAAGCTCCCCGCTGGAGTGGAACTAAACTACAGAACCAGTGGGAACCTGTTCAACCTTCGCTGTCTCCAGGTCAGGTCCAAGACCACCCCAACCGCTGTCGTCGAGCTACAGTACGCGGATGACGCGTCTGCGCACATACAGAGGCTGAACTCCAGGATATAGTTGACGTATTTACTGAAGCGTACGAAAGCACAGGTCTTACGCTAATCATCCGTAAGACAAAGGTCTTCTATCAGCCTGTCCTCGCCGCACCACTGCCCCCCAGTCTCAAGATCCACGCATTGCCCTGGACAACGTGGACCATTTCCCATACCTCGGGAGCGTCTTATCAATAAGAGCGGACATTGATGACAAGATTCAACACCACCTCCAGTGCGCCAGCGCAGCCATCGGCCACCTGAGGAAAAGAGTGTTTGAAGACTAGGCCCTCAAATCTACCACCAAGCTCATGGTCTACAGGGCTGTAGTAATACCTGCCCTCCTGTATGGCTCAGAGACATGGACCATGTACAGTAGACACCAAATCGCTGGAGAAATACCACCAACGATGTCTCCGCAAGATTCTACAAATCCCCTGGGAGGACAGACGCACCAATTTTAGCGTCCTCGACCAAGCCAACATCCCCAGCATTGAAGCACTGACCACACTTGATCAGCTCCACTGGGCAGGCCACATCGTCCACATGCCAGATACGAGACTCCCAAGGCAAGCGCTCTACTTGGAACTCCTTCACGACAAATGAACCAAAGGTGGGCAGAGGAAACGTTACAAGGACACCCTCAAAGCCTCCCTGATAAAGTGCAACATCCCCACTGACACCTGGGAGTCCCTGGCCAAAGACTGCCCGAAGTGGAGGAAGTGCATCCGGGAGAGCGGTGAGCACCTCGAGTCTCATCGCCAAGAGCATGCAGAAATCAAGCGCAGGCAGCGGAAAGAGCATGCGACAAATCTGTCCCACCCTCCCTTACCCTCAACGACTATCTGTCCCACCTGTGACAGGGACTGTGGCTCTCGCATTGGAGGACTGCCTATGATGATGACTTACCACACTAACTAACTTCCCTCCAGCTAAAAGTTTAGACAGGTAATTAAACCTCAATTCGTCTAAGGAGCAGTGCATCAGGAGGCGGGGCTTCAGTAGAGATGTTGGGCTCTATTTTTCCTTCTGAGGCGGATGTTGTCCAAGACGGACTGCGACCCCGCTCCCAGCTCAAGGGCACAAGCAGGGATGTCGTCGGGAGGACCTGGCTGCAGTGGCGCAAACTTTTCAATGATCTCAGTAGATCACAAAACGTTACTGCAAAGCCACATATCAAATAACAACACACAAGAGTAGGTACTTGGGTGTGATAGCCAATGCTGATGTAAAGTTTCTGCTAATGTGTTGTCAAACATTGAAATCTTTATTTTCAACACTTTGCCTTCTTGGACAGATTCGTATGCACCTTTGGAAGTGGCATAGTGAGTTGCAGTGAATGGTGAGCCATAACGGTACCCGCACCCCTGCCACCCCCCCCCCCCCCCCCCACCCAATGGTGATGAGTGTGAAAGGAATAACTTGAGCATTGTAGGGCTGCTTTATGGCCTTGGTGTGGCGCATCATGTGGCAGCCAGGGTGAACAGCGTCAAGTGAAGTAAATGTGGCCATGGTGAGGCCATCCCTGGGGCAGCAATGTGGTCGGGTGATGATGCCCTGTGTCCTGTGTAGCATCAGGTGGTTGGGGAGAAGGTTGGTGATGCTGGTGTGCCTGGTAGTGTTGATGTTGTGGCTGATCGTGGTGGGATTCTGAGGACCAAGGTGAGATTTTTTTCAAGGCTAATGGAATACATGGCAGCTGAAGTTGAGATGACAAAAGCAATCTGTCAATGGTAAGATAGATTGTTTCAAGGAAGTGACACTGGATAGAGAGTTCACTGCAAACACCAAACTTCCATAAAGCTGAAAAATGTATTCCAAATCCTGAAGACTCCAGCATCCAAGATTGAAAATTGAACAGCTGTGAAATGGTAGCTTTTATACCACTTCTGCAGCTGTCAACTAGTCAAACCAATCCAGAGTTGTTGAGAACCTGACACATTTACCTGACGTGATCCATGAGGGATAGGAACCTCGTTAAAAAAAACTTGGTAAAATGGTTAGGACCTGGAAAAATACTGCTTAAATAGCTTTAAGCAGCTTCTTAACTATCTCAATTGCCTGTCACGCCGCTTGGTGCTGGGTCTGCAATCTGCAGGCAGAGCCGGCACTTGGAAAATTCACAGGGAGGCTGTTTCAGAGCGGACTTCCATCCTGCTGTCAATCGTGGCCTTTTCAACATGGGCCCATCTCCAGACTCGCACTCGCAGGGCTGGTAAGATTCCGGCTGTTGTAACCAAGTTGTATCTTGTGTGTGAAACAAAACTCAAATAGTACTCCGTGAAGGTGGGCACTGCCTTCAATTTTTATGCATCTGGATCCTTCCATATGCCAGATGATATCACGTACATCTTCAGTCTACTGCATATGAAGTCCACCACCGCCCTCAATGCATCAAATCATCTGCTCCGTAGAATGGCCACCCACATCTCATCCATTATTTGCCAATGCTGAATTTCAGCTGCCATTAATCCTCTTTCTTCTCTCTAATTACACAAGACAGGAGGAAGAACACTCTCTGAGCATGAAAATTCCTAAGTGCTACCAAATATTGCCTGTAAGTGTTTTGTGTATGTGGCAGTCTTGAATCGGAGCTGGCCCACAACCTCTTTCAGCTAGCTCTGGAGATGTCCCAGCTGCTGGCTACACCGTGTCTACAGGTGCTGCCTGGTTCTGCTCACTTTTAGACTGAAGGGGGTTGGCAGGAAGAACCAAGTGTGAAGCCATCCAGAGAGACAGCACCCTTATCTGTGCGAGCTCCAGCCATCCCCTTGCTGCTAAACCCTGGCTTTTGTGCCCACTGATCTGTATAAAAGTAGAACACACTTATGAGCAATGTTCCCATTAAGTGGCGACACAGCTGTCGGGAGGTCCCGCGTAGGCCTCTTGCCGACTTTACAATGGAAAAACCACGCATGTACGGAAATTATAGGGGCCATGCACCCAAAAAGAAAATTAGAGGAAACATTGCTTGTGAGATCTGTTTTTTAGTCTTTGGTGACATTCCACCACAATCTGCCTGCATCTGGAAACCAGATAAGAGAGCAGGTTGTATAATTGATTCCAAAGTCTATGTCAATGGGGTCTCCAGCGCAGATGTCGCCATATATCAGGATGGTTGATTGGTGACCAGTCACATCCCCTGTAGTCATGGCTAATGGCTCCAGTACAACATCCGCAGATGAATGGACAACAAAAATAGAGGTCCATGTGACTATAAAAGTGCAGTAGAGAAGACTATTGCATTCTGAAGTCCCAATTTCGATGCCTGGATGAATCTGGTAGAACGCTACAGTACAGCTCAGCAAGAGTCACAAGAATTACAGTAACTTTCTGATTGCTGCCCGAAGTGCCTCATTAAGACCTGCATTCTCAAAGGTAATGAGGGGGGAGGGGGGGGGGGGAAATTGCGGTCGGAGGCTTCCTTTGTACGAATGCCTCCGACCCGGAAAAAATCTACAAAAGTACCTGGTGGTCCCGGAGGAATGTAGGATCCCGGTCGGAAGCCTCGATTCGCTGCACAGCGCATGGGAATATGTCTTTCAAGTACATATGTACATGCTGGAGTCACATAGGCCTGAACCACCAATCACTATGCAGTATACTCATTGATAAAAATGGGAACTCCATTTGTACGAGTTCCCATTACTATCAATGAGAATAGCCTCCTAGAACACTGAAACACAGCATAATAAATAAATAAAACACCTCACATATTATAAATTAATTGAAATTAAATGTTGTAGAAAAAATATATATTTGGGGAATTTTTTAAAATGTATTTTAATAGGGTTAAAAATCAACTTACCTTAATGGATTGGGTTTTTAATATAAAAATGAGTGTTTAAATGTAATTTTTATGGGCTAGAACCTCGACTTTTTTTGCATGCTTAACGCCCACTTAATGCCCATTTTACCGCTGAAATGACGTGTAATGCCCATATAGCGCCCATTTTGGCACAAAATGGAAACTGGCGGGCATTTTTAGGAAATGTATCGCCAAGCGTTACTTTCCCCATGTACTTAATGCCGGGCAAAAATATTACCGCCCGCACTTTTTTTGGGGCGGAATCAGCAGAATGGGCAAAATCAATGCCCATAATATCGCCCAGCGTTAATTTCTGCACTGATTTAACGCCGAGATTCAATATTAACGCCCGCCCACTTTTTTTATCATAAAGAGCATATTTACCGAAACTAGCGGCCACGAGATCGCCAGCGTCAATTTCATCACCTCGCACACATCGCCCACAATATCGCTTGCCCAAAAAACCGGCCACAAAAAGTGGAACTGTTCTGAACGAACGCCAGCGGTGTGAGTGACAACGCTGACACGCTGCTGTGGATGTGCAGCTCAGACATCAATGGTGCCCATCACTTGGTGACAGTTAAAGTTTATATTGATTGATGTTAAGTTGTATTTAACCCTTTCATGTTAAGAAATCACCAGTCTGTAATGGTGCAGCTATCTGAGACAATGTGCAACAAGGTTATGTTCAATAACAAAAATGTAATACCAACATTGGTCTGAAATCATAAGCATCACAGCCAATAACACCCAATCCTCGCCCACACCGCACTTTTTCCACCGTTGACATAAATCACATGTTCAACGTGTCCAGCAACACAGAATACAAAGGTAAAGCAGGAGCGTGGTCCCCAGCCCCCATACATTGCAACAAATATCATACACTCAGATGGAGATATAACACAGCCATCACCTGCGGACATGCACCTCACTTTCCTTCTTCCCCCACCCCCCCGCCACTTCTACCTCTACCCTTTACCCTCCTCGCTCCACGGCGCCTGGCCGAAGAGCTCCTCCGGCGGTGCCTCATTGGGGAGGATGAAGGCAGATGTGGTCGTTGCACGGGTATCGGGGGGGTGCCGAGGGGGCAACATTCTCTGATGCAGAAGCAGGATCTTGGTCCTTGCTCTCAACTGTCGTTCGCAGAGGTGGTACAAAAGCTAGGGGTGGAGTGCCACACTCGGGGACCACTGGGAGGCCTGTGGCAGCAGTGTTCCTGGCTATCGCATCCAGGTCCTCCGTCGTGCGCAGAATGTACTCAGTCATGGTGGCCAGTTGTCGGGATATGCACCCCAATGCTTCGATGAGCTGGTCACCAATGTTTACAGTCTTCCTGGACAACTGTACCATCTCTCCGCTGTCATGTGGCGCTCGTGGAACAGACCTGCCGCGTTCACGAGGCCTCTGTGGGGTCGGCGCCGGCCTGGGGACAAATGGGGTGCCCTGTGACAAGGTGCTTGAGGCCAATACCTCCAGAGTGGAGGTGGGAATAACCGGAGGACCACTAGATGGCCTTTGGGTGGAATAGCTTCTGGAGTGTGGCAATGCAGGTTCTTCAAAGTCCACGCTCTCATCCAGAGAGAACAGACCCAGTGGATTGACGGGCGAGAATCTGAGCTCCTCAGCACCAGATGTGGTTGGATCGTCCGCCGACTCCTGTCCTGTGCCTCCCCTTCTGGCCTCTGTGGTCTTGCCTTGCGACGCACTGCTGGCTGAGCTGCAAAACACACATGAGGTTATTAGAGGAGAAGTGAGTGCTCGGGTGACAAAGTGAGTCCAGCGCTTCAGAAAGCATATGCACAACAAAAGCATCACCGCTATCAAAATCATCGCAGACATAACATAAAAACATAGAAAATAGGTGCAGGAGCAGGCCATTCAGCCCTTCTAGCCTGCACCGCCATTCAACGAGTTCATGGCTGAACATGAAACTTCAGTACCCCATTCCTGCTTTCACGCCATACCCCTTGATCCCCCGAGTAGTAAGGACTTCATCTAACTCCCTTTTGAATATATTTAGTGAATTGGCCTCAACTACTTTCTGTGGTAGAGAATTCCACAGGTTCACCACTCTCTGGGTGAAGAAGTTTCTCCTTATCTCGGTCCTAAATGGCTTACCCCTTATCCTTAGACTGTGACCCCTGGTTCTGGACTTCCCCAACATTGGGAACATTCTTCCTGCATCCAACCTGTCCAAACCCGTCAGAATTTTAAACGTTTCTATGAGGTCCCCTCTCACTCTTCTGAACTCCAGTGAATACAAGCCCAGTTAATCCAGTCTTTCTTGATAGGTCAGTCCCACCATCCCGGGAATCAGTCTGGTGAATCTTCGCTGCACTCCCTCAATAGCAAGAATGTCCTTCCTCAAGTTAGGAGACCAAAACTGTACACAATACTCCAGGTGTGGCCTCACCAAGGCCCTGTACAACTGTAGCAACACCTCCCTGCCCCTGTACTCAAATCCCCTCGCTATGAAGGCCAACATGCCATTTGCTTTCTTAACCGCCTGCTGTACCTGCATGCCAACCTTCAATGACTGATGTACCATGACACCCAGGTCTCGTTGCACCTTCCCTTTTCCTAATCTGTCACCATTCAGATAATAGTCTGTCTCTCTGTTTTTACCACCAAAGTGGATAACCTTACATTTATCCACATTATACTTCATCTGCCACGCATTTGCTCACTCACCTAACCTATCCAAGTCACTCTGCAGCCTCATAGCATCCTCCTCGCAGCTCACACTGCCACCCAACTTAGTGTCATCCGCAAATTTGGAGATACTACATTTAATCCCCTCGTCTAAATCATTAATGTACAATGTAAACAGCTGGGGCCCCAGCACAGAACCTTGCGGTACCCCACTAGTCACTGCCTGTCATTCCGAAAAGTACCCATTTACTCCTACTCTTTGCTTCCTGTCTGACAACCAGTTCTCAATCCACGTCAGCACACTACCCCCAATCTCATGTGCTTTAACTTTGCACATTAATCTCCTGTGTGGGACCTTGTCGAAAGCCTTCTGAAAGTCCAAATATACCACATCAACTGGTACTCCTTTGTCCACTTTATTGGAAACATCCTCAAAAAATTCCAGAAGATTTGTCAAGCATGATCTCCCTTTCACAAATCCATGCTGACTTGGACCTATCATGTCACCATTTTCCAAATGCGCTGCTATGATATCCTTAATAATTGATTCCATCATTTTACCCACTACTGAGGTCAGGCTGACCGGTCTATAATTCCCTGCTTTTTCTCTCCCTCCTTTTTTAAAAAGTGGGGTTACATTGGCTACCCTCCACTCGATAGGAACTGATCCAGAGTCAATGGAATGTTGGAAAATGACTGTCAATGCATCCGCTATTTCCAAGGCCACCTCCTTAAGTACTCTGGGATGCAGTCCATCAGGCCCTGAGGATTTATCGGCCTTCAATCCCATCAATTTCCCCAACACAATTTCCCGACTAATAAAGATTTCCCTCAGTTCCTCCTCCTTACTAGACCCTCTGACCCCTTTTATATCCGGAAGGTTGTTTGTGTCCTCCTTAGTGAATACTGAACCAAAGTACTTGTTCAATTGGTCTGCCATTTCTTTGTTCCCCGTTATGACTTCCCCTGATTCTGACTGCAGGGGACCTACGTTTGTCTTTACTAACCTTTTTCTCTTTACATACCTATAGAAACTTTTGCAATCCGCCTTAATGTTCCCTGCAAGCTTCTTCTCGTACTCCATTTTCCCTGCCCTAATCAAACCCTTTGTCCTCCTCTGCTGAGTTCTAAATTTCTCCCAGTCCCCAGGTTCGCTGCTATTTCTGGCCAATTTGTATGCCATTTCCTTGGCTTTAATACTATCCCTGATTTCCCTAGATAGCCACGGTTGAGCCACCTTCCCTTTTTTATTTTTACGCCAGACAGAAATGTACAATTGTTGTAATTCATCCATGCGGTCTCTAAATGTCTGCCATTGCCCATCCACAGTCAACCCCTTAAGTATCATTAGCCAATCTATCTTAGCCAATTCATGCCTCATACCTTCAAAGTTACCCTTCTTTAAGTTCTGGACCATGGTCTCTGAATTAACTGTTTCATTCTCCATCCTAATGCAGAATTCCACCATATTATGGTCACTCTTCCCCAAGGGGCCTCGCACAATGAGATTGCTAATTAATCCTCTCTCATTACACAACACCCAGTCTAACATATGACCATCAACACATTCACATTGCAATGATTTTCGTTAGGCCATCATTATTTCTGACAATTTTAGAAATCATCTATCATATATATGACTGGTCGGATATGAGTGCATGTGGCATCTATTGACTTTACATCACGCAATGGTGTAAGCTTTACTCACGTGGCATCACTTCAGGATCTGCAGATGCAGTCCGCGTGTGCTTCCCCATGAGTGCGAGTCATGTCAGTGATGTCGCTGGGGACTGGTGGCCCCCCAACCCGTTCGCCTCTGCACGGACCGCATCGTCGATAGATTCTTCTGTAAAAGGTGACAGGACGACATGGCATGAGATCATTGCGTCATATCATTGCTAGGTACTGTCACAGACACTGATGCAACACATAACCGACAGATCTAATCATGATTATAATGATAATTATCATTCTTTACCTAAAGACGTACACCGTGACCACAGGCTTTGAGTAAAACATTCCCGGTCAAAGTGAAAGACCTCACATCTGCTGATAGTCACACATGACTGTTACAAATCAAATTATATAAATACATAAGTACATGTAAATCAATGTAATACTTACTCTTGCGGATCCCACAAGGTCATTCTATCGTTTGCGGCATTGGTTGCCCTCATGCACCGACGAGACCACCTCTGCTATCTCGGTCCATATCTTCTGGTATGCCTTTGGGGTGAGCTTCCCACGCCCTCCCTGTGTCAAATCACCCCAGCATAACTCGACCTCCTGCAGGAGGGAGGCATTTGCCTCGTCCGAGAACCTCCTAGCTCTTTTGCAGCCTCCAATGTGCTCCTCTCCCAGCTCACTGCTCTCTCCAGCGTCAGTCTCCACAGCATGCTGTGATGCTTCCTCCTCTCTCCATTATAGGCCAAATTCAGTCAAATATGTGACTAGTAACAGCTCATTTTTGTTTGCCTACTTGCTGTGAAGCTCGAAAGTCTTCCTCCTTCCTCCCAAAGCAGCCATACCACACCCAGCCACGCCTTCAGTCCCTCTGAGCTCCCTCTCTATCTCCTCTTCTGCGCAAGTCATGGTGACCCTTGACCTCCTGAATCGCGGGAATCGAGCGTTGCCATGCCATTGCTAAGGACGGCCACACTTGGCAGTAGAAGGTCAAAAGAATTCAACACTACCGCTCATTTTATATCGCTCGCGGTAACGCCCATTTTCAAAACTGGAGACTAGGTGGTTGGAGAATGGGCGAGAAGCCGGCGATCTGAAAACCCTTTTTTAACGGCCACGCCAGAAATATCACCCTACCACAAAAGTGGAGGTTCTAGCCCTATATGTTTTAAAAGTGTTAACGCTGGTAAAAGTAGGCTATGCGCCTTTTACCAGGCATAAAATTTGAAGGACATTCGCTGGGCATGAGTTGGGCAAATAACCCAATCTCTCCCGCGCAGATGTCCTTCTCCCAGTGATGCGGAGGATCTGTCTTTAGAAATCTTGACAGATCGGAAAACCTGATTTTCGATGCATGTGCATTGCGCCCTGAAATCGGCTTTTACAAAGTCTTGCCGGGTCCGTGCACACTTTGTACCTGATAAGCTCATAATAAAGGATGAAACTGAGTACTGTGAGCAATGAATAAGTGTGACCTTAGTTCCTTTAATAAGACTCCAGAGCACAGGTACCGCGTGGGTGACCTGCTTATTTACAGTGCTCCCAAGGGATGCTGGGATCCCTTGGGACTCCAACACTTAAGCCCTCTGGTGGTGGTGCGATACAGGTTGCCAAGGGTTAAATACATAGCAGTACGGACCCGGCAAGGCCGGAATTTTCGGTCCATTAATGTATCTTGGGTCTCAACAAAAGAAAACGCACATTTCATCACCTCAGCCCATGAAGTCACATTCATCCAGGAAAAGGACGTCTGAATTCTACTTGCTGAGCTTTTGCTTTCCACTACAGGGTATAATATTTTTGAAGCAATATAAATAATTTAAATCATTGATTAAAACTACTTATTTCTCTGTCAGTGTACTGTGCTTGCTAACATACATACTCAAACACAGTGCCGGGCTGCCAGATCACAGCACAGACCCTGCATTCAAAACGACAACGGGCTGCGACTAGTAAGTCAGCACATTTTTTATTGACCCCGCAGAAGTTAGCGTGAGTTGTTAGCGGCACCGTGCCCGGGCGAAAAATCATCCCCCCCCCCCCCTGGGGTTGCTAACTGCAGGAGCAAACGACCCCCAATTTCTCCCTCAAAGCATCTTTTGAAGTGATAGCTGCCATTTTGGAACTCACCAATGTCCTTGATGCTTACTTCTCGTGCCTTTTTGCCATTGCTTCTTCCTAAGTTGATACATTTAGACTGGTGCTGGAGTACATGAGATGCCATCACAGAGGTGGTTAGGATGGGCTTGATGGAACCTGCTGTTCACCCAACTGGTTGTCTACTTCCTCTAATCTATCTCCGAGGATCTTAAGCAGGCAAAGCTTTCTTGAGCTAGGTAAACAATCACGTGTATCTAAAGAAATAGGAAGCTTTGCAGCTCCTTGGATGGCAAAAATAAACTTTTTCTGCTGTTGGGGGAGTCTAGGACAAGGGAACAAAACCTTAAAATCAAAGCCAGGCCATTTAGGAAAGAAATGAGGAAACACTTCTTCATGCAAAGGTAGAAGTGTGAAGCCCTCTCCCACAAAAAGCAGTAGATGCTTGCTCAATTAATAATTTTAAATCTGAGATCAATAGACTTTTGCTTGTGAAGGGTATTAAGGGATATGGAGCCAAAGCAGGTAAGTGGAGTTAGGACACAGAACAGCCACGATCTTATTGAATGACAGAACAGTGTTGAGGAGTGGACTGGCCTACTCCTGTTCCTATGTTCCTAATCAATACCTATTTTAATACATGTAGCTGAAAACTGCCCTCTTACCCTGCCATTACCAGCTTGCTCTTGGCGCTTCCCCTTTTCTCACAGCCTCTCTGTGTGCCTTCCAATGAACTACAAAGCTTCCTTATTGTATGTACTCAAACATTGTAAATAGGGTACATAAGAACATAAGAATTAGGAGCAGGGGTAGGCCATACAGCCCCTCAAGCCTGCTCTGACATTCAATGAGATCATGGCTTATCTTCGACATTGATAGAGAATTCAAACAGGCTGCAAAGTTGAGAAAACGCAGACCTTTGCCTACATGAGAGTAAGCACGATGCCTTAAGCATCAATCAGCTTGACATTTCAGGACTTTGGGTAGGGAGCCAATTATGGGCTAACAACATATCAATTGAGCCAATAAGGTCAAAGGGGGCGAGGTCACGATTGTAAATTGATCCAGGATAAGTACAGCCATTTTTTGCCATGTGTTTCAGAAGAACAAAGGATCTGGCATAAAGCCAGCAGTTTGTTGTAGCTGCCAGAATAAAGTTATGTTAAACTATCACCGGAGTTCACATCTCATTGAAAATTAAGAGATCTAATAGACATCAACTCCACTTTCCCGCCCAATCTCCATATCCCTTGATTACCCCTAGAATCCAAAAAAATCTATCTCAGCATTGAATATACTCAATAATTCAATATCCACAGCCCTTTCGGGTAAAGAATTCCAAAGATTCATAACCTTCTGAGTGAGAAAATTCCACCTCATTTCTGTTGAAAATGGCCGACCCCTTAGCCTGAGACAATGCCCCCTAGTTCTAACCTGGGAAAATAACCTCTCAGCATCTACCCTGTCAATCACCCTCAGAATCTTACATGTTTCAATGAGATCCCCTCTTAATCTTATAACCAGAGAATATAGGCCAAATCTATTCAATCTCTCTTCATAGGACAATCAACTCATCCCAGGAATCAATCTAGTGAACTTTCGTTGCACTGCCTCTAAGGCAAGTATATCCTTCCTCGGGTAAGGAGAGCAAGATAAGAAGACCAGAGGGTGTTCCTCCTCCAGTTGCTCTTCTTTGCTGCAGGTTGGGTGTAACCTTTTTTGTTGCAAGGAGACAACACAGTAATGAAGGAATCGGATTGCCAATTACAGTTCTTTTCACCCAGGTGTCTGCATCTATACAATGATTATTATGCTTGAAAGTGCAGGCTCCTTTTAATAACCCCTTCAATGTTAGCATATACCTTTATGGCAGTCAATGCGACTATAGATGTCCAAATTTCCACATTCCATAAAAATTAAACTGCATTACAGTCTGTAACTGATATTCGAACAAGCACCATGCATAAATAAATTATAGGTCCATCATTTATTTAATGTACCATTTCTATTTTTTAATGAAAACTAGCCTGATTTAACTATTAATATAACATGGATATGTGGGGGATGAAATTTGTCTTGGAGATAGTGAAAAATGGGCAATAGTAAATCGGCAACCTGTGTTTTGCACATCATTTGCTTTTTATTTCCATGGAAAACAGGCTGCAAATCTGCTATTACCTGTTTTGCGCTGTTGTCGAAGAACAATTTCACCCATGGTTGCCCATTTAAGCATGCATAACACTGAAGTATGCATCTCATTCTGCTGGATTTTAACCAAGAGCCGATTTTTACAGAGGCCTTTCTTCCAAAGCATATCATATACCGTATTCTTCAAATGCCCCCTACAATATGTAGTGCTGAACCTGTCTGTATTCAGCATAGTTACCATATTGTGGGTTTGATGAACATCTCAGATTGATAGCTCATCCATTAGTGGATGGAAAATTCAGTGCAGCTGCCTTAAAAACTGGGCTATTCTGTAGAACAGCCACGATTTATGAAGGCATCAGAATCTTTGCTTCACGTGCCTATAAAGGCACTTTAAACTTGCAGCACTTCACCAACTTTTATATGATATGCAGGAAAAAAAAGAAGCACACAGCAAATGAGAGATCTTCCCAACTTCTGTCTGAGACTGAACCAGGCTGTTCGCAATCTTAATGTCACATTTGACCCTCAAATGAGCTATCGACCACATATCTGTAGCAGAACTAAGACCGGCTGTTTCCATCTCCGTAACATCGTCCATCTCTGCCCTTACCTCAGCTCATTCGCTGCTGAAACCCTCATCCATACGTTTGTTACCTTTAGACTTGACTATTCCAATACACCTCCTGGCTGGCCTCCCACATTCTACCCTATGTAAACGAGAGGTGATCCAAAACTGCCCATGTCCCAACTCGCACCAAGTCCCGCTCACGCATCACCCCTGAGCTCGCTGACCTACATTGGCTTTCGGTTAAGCAACGCCTGAATTTCAAAATGCTCATCCTTATTTTCAAATCCCTCCATGGCCTCGCCCCTCCCTATCTCTGTAATTTCCTCCAGCTCACCACCGCCCCCGCCTCCCCCCCCCCCCCCCCCCCGTGAGATGTCTGCGCACCTCTAATTCTGCCCTCTTGAGCATCCCTGATTATAATCACTCAACCATTGGTGGCCGTGCCTTCTGTTGCCTCGGCCCCTAGCTCTGGAACTCCCTGCCGAAACCTCTCTACCTCCCCTTTCTCTTTCAAGATGCTCTTTAAAACCTACCTCTTTGTTCAAGCTTTTGTGTAATTAGAAAGGACTAATTAGCAATCTTGTTGTGCGAGGCCCCTTAGGGGAGAGTGACAATAACATGGTAGAATTTTTATTAAGATGGAGAGTGACACAGTTAATTCAGAGACTAGGGTCCTGAACTTAAGGAAAGGTAACTTCGATGGTATGAGATGTGAATTGGCTAGAATAGACTGGCGAATGATACTTAAAGAGTTGACGGTGGATAGGCAATGGCAAACATTTAAAGATCACATGGATAAACTTCAACAATTGTACATCCCTGTCTGGAGTAAAAATAAAACGGGGAAGGTGGCTCAACCGTGGCTAACAAGGGAAATTAAGGATAGTGTTAAATCCAAGGAAGAGGCATATAAATTGGCCAGAAAAAGCAGCAAACCCAAGGACTGGGTGAAATTTAGAATTCAGCAGAGGAGGACAAAGAGTTAAATTAGGAGGGGGAAATCGAGTATGAGAGTAAACTTTCAGGGAACATAAAAACTGACTGCAAAAGCTTCTATAGATATGTGAAGAGAAAAAGATTAGTGAAGATAAACGTAGGTCCCTTGCAGTCAGATTTAGGTGAATTTATAATGGGGAACAAAGAAATGGCAGACCAGTTGAACAAATACTTTGGTTCTGTCTTCACGAAGGAAGACACAAATAACCTCCCGGAAATACTAGGGGACCGAAGGTCTCGTGAGAAGGAGGAACTGAAAGGAATCCTTATTAGGCGGGAAATTGTGTTAGGGAAATTGATGGGATTGAAGGCCGATAAATCCCTGGGGCCTGATAGTCTGCATCCCAGAGTACTTAAGGAAGTGGCCCTAGAAATAGTGGATGCATTGGTGATCATTTTCCAACAGTCTATCGACTCTGGATCAGTTCCTATGGACTGGAGGGTCGCTAATGTAACACCACTTTTTTAAAAAGGAGGGAGAGAGAAAACGGGTAATTATAGACCGGTTAGTCTGACATCAGTAGTGGGGAAAATGTTGGAATCAATTATTAAAGATGAAATAGCAGCGCATTTGGAAAGCAGTGACAGGATCGGTCCAAGTCAGCATGGATTTATGAAAGGGAAATCATGCTTGACAAATCTTCTAGAATTTTTTGAGGATGTAACTAGTAGAGTAGACAAGGGAGAACCAGTGGATGTGGTGTATTTGGACTTTCAAAAGGCTTTTGACAAGGTCCCACACAAGAGATTGGTGTGCAAAATTAAAGCACGTGGTATTGGGGGTAATGTACTGACGTGGATAGAGAACTGGTTGGCATACAGGAAGCAGAGAGTCGGGATAAACTGGTCCTTTTCAGAATGGCAGGCAGTGACTAGTGGGGTGCCGCAGGGCTCAGTGCTGGAACCCCAGCTAGTTACAATATACATTAATAATTTAGATGAAGGAATTGAGTGTAATATCTCCAAGTTTGCAGGTGACACTAAACTGGGTGGCAGTGTGAGCTATGAGGAGAACGCTAAGAGGCTGCAGGGTGACTTGGACAGGTTAAGTGAGTGGGCAAATGCATGGCAGATGCAGTATAATGTGGATAAATGTAAGGTTATCCACTTTGGTGGCAAAAACCCGAAGGCAGAATATTATCTGAATGGCGGCAGATTAGGAAAAGGGGAGGTGCAACGAGACCTTTGTGTCATGGTACATCAGTCATTGAAAGTTGGCATGCAGGTACAGCAAGCGGTGAAGAAAGCAAATGGTATGTTGGCCTTCATAGCTAGGGGATTTGAGTATAGGAGAAGGAGGTCTTACTGCAGTTGTACAGGGCTTGGTGAGGCCTCACCTGGAATATTGTGTTCAATGTTGGTCTCCTAATCTGAGGAAGGACATTCTTGCTATTGAGAGAGTGCAGCGAAGATTTACCAAACTGATTCCTGGGACGGCAGGACTGACATAGGAGAGACTGGATCGACTTCGCCTGTATTCACTGGAGTTTAGAAGGATGAGAGAGGATCTCATAGAAACATATAAAATTCTGACGGGACTGGACAGTTTAGATGCAGGAAGAATGTTCCCGATGTTGGGGAAGTCCAGAAGCAGGGGACATAGTCTAAGGATAAGGGGTAAGCCATTTCGGGCTGAGAAGAGGAGAAACTTCTTCACAGAGTTGTTAACCTGTGGAATTCTCTACCGCAGAGAGCTGTTGATGTCAGTTCATTAGATATATTCAAGAGGGAGTTAGATATGGCCCTTACGGCTAAAGGGATCAAGGGGTATGGAGAGAAAGCAGGAAAGGGATACTGCGGTGAATGATCAGCCATGATATTGAATGGTGGTGCCGGCTAAAAGGGCCGAATGGCCTACTCCTGCACCTATTTTCTATGTTTCTATGTCACCTGCGCTAATTTCTACTTATGCGGCTTGGTGTAAATTTTTTAAATCTCATAATATTCCTGTGAAGTGCCTTGGGCGTTTTACTACATTAAAGATGCTATGTAAATACAAGTTGTTGTTTTGGTTGTTGCTACCTCGGTTTCCTCCTCATTTGTTGGATCTGGAAAACTCTATATTCACTCATTCAGCTATCTCCGTCCAAGCAAGTTTAACCTTTGTCTTGACAGTACGTTGGCATTCTGTTCCAAGAATGACCATCTTCATTTGCTTCACCTCCTGCAGCAGGTCCACCAAGGCTTTCTCAGTAAAAGGGGTGCAAGTTTCCCCCAAATTCTTGCTTCCAGATACTTTTGGGTGCATGCATGCACCTCTGGCAACATTTTCACCACAACAAAAAATTCCCCACCCCTTTAATGGCAAGCAGCAGCCTTTTAAGAGCTGCTGCCGCCTTGCTAGATTGCCATCTCCCAGCCAATCATGCTGCTCCCAGGCACACTGATCTTCATGCACAGGGAATGTGCAATATTGAAATGTGGAAGAGGATGCAAAATTTGTCTGGGTCAGCCCTCCTTGCTACCAGCACAGGATCATAAAATCATAAATCAAAACAATTTTGAACAAACGCAAATCTGTAACTTTCAATCTATTACTGCATTTTTCCCAAGATAAGCAGCACTTGTGCGGGAGGATATCACTCATTCATTTTAAAAGGGAAAGCAGTTCAAGGGGGTGAAAATTAAAGTTGCAGTTAAATTTCTATAGCATTCTGATCCTCGTGGCTTATACTTAATATATTTATTTGCATATACTGTAGGATTATTTTAAATTCCAGATGTATTTTTAAAATCCTTACACTGCATAGAGGGATGATTCTGTTTGTGATGATTAAGGAATTGCAACAACACTCATTTTTCCTTCACACTATGATTTACTGATCTATGAAAAGTACAAAACCAATACTGTAATCCTCAGTTTTTTTAAAAATTTGTATTAATTTCGGTATTGTCTCAGAAAGCTTTATGACATCTATAGTTCAATCTGTCTAATCCATTATTTTTAAGTTTTAATAAAAGTTCTTTTTATGAAACCATGACAAAACTATTATAATATTTTCTTACTGTTTTGATGGAGTTTTATCAGTTTATTCTTATTGTACATGGCAAATTAGTTTCCTGAAACAAACTCTTGATTTGATGCGGTTTTCCAAGTATCCAGGAACTATGCTTCAATCTGAAAATGAATGGCTTCAGCAGAATCTAAACCCCTTAGTGCGTTAACCATTCCTTTCAGATGCCAGAAACAGTTTCCTCTCAGGGATTTTACTTCCTTTCTGGAAATGATTTTAGTCTACAACCATTTTGGAACTTTCTACTTCAGACGGAGTTTTCATTTGCTGTTTGGACAGCCATCTGACTGGTTCCAGAGCACTTTTTCTCATCGCAGGTAATTCCATCCAAGTTTCATTCTTGCCTTTTGTTTACTTGTTAATTACCCAATTTAAGTCTGTGGGGGCTGGGGGGGGGCGGGGGCAGAAAGCTTGTGTCCACTGTTATACTATTAAGGGCCTTAGTGCAGACTGACGTGGCATGAAAGGCTGTGATAAGTGGAGCTGTATGTGTGCAGCATTAATGGTTGCAGCTAACTTTTAACTGCATGTATACAGGGTTTATGCTTCAATTGCAGAAAAAACGCAAATAAGTGACATATGGTTTTAAAAGCATATGTAGAGGAACAGTTCTCCTGTTTTTTGAGTTCAGGGGCCCAGTTTCACTTTTAACTAACTAGAATTTATGGCGGCCAGAAGGCATAACAGAAATTATAACTGCCCTTTGTTGAAATCAGAGTCACAGAACTCATGAGTACCTCTTGAATCTGACTACTTGCAGATCCTGCCATGGGTTGTGGGTTACGAAAGCTGGAAGAGCCTGATGATAGTAGCCCTGGCAAAATATTTTCTACTCTGAAGAGACCGCAAGTGGAAACAAAGACTGATATTTCATATGAATACCTTTTACTGGATTTTACTTTGGACATTGGTGAGTCTGTTTTGCTTCACTGTTTCTGTTTCTATTTGAAACTTGATTGTTTAATAGTACAGAGTTAAAAGGTCTGTTAATATTCACTTTGATTTAAAAAAAGATAGTTGTTTAAACAATTGTTTGTACACCTCATAGCCAATAGTCTTCAAATTAATCAAGTATATAGCTGTTCTGTAGCACTAACATCTGAAACCTCCAGATGTGTGAGGAAAGCAATTTTATTTAAACAAAGCTACTTCAGAAATGGTTCCAAAGTTAACCACTTATTTCAATTTTATGAAATGAGACTGCATGCATATCATAAATTTAAATGTGTGTGCCGAGTGTGCCATTATTTTTCTGTTTACCCTTCTTCCCAGGGTGCAGACTTCTTGACTTTAGCACCCTCAGCTTAAACTGGGTAGTTTGCTGTTCCGAAGGCAAATAAACAACCCCAGATGGCAGCATTCTGGAAACAGAACATCAGTGTTTGTTTGAGGTTCAAATTCTGAAAGCAATCTAAAATAGTTAACTCATAATTCTTTGAAAACTTTCAAGTCACTCAACAGCAACCAGCTCAATCTACTTAATCAGACTGTTATTGCTATATATGTTAAAATAATATGATGTAATATTTAATGAAAGTTATATAACTGAAGTAAGTCTTGTTTTCCCCTTTGATATTTGCCTCCTCCCCCTCCCTTTCTGAAGGCATTGACTCCAATATTAGTCCACAATTCCACAGGTGCCGAATTGACCATTTTTCAAAGGTGAATTTAGGCAGTGAGTGTCAGCAATCATTTCAAATGTGGGAGCCATTAAAGCTGAGCTCATTTCACAAAACATCCATACATAAAAGCACTTGATAGTAGGGGTCACTGTGTTGTAATTAGGAGGGGTAACCCTGACTGGTTTTCCCTTGTACACCTGAAGAACACTGAAACCAATTGTAGCAATGCCATTGAACCCTTGGCAATTGGCATTGGAACCAGCTAACTGGAGATCGAATTTAAAGCCAAGTCGGCTGAGAGAGGGAAATTTTACCTCTGAGCCCTTAAGGGAGCCCTGTTCCTGTCCTTTATTTTCCTCAGCCTTAAGTAATTATTTTCTTTTAAAGGATGAGTAATCTATCAATTTGTTTGACCTCCATATAAGAATCTGAATTACCTCTATCACTCAGTGCTGAGGTTGGGCGGGGGGAGATTACTTCAGAAGGTTATCCCTTTAAGAAAATTATGTGACTTGTGTCAGGTCATCTTCAATTTTGCAACATCATGGTCTCAACTTGATGCAGGTCCTCAGTTCTTTTTCTGGAGACACTGGAAGTAGATATGGTCACTTGCTTTCACAGAAAAAGCTTTTGGTGTCTTGGGGGCCGAAATTGCCCCTCTCCTTAAGGCCTGTTATCACCGTAAATCAGCGGCCATGCTGCTGAGTGAAGTGGCTGCCGACTTTTCGTGGAATGGCCGCTGATAGCCCAATTGCCCTTCCGAGGATTCCTGGCAGTGCCCCGATCCCCCTCCTACCGCTCCGCTGCTGCCCCGATCCGTCTTAAATACGTCATCACCGTGTGCACCGGCAATCTACCCACCCTGATGGCGACATTCCCCTCGGAAAATCTTCGGCCCGCCCGGTGGTGCCAAAACCTGTTTTTTCCCGGTGGTCCAGTGAGGCTTGGCCTTCTGCAACGGCGGTGCGGCTTCCCTTAAAGGAGAGGATGCACTGCCGCCGCCGCCATGGTTTTTTTTGTCAGCTGACTACCAAGTCGGCCTGACCATTATGTCCTCGGGTTTGGCCAGACCGCCAACAGGCAGCCTGGCACCCACTCTTGGGTGCCTGGCCCCTGGCCGAAACCCTCCCTGGTAGCCCAGTGGACCGAAGTTTTAAAGTCGCAAAGGCTCTCCCCTTTAAGTGAAAGGGAGAGCCGTGGTGACGCGCACTGTGATGACGTCATCGCGGCGGTCATTCCGCACTACCCACCCCCCAACTTCCGCCCCTCGTGTTGCCATCGCCTCCTATCTGTCCCTCTCGTGTATCACTGCTCCCATTAAGAGCGACTTCCGGATCCGAATAAAAAACAACAACAAAGAGCGGAATTTCACTCGAGGCAACCTCAATCAAAGCTGCGATTAAAAACCATTGAAACGGGGTGCATGCGCCCCGTTTCGGTCAGGGGGCAATTTCTACCCTTCGGTGTTTTGCTAGAGTTTTCTAAATAAGAAAGATTTATTAAGGAAAACAGAACATGCTAGAAATATACAGCAGCTCCAGCAGAATTTATAAAGAGAAAAAACAGATGAACATTTCAGACGTATACCTTTTATCAGAACTGGAGACTGGGTGATAATAAAATTCTTTAATAGGTGTGAACAAACCAAAGGGAAGGCCTGAAAGAACAGGTAAAAGTCAAATATCAAGAATGCTGACTCCTATCACGAAGAGGAGTTAATGGGCTGGATTTTCCTTCGTAAACCACCCAAAATCGTGAGACAAAAGGGAAGTGGCAGCCTACTGCCGCATCGTCACCTCTAAATTACAGCAATAAATTCCTCCCCCACTGCAGGGACATCAGCCTTAATACGTAATGCTTGCCAACCCTGACCCATTTAATTAACAGCCAGAGGTGGAGTGCCTCGTGATGGGCTCCCCTCCTTCACTTAAGTATTCTCTTACCTCTTTTTAGAGTCAGCTTATGAGAAGTCTTGTTAAAGGTTTTTTTTTTAAATTCTTGTGGCTGTTTTTCCCCTTTAACTGTGCATCATGTTCCTTTTGGTGATGTAGTAAATGTCCCACTGCAGCATCATCGACTTTTTGCTCCTTTACTGCGGCAGGCTCCATCTTGGTGACAGAGCTGCCTCTGGGTACCTGTCCTATGTGCAAGACAAGCCATGGCTCAGGAAAACAGGTCGGCATCACAGCATTGGCTGTAGCAGCGGATGGAAGTTGCACTCTGACCCTTCACTGCAAGCAAACCCACACTGGAGGAAAATCCAGCCCTATAGACTAAGTGACAGCACATGAAAAGGTGGAAAGAGCCAAGAACTGGTGGATGATATATAAAGTTTACGTTAGGGAAACAATAAAAACCCATTAAAAGAATAAAAAGGGAGTGAAAGTAGCTAAATGAGGCATTGAAAAGGCAGGGGAAAGATGCATATAAGAAAACAAATAAAGTCAAAATTGCAAACGCAGGAAATCAAAATAAAACCAGAGTAAGCAGGACAGGTCCACCAGCATCTAAAAAGAGAAACAGTATGCCAAATATTTTGTGTTTATAACCATGTAGAGGAGACTGCACCATTGACAGTGAACATGGGATACTTGATTGGAGGACGTACATGTAAATTGCTGTTTCACACAATAGAGGTGGTTGGGGCCTTGGACAATGGTGTGGGAAGGGATAAATTGATGGGTGTTACATTTTGTACAGTTGCATGGTAAAGTGCTAATGAAAGGGCAGCTGGAAATTGAGGTGGTGGAAGAATGAACAGGCTATTCTGGGGCTGAATGGTCCCAGTTCCTATGGATTGGACGGTAGCTAATGTAACCCCACTTTTTAAAAAAAAAAAGGAGGGAGAGAGAAAATAGGGAATTATAGACCGGTTAGCCTGACATCGGTAGTGGGGAAAATGTTGGAATCAATTATTAAAGATGAAATAGCAACGCATTTGGAAAGCAGTGACAGGATCGGTCCAAGTCAGCATGGATTTATGAAAGGGAAATCATGCTTGACAAATCTTCGAGAATTTTTTGAGGATGTAACTAGTAGAGTGGACAAGGGAGAACCAGTGGATGTGGTGTATTTAGACTTTCAAAAGGCTTTTGACAAGGCCCCACACAAGAGATTAGTATGCAAAATTAAAGCACACGGTATTGGGGATAATGTGGATAGAGAACTGGTTGGCAGACAGGAAGCAAAGAGTAGGAATAAACGGGTCCTTTTTAGAATGGCAGACAGTGACTAGTGGGGTACTGCAAGGTTCAGTGCTGGGACCCCAGCTATTTTACATTAATGACTTGGATGAAGCAATTGAGTGTAATATCTCCAAGTTTGCAGATGACACTAAGCTGGGTGGCAGTGTGAGCTGTGAGGAGGATGGTAAGAAGCTGCAGGATGACTTGGACAGGTTAGGTGAGTGGGCAAATGCATGGCAGGTGCTGTATAATGTAGGTAAATGTGAGGTTATACACTTTGGTGGCAAAAACAGGAAGGCAGAATATTATCTGAATGGTGACAGATTCGGAAAAGGGGAGGTGCAACGAGACCTGGGTGTTATGATACATCAGTTATTGAAAGTTGGCAGGAAGAATGTTCCCAATGTTGGGGAAGTTCATAACCAGGGGTCACAGTCTAAGGATAAGGGGTAAGCCATTTGGGACCGAGATGAGGAGAAACTTCTTCACTCAAGAGAATTGTGAACTGTGGAATTCTCTACCACAGAAAGTTGTTGAGGCCAGTTAGTTAGATATATTCAAAAGGGATCAAGGGGTATGGAGAGAAAGCAGGAATGGGGAGGGGAGTGAGGGGGGAGGGGGAGGGGAGAGGGGGGGGAGGGGAGGGAGGGGGGAGGGGGAGAGGGAGGGGGAGGGGAGGAAGGGGTGGGGGAGGGGAGGAAGGGTTGGGGGAGGAAGGGGAGGGGGAGGAAGGGGAGGGGGAGGAAGGGGAGGGGGAGGAAGGGGAGGGGAGGGGGAGGAAGGGGAGGGGAGGGGGAGGAAGGGGAGGGGAGGGGGAGGAAGGGGTGGGGGAGGGGGGGGAAGGGGTGGGGGAGGGGGGGGAAGGGGTGGGGGAGGGGGGGGAAGGGGTGGGGGAGGGGGGGAAGGAAGAATGTTCCCAATGTTGGGGAAGTTCATAACCAGGGGTCACAGTCTAAGGATAAGGGGTAAGCCATTTGGGACCGAGATGAGGAGAAACTTCTTCACTCAAGAGAATTGTGAACTGTGGAATTCTCTACCACAGAAAGTTGTTGAGGCCAGTTAGTTAGATATATTCAAAAGGGATCAAGGGGTATGGAGAGAAAGCAGGAATGGCGTACTGAAGTTGCATGATCAGCCATGATCATATTGAATGGTGGTGCAGGCTCGAAGGGCCGAATGGCCTACTCCTGCACCTATTTTCTATGTTAAATGGAGAGTGAAAGATGTGGTTGGTGGTGGGATCATGTTGCAAATTATGGAAAATTATCTAACGAATGCAGAGGCTGATGGGATAGAAAGTTCATGGGGAGTTTCTATTATTGTCGTGAGAAGGCCGAGAGCAGAGACATGGGAAACGGGTATAAATAATATCAAGGGTTCTGTCCACCACAGCCGAGGGAAACTTCAGGTGAGGAAAAGGGAGGGCATTTCATACGTTATGGTGCACAAAAGAAAGTCATCAGAGCTAATAAGAGACCCCGAAATTCTAAGTCCCACAATCCAGTGCCAGAAGTACAGTGGGGCAGGACTTCTTCCCACATTGGCCCCAACGCTGACCCCATTGGAAATCCAGGTTCAGCTAATTATAATATTGCTAGTAGGGAAAAAGGTGCAAGTCTCACCAGCAATAGGAGTCATGAAAAATTCAGGAGTTGGTAGCACAAGTTGTTCTGGTGCAGCTGCAGGATTTAAAGCTGGACTGCTCTTGAAGCAGAACCAGCATGCAAGAAAGAAAGACTTGCATTTATATAGCGCCTTTCATGACCACCAGACGTCTCAAAGCGCTTTACAGCCAATGAAGTACTTTTGGAGTGTTGTCACTGTTGTAATGTGAGAATGTGATTACATGGCTCCAATAGGACAAAGGAAGACTGGAAAGGGCACGAGAGGAGCGCAGGGTGATAAAATTAAGTGGCTTTACAGTTGTGAAATCCCATAAACTTTTTTGTTGTTTGTAATATGTTGATGATGTTCACGTTTGTTTTGTTGGAAATTTAAAATTGCAGTGGAACAAAAAAAGTGTGTTTTTTTGGACTTTGTAATCAAAAGTTCGATTACGGTCCAATGATGAATGGAGTCGTCTTCTTTCGTATGGTAGTAGCAAAGCAAATCAAACAAAACATTAATATCCAAGTTGAATATCCAGGTCAAAGCTTCCGGTGTAACAGTGTGGATATCTTGTAGGCTGCCTGCACATTTCCTGAGGGCAGTACTCAATGATGTGCTCCAGGGTCTGATTAGGAACTCCATAGTCACATGATGGAGTGTTATGATGTGTTGTAGATTTAACCTACAATGTTGAAAGTCTCTCCATTAGTTTGTGACCCTGCTGTGTCCTCATGTCCAGGTTCCTCTATCTCAGGGAGTTCAGCTTTTCAGTCCTCCTCAGGAATCTCGATTTCCAGGCCTGTGGAGGACACAGGAGGACAATATTGAGAGCATACAAGAGAGTCCCAGACCTATCTAGGCACCCGAATCTAACTTTCAGCATGTCAATGGCCTGTTCATGTAATTCAAGTCGGGATATGACCCTCATTGTAGCCTTTCTCCAGTTCGGTGGTGATCTTTCTTGATGATTTTAGCAGCTATGATAATGGAACAAAAAGCAAAATACTGCGGAAGCTGGAAATCTGAAATAAACACAGAAAATTCTGGAAATACTCAGCAAGTCAGGCAGCATCTGTGGAGAGAGAAAAACAAAGTTTCTGTTTCAGGTCTGTGACTTTTCGTCAGAACAGATTCTGATGAAAAGTCATAGACCTAAAACGTTAACTCTGTTTCTCTCTCCACAGATGCTGCCTGATCTGCTGAGTATTTCCTAATTAGATTGGATATCCCTTGTCTCCAAGAAGCCAACCAGTGCCTTGCCCTTGATTCTGAAGGAGTGTAGGGCCACTGGGCAATCAAAAGATGAAAGAATCATGGCAGCTCCCAGTCGACTGGGCATTGATGGGCAGACTCCCGTCCCTGTAGGTTGCAGGTAAAATTCGGCAACTCCCTCATCTGTCTATGTTCAATAAGAAGATGCAGTACATGTGGTATTTACTCATCTCTCCCACCGATCTGAAGGCTTGGACAGCCTTGGAATCCAGATAGAGAATCGTTTGCGAGTCTTGCGACCTCAGAGCCGAACCGAATTGAAAATCAACAAGAGAGTTGGGGCCGCGGCTACATGATGAGGGACTAGGTGACGTGTTGGATGTGTCACCCTCTGGAAAGTTCTGAGTGCTGCAGGCAGAAGTTGTAGAGGAGCCGAGCTCAGCCAGCTCCCAGCAGCTGTGGTGGCCTAGTGGTAAAGTTGTTAGATTGGAATCCTAACTTACTGCGCAGGTTTGAAACCACCCATGCCGGATCAACTTATTCTTTCACATCGTTCACCTTGGAGATCCCTGGCCCCAAAACTGCTCAACCGGTTCCCATGGTGATGAGGGCAGTGTGTCCCTCCTTCTCCTTTGGCACCACGGTTCCAGGGCCTGTGTTGCAGAAACTCCACGCTCACCACGGGGTAAATCAGAGCGGGTCAGCTTAGTGCATCCGGCCACTGCTATGGTGCTGGACCAAGCCTTCAAATCGGTGGGAGAGATCAGTAAATACCACGTGTACCGCATCTTCTTATTAAACCTAGACAGGTGAGTGAGTTGCTGAGTTTTACCTGCAACAGGTGAGTAAGAAAGTACTTTGTTGCTGACAAATGGCCGTGACATGTTTTAGGAGAGGAAATGAGAAACGAGTTTGTGCGAATTTTGAGTTGTACGTGAATCCGCTTTTTAAAATAAAATGATCCTACTACAGATGGGTTTGTAGATCAGGCTTTCACTCATTAGGTGAGACAATGAAGCATTTTAGCAGAGGGAAGAAACAGAAGTTTAACTTTAATTACAGCAGTGACTCCACTCCAAAAATACTTCATTGTCTGTAAAGCGCTTTGAGATGTCTGGTGGTCGTGAAAGGCGCAATATAAATGCAAGTTTTTCTTTCTTTTACTTTTATTAACTACTTTTTACTAAGTCCAATATTGCACCAGGGGTGGATTTATGGTTTTAGTGTTGTTGCTGATGAAAGGTATTAAAACCTTAACATTAAAAAGCGAGGAAAATTGTTGCTTACTTTTGAAAATCAGAATTCTGGAGTCCGGTTTGTATTTTTAGAAATGTTGGGGCACCTCACTTTCGACAGGCCAACCCAATAGCACATCTGTCTGTTGAAGAATTCAAACTGCCTGGGAACAACAAAGATTGCCTCTTATATTGGATGGTAGAGTGAGTATGGGTAGCTGAAGGCACGGCGGTCAATGGTGGAGTAATTAAAATTGGGAATGCGCAAGAAGGCCAAATTGGAGGAGCGCAGAGATCGCGGAGGGTTGTAGGCATTGTTCCCTGTGAGGTGCGCGGCTGCACAGCAATCTGAAATTCAAAAGCCGCGGAGGGAGGGGCCCAATACCCTGGCCCAGGCATACTCTCTTAGAATCATTTGTGACCTCAGCCAATTTGAATTGGAACAGCATTTGCTAACGTACAGAGCCCTGGAACCCGGCGAGTATTATCTCGGGGTTCTGGCAGTACTTTTTTCTGTGGAGACGCGTGTCGTCCGATCCCGGGGACTGAGCGGCGGCCTCAATTTCGAACAACATTAGTGGGAGCAGCACAAGTACAATGGACGCTGGAAGGAGGCTAAAGCAAACAATTTTTAGGCCCCCGGTGAAACAAAAATATGATTTTTTTCACTTTTATAAATCGGAGCATTTTTTTAAAACCAGAAAAAAATACGGGTAAGTGATGTTGAATTTCCCGCTGTAAATGCCAGCTAAATTTTGACAGGTGTTAACCCCTTTTTTGAAAGAGTTTATCAGGGTTATTTAAATTATGTTGTGAGAGAGGGGGAAAGTTTGTGCCCCTATTTATATCTCAAGAGTCTGAGAGACGGAGGGAATGGCAGCAGAAAAAGAGGAAACAACTTCTACAAAACTGACCCCAAATCATCGCCCAGGCTGGGGATAGTTAACCTAACCGTCTCTTAGGATTGGGGAGTTTAACCACTTTTCACTTTCTTATTTGAGCTCCGTTTGGAATTCGAGTTTTTTTTTGTTGTATGTTAAATGACGAAGAGGGAAACAGAAATTTGGCGCAACTTCTTCTGTCAAAGCTGCAACGAGACTTGAAAGAATTTAAAGACTTTTAATGAACTTTTCACAAAAAATGTGTTAAACACTTTTTCTGTCAAAGCTTTAAATATGATTTTGAAAGAAACAAGTAAAAAGCAATTTTCCCCTGATCTAAACAAGTTTTAACCAGGTCTTGAAGTCTAAAAGCTTTTGAAGAGATTCTGAAATGCTTTAAACATTTTAGAATTGAAATTTCTCAGTATTTGATTTGGAGTGATCGAGTGAAGTGAGTAGCTTTACACAAACAAGCAACCGTGCTGTTGAGGAAGGAGAGGGTAGGGGGGATTTGTGGGAGTTACATAATACTTTTTATCGACTGAAAAAATATATATTAAGACATTTAGGAAGAGAACCACAAAAGGGGGAAAAACACACATCATTTTATTTTATTTGTTCTATAGTTCTAACAAGTCCCAGTAATAATGTAATTATAGATTTCCTCTTAAACATTTAGTGGAGTGTTAATAGAAACAAGAGTTATGTAATGATGTATAAAAATTGCAGGAGACTACTTTATTTTGAAGAAACCACTATTTGTTTATTGAGAAAGACACAGAGAATACTTTGATTAAACTGATAATGTACAATTTCAATTTGGTATAAATGTTTGAAATAGGAGATTAAAAAAATTGAGAGTACAATGAGGTTTGTTTCCTGCTATTTAATTGCGAAGTACCTGAAACAATTTGACACTTTTCATGATCAGAGCAGAGATTAATATTGTGGAGAATGTTTGAGAAAAAAACATTAGAAGTAAAATTCATAAGTTAATATCTTTATGTCACTATATTAGTAAACATTTCCAAGTCGGTCTGATTGGTTCTCCTGTCCAGGAAGAAAGATGAATGTTTATTTCTGTTAAATCCTAGCTTTTCCTGATTTTTGTTTTTAATTGGTGTCGCAAATTGTGTGTGTTTTTTTGCACTTTAAGTGCTGCATTTCTGACATATTACATGGTGGGTGTGCTGGTTCAAGAAGACAACGTTTATTAATGGAAGTGATTGAAGTTGAAAATACGGATACCTGTTTTTGTTTTCTTTTTAATACTGCCAACTAAAGAACTACAGCACTTTATATTTGTTGGTTGCCTGGTTGCAGTGTGATTAATATTTTAATACTTATGTGGACGTACAGCATGTAAGCGTCATAGGAAAGCCGCTGCTTGTGCAGCCATTGCTATAGTGACATGAGTGATGAACTAATATGCTGAAAACTTTAAAATTAATACTAATTGCACGAATAGATATGCCTCTTTCAGCTCACCCTGGGCTTTTGGAATGTTTGTCGATGTATAACCATGTAACTGAGTGACGTTTTTGAAGTGTTAGCGCATTATTATGCAGTTCTTTTATATCCCAGTCATTTCTGACTATTTAAAAAAAAAATAGAGTTTATACATGACGAACTAAAAACTTTTAATTAATTCTACCATAAACAAACTTGCAGAATGGGCATGTAAATGACAAATTAATTTAAAAATAGTTAAGTCTGAGATGTGGTGCCTTTTGTTTGGAGGAATAAGGAGGCTACCTACTCCTTGGAAAATAAGAGTCTAAATGAGGTAGAGATGCAAAGGGATCTAGGAGTATAGATTCACAAATCATTTAAAGTATCAACGCAGGTTTAAAAAGCCATAAAAGTTCTGTGGTTCATTTCTAGACGAATAGAATTCAAAAGCAGAGAAGTTATGGTCAACGTGTATAGAACCTTGTCTGATTGTCTCGTGATTGGAGATGGTGGGGTGGTAATATGGCATCACTGTATATAGGCTTTTAAATGGTTACTGTTCCTGTCATTGTTGTAAAATTTGCCCACAAACGAAAAGGTTGCATTCAAAGGAGTTTGTGGCCCGCTCAGTACAAAAAAAATTAAGAGGGAACATTGCTTATATGTTCTGTTGATCTGTTCAAAATGGATGGCCTGCTCAGTCTTGCTACCGCATCAGATGTAATGAACTGGGCTGTGCTGGCAAACTAGGCATTAACGTTATTGTGTTTAGTAATGACTCCACAAGGCAAGGTATTGTACTTGAACTGTGGTGACTTTAGGCCATTTATTGCAGCTCATGAGTGAGGGTACAGCATGGTGAGCTCCCTTTTATACCTGGTTACCTGTCGTGTACAGGTGACCCCTAGGTCTCCACCAGTTGCACCCTCTGGTACAAGCATAGTGTATACAGTGTGAAGGTACATCCAGTAGTTTTGTGTAACTGCATTGAGTGTACAGGGAGTATACTTATGTTATAAATACACAACAAACGTCTTGCCTTAGTCAAGAATGGGCAGCATAAGTCAGCTATTGCAGGTGGCGTGGACACCCGTTGGTGTTTTGCCATTTTAGCCTGAAGCTAGAGATAGGTTGCGGTGGTGGCTTCCCCGCCAGGCTTCACCTGCCAGGAACAGGAGCCAGAAGAGATAAGTTTATTTAAATTTAACACAGGTTTCCTTGTGGGCCTGGAGTGCTCTGCCTTGCTGTACCCCTGCCCCGGGTTGACCTGTTCACAAACACTTCAGGATCTCTCTCCTGCTCCAATACCTCAAATACATTGCCATTTAGCATATAGTCCACATCAACCATCTCGCTGCCAAAACGCACAACCATATATTTCCCTGCATTTTCCATTTCTCCGTCCACTGATCAAGCTTGTCAAGATCCTTCTGAATTTGTGTGCATTGATGTTCATCATTTGGGCACAATTCCTTCCTCTAAATCATTTATAAAAATTACAAATAACTACGGCCCCAATTCTGAACCTTGTGGCTCTCCACTGGTAGCTGAATGCCAATCAGATACCAGCCCATGCATCACCACTAATCTACCAATCAACCTTTTGCCAAACCACTTTATTAATACATTCCCATCTATCCCATGGGCTTGGAACTTATGTAGTAGCCTATTACGTACAACAGTATCAAATGCCTTCCTGAAATCCAGATAGATAGCATCCACTGTCTCTTCCCTATCTAAAAGGTCTGTCATCTCCTCAAAGAAACCCACTAAATTAGCATTACCACCCACTCCGAACTGACTGTCTCGGATTATTATACACAGCACACATCCAATCTGACAAATTAAATAAGCAACTGGACCTGGAAACATGAATCCTCTTGAGCTTTTGTAAGGGTAAAGCAGTACCAATTAAAATATATAGAGCAGAAATAATGAAGCTCCTCTGCTGTCGAGGAGTCAAGGTAGATGTGAGCGCATCAGAAAAAGGGTTACAACATTGTAGTCCCAATTCAGTGCAAGATGCTCACGATAGCACAGCCACAGTGAAGCCATGCAATTTCTGCACTATATATTAGAACCATTTATGTTTTGCTCATTAAGCTGCCCATTGCTATGTTACCTCTTTTCGATAGGAAGCTGCGGTATCCAGACTCTGGAGTTCAGTGTAACTTTTTTTTCCATGACTAGAGAGAAGTCTGGCACGTAGGCTGTGGACTGCTTTTCGTTATCTCAATTGTTCCAGCCTCAAGGTCGTGTTATTTAATATAATTATTTTTTTTTTAAATCCTTTTGAATCCATCTCAGTTGTTTTGCTGTGCCTTCTCTAGATGTTTTCTTTCAACAAGTTTTTCTTTTTTTTAACCACCGGGACCATGTAATTTTTTTCGTTTTTTTTAACAAACCTATCCTTTGTGCATTTCCTGGCTCCGTAACTTATCATCCGAATATACGTAATTCAATAAGGTTCACACTCTTAAACTTCCCACATACAGGACAACACTACGAAGGGTTAAAACAAACTTTCATTCTGTTTGAGATAAAACAAACCACAACTCCCCGGCTTTTTTTTACAGTAAAAATCACAGAAGCATTTCTCATTTAAACAGACATTCACAAGAGTCTCTTTTCTTTCCTATTTATTTTTGGATCCATGATTGATCATCCATCCCTATCTAGCTCTAACTATCTTTCCAAGTCGCCGCTTGGTTTGTGTCATCGCGCAATTTCCCTATCTCTATCCCTATCTAAGTTTGAAAGGTATTCACCAGATTGTCCTGGATCTCGTTCAGACACTACCCGAGAACCAGCGAGTGGCTAAACTTTCCTCAGACTTTTGAAACCGGGGGAAACTGGAGCAGTATTGAAATCATACTCACTCCAGTGGCCACTTTCCCCTCGTCTTGTCCAAGGCTAGTCTGGCTCTTAATTCGCAAGTTTTCGGCAGTCGTCCGTTGAGATCCCACTTCTGACACCAAATGTAAATTCCTGGATTCTTTTACCTCAATCTGGTTCAGTAAAATTACTGAGTCGAATACCTCTTGTGCTTTGAACAAAGCAGTCTTTATTACCGGCCAGTAAGACCTATCAGACAGAAGATATACTCTCTGGATAGAGCGTACACACTCCCTACGGATAGGTGAAGTTACATCGTAAAGCGTTAACAGTTATACAGTTTTGAAATCAGATAACAAAATACAAATGGATTGACAGTCTAACTCAGCCACTCATTAGTCAATCTATATGAGATGTTTTTCTTGAAAGCTCAAGCATTGCCTCTAAATGTTCCAATCTAGTGGTGTGATTATTCATGTTACAATTAGATGTTATTGGCAGGATTAGTGACTTGAAACCTTGAGAAAGACTGTTAGCTATGCTGATGTTGCACTATTTGCAATCTGACATTCTCCCAGCTATTCTTCCATGGCTTATACATTTTCATATATCCCGTTTACTTTACTGTCCTTAATTCCATATATTCCGTTCAGATATCCACATACACTGCAAGAGAGGCCCTCTGTATTGTGTTCCTAACACAGATGAGGCTGCACACAGGAAGGTTAAAGTAACAGTGACCTCAGTCTTTAATAAGACACTCGAGTGAGGAACAGGCCTTGGGGGCCGGCTTATATACAGTGTTCCCAAGGGATGCTGGGATCCCTTGGGACTTCAGGGTATGAGCTCCCTGGTGGCAGAACATGGGAATGCATGCTTTACAGATACACAACACTCTGCCCACAAGGGCCAGGAGGCCCTCCAGAAGGAAGGATGTTGGACCAGATCACGGAGGCCATGTTGGCCCCCACAACCTGGCTCTAGTGCCAAAGAAGCGTCATGACCTCAGACCAGTGGTTAAGGTCAGCTCAAAAGCCGTCTCCTACCAACTGCACCATTAGCTCAATGCATGACTCCCCCACCAAATGCGAGGCACACCTCCTATTCCTAGCTTCACCTCATCCCCCCCCCCACTTGGAGAAGACGGTGCTCGCCATTCTTGGCAGGGGCCTGGCTGAGTCCTTGGCCAGTAGCGGAGCTGAAAAGATACACAATGCTGGTAGCCTCATACGTTGCCCTCCTTCTCACATACACATCTTGCTTTCCTGCCCTTCCTTCACCACAACTCCAGCCTTGTGCCTTCCTCATTTACAACACCCAAGAAATGCAGCCTTCCCAGCTCGTGGTTGACCAAGAAGAGGAGGAAGAAGATGAAACACCATCACTCGACGTCACGCTCCCAGCTCCTCAAGGTGCACCAGCAAGGCCATTTGCAGTGTCCCCCACTGAAAGTCAGCATCCTTCCACCAGCCATGCTGCAGCCACTGGGGGAGCACTTGGTGACATCAGTCAGATCGGCAAAGGCACACACAAGACAGTCACTAAGGGAATGCACAAGGGTGATGAGTTGATTTCTTGATGCCCTACTGGATGGATCGATATATAAAGATGGATTGAAAAGTTTGCTTTGTGGTGGCTTTTATTTCAACACTGTGGCCCAAAGGATGCTGTGATGGTCAGTAACAGAGAGAAGGTAAGGTGTCAGACAAATGTTGAAAGGGGAATAAGGGTTGTTGTCACTGGTAGCGCAGGCGGATGATTCCATCCCAGAAATTGGAAAAAGAAAATCTCGGCCAGAAAGGGGCTGTCTGGGTTGCATCCTTCCTCCCGCTTTCTCCTCTCCCGCTTCCACCTCTCCAGTTTCCTCCTCTTCCCTCTGTGAGCAGATACTGGAGATTTGAAATGAAATCATAAAATGCTGGAAATTCTCAGTAGGTCAAGCAGCATCTCGACCTAAGACATGAACTCTCTCTCTCCACGGATGTTGCCTGACCTGCTGAGTATTTCCTGCATTTTCAGTCTTTGCAGAGGGCTTACTTTACCATCCGAGGCCTTGCAAGTATCCAGCAGCTTTCCCTGCACACTTTGAAAAAACTTTTAACATGTTTAACACCACCCACTACTTCAATAAAATAAAAAAAATTCAGTCCAAAAGCTTAAATGCAAACTTAACTAAAACACGTGTGGAGAACAGGGAAATGGCAGACATTGAACAACTATTTTGTATCGGCCTTCATGGTAGAAGACACTAAAAACATCCCAATAGTGGATAATCAAGGGGCTGTAGGTAGGGAGGAACTTAATACAATCACTATCACTAATGAAGTAGTACTAGATAAAATAATTGGACTAAAGGCAGACAAGTCCCCTGGACCTGATGCCTTACATCCCAGGGTCTTAAGAGAAGTGGCTGCAGAAATAGTGAATGCATTGGTTGTAATCTAACAAAATTTCCTGGATTCTGGGGTGATTTGGCAGATGGAGTATAATGTGGGAAAGTGTAAGGTTATCCACTTTGTCAGGAAAAATAAAAAAACAAAATTATTTAAATGGAGAGAAATTACAAAATGCTGTAGTACAGAGGGACCTGGGGTCCTTGCGCATGAAACACAAAAAGTTAGTATGCAGGTACAGCAAGTAATCAGGAAGGCAAATGGAATATTGGCCTTTATTGCAAGGGGGATGGAGTATAAAAGAAGGGAAGTCCTACTACAACTGCACAGGGTATTGGTGAGGCCACACCTAGAGTACTGTGTACAGTTTTAGTCACTTTATTTAAAGAGGGATCTACTTACATTGGAGGCAGTTCAAAGGCGGCTCACTAGGTTGATTCTGGAGATGAAGGAGTTGGGCCTACACTCATTGGAGTTTAGAAGGATGAGAGGTGATCAGAAGATACTGAGGGGGCTCGTCAAGGTAGATGCAGAGAGTATGTTTCCCCTCATGAAGGAATCCAGAACTAGGGGACATTGTTTCAGAATAAGGGATCGCACATTTAGAACTGAGATGAGGAGGAATTTCTTCTCTCAGAGGGTTGTAAATCTGTGGAATTCTCTGCCCCAGTGAGCTGTGGAGGCTGGGTCAGTGAATATATTTAAGGTGGAGATAGAAAGGTTTTTAAGCGCTAAGGGAGCGAAGGGTTATGGGGAGCGGATAGGGAAGTGGAGCTGAGCCTAGGATCAGATCAGCCATGATCTTATTAAATGGCAAAGCAGGCTCGAGGGGGCAGATGGCCTACTCCTGCTATTTCTTATGTTCTTATGATCCAGTCTAAAAATGACAGCTGCCACTCTAGTGCTCTTTTGTGAAACGGAACACAGTGGCCGCCATCTTGGTGAGGGTCACAGCGCAGCCAATAGCAGTGCTGGCCCTGGAGATGTCAATTAAGAAAGGGTGCACGTCGACTTAACGTCACCTCAGCGAATTTGGACCTTAGCGCTGGGTCCTAAGCTCACTATGAAGAAACAGCGTTCAGCAGACTGACAGAGGGGCTATCACCATTTCTTAAAGGGACATAAGAACATAAGAAATAGGAGCAGGAGTAGGCCATTTGGCTCCTTGAGCCTGCTCCACCATTCAATAAGATCATGGCTGATCTGATCATGGACTCAGCTCCACTTCCCTGCCTGCTCCCCATAACCCTTTATTCCCTTATGGCTCAAAAATCTGTCTAGCTCCACCTTAAATATATTCAATGACCCTGCCTCCACAGCTCCCTGGGGCAGAGAATTCCATTGATTTACAACTCACAGAGAAGAAATTTCTCCTCATCTCAGTTTTAAATGGGCGGTCCCTTTTTCTAAGACTATGTCCTCGAGTTTTAGTTTCCCCTATGAGTGGAAATATCCTGTCCAGCCCCCTCATTATCTTATAAGTTTCAATAAGATCACCTCTCATTCTTCTGAACTCCAATATGTATCGGCCCAACCTACTCAACCTATCCTCATAAGTCAACTTCCTCATCTCCGGAATCAACCTAGTGAACCTTCTCTGAACAGCCTCCAATGCAAGTATATCCTTCCTTAAATACGGAGACTAAAACTGTACGCAGTACTCCAGGTGTGGCCTCACCAATACCCTGTACAGTTGTAGCAGGACCTCCCTGCTTTTATACTCTATCCCCCTTGCAATAAAGGCCAATATTCCATTTGCCTTCCTGATTACTTGCTGTACCTGCATACTAACTTTTTGTGTTTCATGCACAAGGACTCCCAGGTCCCTCTGTACTGCAGCACTTTGCAATTTTTCTCTATTTAAATTATAATTTGCTTTTCTATTATTTCTGACAAAGTGGATAACCTCACACTTTCCCACATTATACTACATCTGCCAAATTTTTGCCCAATCACTTAGCTTATCTATATCCCTTTGCAGATTTTGTGTGTCCTTCTCACAATTTACTTTCCCACCCATCTTTGTATCATTAGCAAACTTGGCTACATTACACTCAGTCCCTTCATCCAAGTCATTAATATAGATTGTAAGTAGTTGAGGCCCCAACACCAATCCCTGCGGCACCCCACTGCCAACCAGAAATGACCAATTTATCCCGGAGTGTGGCGCAAACAAGTGGCGGTAAGTGGGCTATCTATGTATCTCATTCTAGGCCCCTCAATCACGAACAACAGTCGGTTTCTATTTACTATGTCCCATTCCTTCATAATTGTGGACACCTCTATCAAATAACCCTTTAATCTCCTCTGTGCTGACGAAAGCAGCTCCAATTTTTCGTCTGTCTTTGTATTTCTATTTCCTCATATCAGGCATCTTTTGCGGAGAAGTTTATGGGGTAGTTTTTCATGCAGAATTTCATTTTTCATGGATGTTTACCTGAGCATTAACCAATTCTATCAAGGCCTTAGGAAGGAAGAATGAGGAGAGGCAATATGAATGAAATTGTACAAATTTTAAAAGGGGTGCAAGAACAGAGAGACCTGGGAGCTCACATGCACAAATCTTTCAAGGTGGTAGGGCATGTTGATGAGGCTGTTAAAATGCATACAAGATCCTGAGCTTTATAAATAGAGGCATAGAGTACAAGAGCAAGGAGGTTGTGCTAAACCTTTATAAATCACTGGTTAAACCTCAGCTGGAGTATTGTGTCCAATTTGGGCACGGCACTTTAGGAAAGATGTCAAGGCCTTGGAGAGGGTGCAGAGGAGATTTACTAGAATGATACCAGGGATGAGGGACTGCAGTTATCTGGAGAAACTCGAGAAGCTGGGATTATTCTCCTTAGAGCAGAGAAGGTAAAGGTGAGATTTAATAGAGATGTTTAAAATTATGAAAGGTTATGATGAAATAAATAAGGAGAACCTGTTTCGACTGGCAGGCGAATCGGTACCCAGAGGACACACAGTTAAGGTTATTAACAAAAGTACCAAAGGGAAGATGAAGAGAATTTTTTTTTAACCCAGCGAGTTGTTGTAATCTGGATTACATGGCTTGAAAGGGTGGTGAAAGCAGATTAAATAGTAACTTTCAAAAGCGAATTAGATATATACTTGAAAAGAAAACATTGCAGGGCTATGGGGAAAGATCAGAGGAGCGGGACTAATTGGATAGTTCTATCAAAGAACTGGCACAGGCATGATGAGCTGAATAGCCTCCTGTGTTATATGATTCTACGGCCTCATAATGAAGACTTGATTTTGTCACAATTTCTTTAATATATGAACATATTATATAATATAACCGATTAAGATTAATTAGAAACCATAAAGTTCCAAAAATACATTGTAAATACATTATTGCTTCATAAGTCGCTTCTGTCTGTAGTTTGATATCCTGTTATGTATTTTATTTATACCTTGAGTTGCATGATCAGCCATGATCATATTGAATGGCGGTGCAGGCTCAAAGGGCCGAATGGCCTACTCCTGCACCTATTTTCTATGTTAAAACACCAGGGAAAGCCTCCACCTTAAATGATGCAACACGAATTGAAATAGGTCTCTCTTTGGTGCCAGGAAAACAAATTCAACTCTTTTTATATTTGCAATCACTACTCACTTAATATCTATCACTTAATCTATTGAGGGTCCACCGCAGCAAATCATAGGGTTAGAACCTCCACTTTGGCGTTTTGGGCGATATTTCCGGCGTGGGCGGTAAAAAAGGGTTTTCAGATCACCGGCTTCTCGCCCATTCTCAAAGCACCTAGTCTCCATTTTTGAAAATGCGCATTACTGCGAGCGATATGAAATGGGTGTTAGTGTTAAATTTTTTTGACCTTCTGCCGTAAAATGTTGCCGTCTTTAACAACGGCATGGCAACGCTCGATTCCTGCGATTCAGGAGGTCAAGGGTCATCATGACATGCGCAGAAGAGGAGAGCGAGAAGGAGCTCAGAGGCACTGAAAGTGTGTGTGTCTGTGGTGTGTGCTTGTCTGGCTGTTGTGGGAGGCACAAGGGAGATTCACCAGCAGCAAAAAGCCTAAGCACCAAGAACATAGTTGGCACCGAGTTTTTGTCCAACAAATAAGATATAACATGGAAGGGATGGAGGATGCCCTAGAGCTGATAGCCAGGAACACTGGTGGCAGAGGGCTCCCAGTGGTCCCGGAGCGCTGCACTGCATCCCAAGGTGCCGCACCCCCATTGCCAACCACTCATGAGAGCCAGCAGCAACATCTTGCTTCTGGCTCGGAGCACCTCGGGACCGTCCTCTCCCGTATTTGTCCAAGCAGCGTTTTGACCGTCACCCCGACCCCCGGCCAATGAAGCATCGTCTGAGGAGCTCCTCGGCCAGGCGGCTTGTGTCGGGAGGGAAAGGGGTAGAGGTGGGGAGAAGAAGCGGAGCTTGGTTGGTTTGTACAGAAATACTGATGATTTCAGACGACTGTTCGGTTTAAATGTTTTTTATTTAACAAAACCTTGTAGCGCACTGGCTCATATAGCTGCACTGTTGCACACTGGTGATTCCTTAACATCAAAGGATATAATTACACTTAACTTCAATCAAATTAAACTTTAACTGTCACCAAGGTGATGCCCACTGTTGATGTATGACCTGCACACCCAGCAGTGGGTCAGCCTTGTAAATAACACTATCGTTCTTTCAGTCAAAGCAATCATTGATGCGTTCCTGACGTAAGGCTCTTGCAGCTATCATGCCACCACAGGCCCTTTCATGCAGTCTACAGGGGGGAGGGGGCATGGTTTCAGCGACAGCCTGATTGTCTGGGCCAATGTCAGCGTCTGCCTCCTAGTCCTCCTCTTCCACTCTCTGGTGAGGTGGACTGTCAGACTCATCAGGCAATTCTTGTCCCCTCCTGATAGCCAAGTTGTGCAGCATGGAGCACACCACCACGAATTGAGCTACCTGCTCAGGGTGGTATTGGAGCTCACCTCCTGAGTGGTCCAGGCATCTAAAGCGCTGCTTCAGCACTTCAATGGTTTTCTCCACGATATTGCGAGTTGCTCTGTGGCTCTCGTTGTATCGCCTCTCTGCTTCGGTGTGGGTGTCACGCAGGGGGGGTCATCAATCAGGTGGCGAGGCCATATCCTTTGTCACCAAGCATCCAGCATTGACCTTGTGGCTGATTGTTAAACAAGTCATATACAGTGCTCTCTCGCAGGATGTGAGCATCATGGATGCTGCCCGGAAATTGAGCATTCACTGCCAGTATAATTTGCTGGTGGTCGACAACCAGTTGGACATTCAGGAAGTGGAATCCTTTGCGGTTCCTGAAAACCTCAGCATCCTGAAAAGGTGCTCGCATCGCTATTGCTACCTGCATCTTGGGGAAGTTTGCAATTCTGGAGAATCCTAGAGCCCTCTCACTCTGTGCCTCCCTGGTCACAGGGAAGCTGATCAAGTCCCTCCTGCGTGCGTACAGGGCTTCAGTGACCTGTCTAATGCAGCGATGTGTGGCATGCTGAGAAAATCCGCAAATGTGTCCAGCTGAGGCCTGAAAAGAACCTGACGCATAGAACGACAGTGCCACGGTGTCTTTGACCTCGATGGACAGTGCAGTACTGAGTGGTGCTGGCAGGCTGCAGATCTGCCCTTATCAGCTGGCATACCTCAGTGATAATCTCTTTGTGGAAACGCAGTCTCCGAAGGCAGGTGGTGTCGGGCAAGTCGAGGTAAGAATGCTTCTCCTTGTACTTGCTGGGGGTGTAACGTTTGGTCCTCCTCATCTGTCTGTCACGTGTTATATTGGGCACATAATACAGTGGAGTGTACCTTCAGTGATCTCGCGTCTGCTACATGTAATTGGTCACCAAGAAAAGATGAGAAAGGACAGGCTCCATTGCAGTAGCTCTCTGTTTTCTACCGATTGGTCACCATCAAGGAATGTCGCGACGAAGAGACCTATTCAATTCCAATCGGTCGCAGTAGAGTCAAGATGTTTGTAGAGATGTTCACATCAACTCCAACGACCTGCAGAGTGCATCCGAACTCCACCGAGATTGAAGCACAGCAGCCTTTTAAAGGATGCGACATGTGATCTGGAACATGGCATCCATAACACTGTGATTAGTTCCACTTTTTCTGGGCGAGTGATATTGTGGGCGATATGTGTGCAAGGTGGTGAAATTGACGCTGGGCGATCATGGCCGCTTGTTTCGGTAAATATGCTCTTTACGACAAAAAAAAGGTGGCGCGCGGTATTATTGAATCTGTGTTAAATCAGTGCAGAAATTAACACTGGGCAATGTTATGGGCATTGATTTCGTCCATTCTGATGATCCCACCCAAAAAAAGTGGGCGGGCGGTAATATTTTTTTCCCGGCATTAAGATCATGGGGAAAGTAACGCTTGGCGATAAGTTTCCTAAAAATGCCCGTCAGTTTTCATTTTGTGCCAAAATGGGCGATATACGGGCGTTATACGTCATTTCAGCGGTTAAGTGGGCGTTAAGCATGCAAAAAAAGTGAAGGTTCTAGCTCATAGGCTCTAAATGGGGAATTCAGGGAGAATACCTGATGGTATTAAGGTAGTTAAAGCTGCCTTTTCTCCAGAAAATCCCAACTAAACGTTCCACAGTTGAACTTCTGCAGTCAAAGCTCTGTCCTCCACCCCTTCAGATTTTCTTTCCGTGGGGCTTATTTTGTTTGTGTATTTGCTGTGCTGCATCAGCTTAGCCACTCTGCAGCTTCCTTCAGAAAAAAACTGATTTGCTCTTCCAATACTTGGCTTTTATTCTTTTATATACGAGTTACAAAACAACAGAAACAACTGTAACAAGGACAGGTGTCTTTCAAAATTGTAGCTGGTGGTTGCTGTTTGCACAGAAAGGTTTTGAGAAATTGTGCCAGGGCACAGATTGATAACAGACTTCCTATTGCCTAATACACTAACAACCCTTATTTGACAAAGGTTAAGGGCTGGATTTTCGGTTGAGGGTTTTTAAGAGGTGGTAATGTCGGGCAGTGAATAAATTTAGCGTCGGGAAACGGTTTGCGTCGGCAGCCACATAATTCAGCAGCTGCGCGCTGACAATGCAGTTGAGCGCTAAGGGAAGCATACCACATTTATCTTAGGGCGCTAGGCCAGGTGAGTAACTGAATATCCTTTGCTAAAGAGCCAGATTCGTAATGTCCTAAGAGAGGCTTCTGGAAAAAAAATCGGCACATAAACTCAATACATTACTCGCCCCAAATAAAGATAAATCACAAAAAGAAAACAAAAAAAATGCAATCACACTTAACTCATGCAGTCATTCCTTCCCTCACCGACGCCGGTACAGCTCTGACTGTCAGCTTTCTCTGGCAGGTTGCCTAAACAACGCTAAGGGGTCAGTGCAAAACAAATTTTGAGATCAGGACGATACCGGAGACGTTGCACACCAGCGCAACGCTCCCGGGCGGTACTGCTCAGCGCTGCTACAGAATTGGCACCAAATTTCCCGGCAAGGCGCTGGAAGCTGGCCACCCGGGCGGTAAACATTGAGTCCCATTACCGCTAACAGAGACTCAATCCAAATGAAATCCAACCCAATATCTTAATTTAAACTTTTGTATACAAGGGGCAAAGTTCCTGTTGATAACTAGGAGTTCCATGCACAGAAGAAGCAATTTGTGATCTGCAACATTGGGATTCTGTACAACACTGGAATATTGAAGGTAAATGTGCTTCAACTGCAGCAGCTCTTGCGTTCCCACAGCATGAGATCCAGCCGAAGCAATAGTGACTTGAAGTGCTTCTGCAATCATAGTCTATTCGAGGACTGACTGCCAAGCACATCAAACTCATCAAATTCACTAGTTTGCATGACTTTAGACTTTACTGAGTTTGGGACATATCTGCCATCTGTCAGATATGAAGAGTAACATGGTCCGACAGCTCCTAGGCAGGCTGTCCCATACAATCAAACAATTGCTGGTGCACAGAAGCAGTTTTCTTTTGAAGGCTGAGCCCCTAAAGTCGGCATCTTGTCCTCTTCAGCAGAGCCAGGACGCGGTCGTCCCCTCGGGTCAGCTGCTCTTTCCACTAATCTCCTGATCCTGCTTACTTGAGCACTGTGATTCACCCTGTGCAGACCCCACTAACTTGCTACATATACCATTCGATGTGCTGATTTCCATGCTGTTGTTTGGGAGGAGTGGAGTGAGTACTGGTGCTTCTTTTGGAGGGTTGTCCCCCTTACTCTGCAGGGTCCGAGTCATTGGATGGTCCTAGAAAAAGGGGAGGGGACAAGGGTCAGCTTGGTATTAGAAATGTTAGGCTGTAGCAGATAATATGCAGCACCAAATTGTCATGCTGTCTGTATATATGATTACTTGAGAAAAGAATAAGAGGCAGGTATCCTGTTAAGCATAGCCTTCAACCTCGCAAGTTGCTAGCAGAATGGGGAGGTGGTCACATGCATGAATGTGAGCAATAAAATGCTTTGGAATTGTTACCAGATAAAAGCAGAATGCTGCTTGTGCCTGTTGAGTGGCAGTAGCAGCAGGACAGTGTGTGATGAGAAGGATGGTGGAGTGTCCTGTTGTGATTGGGGATATGGAATTGGGGAGGTGTTTTATTTATATATATATATATATATATATATATATTATATATACAGACTATAGATATACTCTGTAGTCACTGTATAGTTGCATAAGATGGAGACTTAGTACATCAGGTAACATCAATAGGGGTTACACTGTGTATATACTATGCTGGCACTACTAGAGGGTGCAACTGGTGGAGACCGGGGTTTCTTGCCCCTGTGGCAGAGGCTGTCCACTGCGGTGAGAGACCTGAGGGTCACCCGCATCGGTGTGCAGGGTCCAGTGTAAAAGGCTGCCCACCATGCTTGTGCCTCACTCGAGTTAAGAATGAAGGACCAAGGTCACTACAGTTTGAGTATAACACATAACTTGTGGAGTCATTCATGAGTGCATTACAGATGTAACAACTAACGACTTAAGTACGGACTTTCACGCGATTATGGCTACCTTTGGCACACTAAAAGACTTTGCAGAGGGTGATGATTGGGATGCCTTCACGGAAAGGCATGAGCAATATTTCGTGGCAAACGACCTTGCAGGGGAGACTGACACATTGGCGGAGAAGTGTAAGGCTATACTGCTGACCAGTTGTAGGCCTGAGATCTACCGCCTCGTCAGGGACTTGCTGGCACCCACGAAGGCCAAGTATAAGACATACGATGAGCTAACTGAACTAATTCGCAACCAACTAAAACCAAAAGAGAGCATCCTCACGGCCAGGCACAGATTCTACACTCACCGCAGACCTGAGGGCCAGCAGATTGCAAAATATGCTGCCGACCTGAGGAGACTTGTGGCACCATGTGATTTCGGCACGCACCTCAACAAAGCATTGCAAGACATCTTTGTTATGGGAATTGTCCACGAGCGCCTCCTTCACAAAACTTTTATCTGCCGACACCACAGTCAACCTGCAGAAGGCCATCAGCATCAGTCAGACGTTCATGACCTCTACCTGCAGCAGCAAGCAAATTATTCATCCTGTGGACTCAAACCTGGCAAGTACTGTACACAGAATAGTGCCTTTTACAGGCAAGACTGTAGACCGTGGCTCTGCCTAGGTCAGAGAGCACAGACCTCAGGGTTCCAGAACTCCGAGTCCACTGAGGGGTGCTAATCGAGTAGCACCATGCTGGCGTAGTAGAGGAAACCATAGGGCTCACCAGTGTCGGTTTGCTGAGTACGTATGCAAAGCCTGTAACATGAAGGGCCACCTCCAGTGTATGTGTAAAAGAAATACGACTCACTGTCTAGCAGAGGAGGCGGTATGTGACTTTGAATCCAGCGGGGAGAATGATGATTTGGCCAGAGAGGCAGCTCAACCCCAAGAAGAAGTGTATGGAGTGTATACCTGCACCACCAATTGTCCTCCAGTGAAGATAGAAGTCGAGATAAACAGCGTTCCAGTCTTCATGGAATTGGACATGGGAGCGAGCCAGTCAGTGATGAGCCAGGATGCCTTTGAGAGGCTATGCAACGAAAAACGACCCGAGCTGGTTCCAGTACAGGAAAAGTTGCGCACCTGCACCAAGGAGCTGATCCCAGTCCTTGGTAGTGCCGATGTAAGTGTAATCCATAATGGCGTGGTGCACAAATTACCTCGGTGGATTGTTGCAGGTGATGGTCCAACGCTACTCGGAAGAAGATGGATGGGGAAGATCCAGTGGAAATGGGAAACATACAAACATAGAAAATAGGTGCAGGAGTAGGCCATTCAGCCCTTCTAGCCTGCACCGCCATTCAATGAGTTCATGGCTGAACATGCAACTTCAGTACCCCATTCCTGCTTTCTCGCCATAACCCTTGATCCCCCAAGTAGTAAGGACTACATCTAACTCCTTTTTGAATATATTTAGTGAATTGGCCTCAACAACTTCCTGTGGTAGAGAATTCCACAGGTTCACCACTCTCTGGGTGAAGAAGTTTCTCCTCATCTCGGTCCTAAATGGCTTACCCCTTATCCTTAGACTGTGACCCCTGGTTCTGGACTTCCCCAACATTGGGAACGTTCTTCCTGCATCTACCCTGTCTAAACCCGTCAGAATTTTAAACGTTTCTATGAGATCCCCCCCTCATTCTTCTGAACTCCAGTGAATACAAGCCCAGTTGATCCAGTCTTTCTTGATATGTCAGTCTCGCCATCCCGGGAATCAGTCTGGTGAACCTTTGCTGCACTCCCTCAATAGCAAGAATGTCCTTCCTCAAGTTCGGAGACCAAAATTGTACACAATACTCCAGGTGTGGCCTCACCAAGGCCCTGTACAACTGTAGCAACACTTCCCTACCCCTGTATTCAAATCCCCTCGCTATGAAGGCCAACATGCCATTTGCTTTCTTAACCGCCTGCTGTACCTGCATGCCAACCTTCAATGACTGATGTACCATGACACCCAGGTCTCGCTGCACCTCCCCTTTTCCTAATCTGTCACCATTCAGATAATAACCTGTCTCTCTGTTTTTACCACCAAAGTGGATAACCTCACATTTATCCACATTATACTTCATCTGCCATGCATTTGCCCACTCACCTAACCTATCCAAGTCACTCTGCAGCCTCATAGCATCCTCCCCGCAGCTCTCACTGCCACCCAACTTAGTGTCATCCGCAAATTTGGAGATACTACATTTAATCCCCTCGTCTAAATCATTAATAAACAATGTAAACAGCTGGGGCCCCAGCACAGAACCTTGCGGTACCCCACTAGTCACTGCCTGCCATTCTGAAAAGTACCCATTTACTCCTCCTCTTTGCTTCCTGTCTGCCAACCAGATCTCAATCTATGTCAGCACACTACCCCCAATCCCATGTGCTTTAACTTTGCACATTAATCTCTTGTGTGGGACCCTATCGAAAGCCTTCTGAAAGTCTAAATATACCACATCAACTGGTTCTCCCTTGTCCACTCTACTGGAAACATCCTCAAAATTCCAGAAGATTTGTCAAGCATGATTTCCCTTTCACAAATCCATGCTGACTTGGACCTATCATGTCACCTCTTTCCAAATGCACTGCCATGGCATCCTTAATAATTGATTCCATCATTTTACCCACTACCGATGTCAGGCTGACCGGTCTATAATTCCCTGTTTTCTCTCTCCCTCCTTTTTAAAAAAAAAAGTGGGGTTACATTGGATCAGTTCCTATGGAGTGGAGGGTAGCCAGAGTCTATGGAATGTTGAAAAATGACTGTCAATGCATCTGCTATTTCCAAGGCCACCTCCTTAAGTACTCTGGGATGCAGTCCATCAGGCCCTGGGGATTTATCGGCCTTCAATCCCATCAATTTCCCCAACACAATTTCCCGACTAATAAAGATTTCCCTCAGTTCCTCCTTCTTACTAGACCCTCTGACCCCTTTTGTATCCGGAAGGTTATTTGTGTCCACCTTAGTGAATGCCGAACCAAAGTACTTGTTCAATTGGTCTGCCATTTCTTTGTTCCCAGTTATGACTTCCCCTGATTCTGACTGCAGGGGGACCTACATTTGTTTTTACCAACCTTTTTCTCCTTGCATATCTATCGAAGCTTTTGCAGTTCATTTTAATGTTCCCTGTAAGCTTCCTCTCGTACTCCATTTTCCCTGCCCTAATCAAACCCTTTGTCCTCCTCTGCTGAGTTCTAAATTTCTCCCAGTCCCCAGGTTCATTGCTATTTCTGGCCAATTTGTATGCCACTTCCTTGGCTTTAATATTATCCCTGATTTCCCTTGATAGCCACAGTTGAGCCACCTTCCCTTTTTTATTTTTACACCAGACAGGGATGTACAATTGTTGTAGTTCATCCATGCGGTCTCTAAATGTCTGCCATTGCCCATCCACTGTCAACCCCTTAAGTATCATTCGCCAATCTATCCTAGCCAATTCACGCCTCATACCTTCAAAGTTCCCCTTCTTTAAGTTCTGGACCATGGTCTCTGAATTAACTGTTTCATTCTCCATCCTAATGTAGAATTCCACCATATTATGGTCACTCTTCTCCAAGGGGCCTCGCACAACATGATTGCTAATTAATCCTCTCTCATTACACAACACCCAGTTTAAGATGGCCTCCTCCCGAGTTTGTTCCTCGACATATTGGTCTAGAAAACCATCCCTTTATGCACTCCAGGAAATCCTCCACCGTATTGCTTCCAGTTTGGTTAGCCCAATCTATATGCATATTAAAATCACCCATGATAACTGCTGCACCTTTATTGCATGCACCCCTAATTTCCTGTTTGATGCCCTCCCCAACATCACTACTACTGTTTGGAGGTCTGTACACAACTCCCACTAACGTTTTTTGCCCTTTGGTGTTCTGCAGCTCTACCCATATAGATTCCACATCATCCAAGCTAATGTCCTTCCTAACTATTGCACTAATCTCCTCTTTAACCAGCAATGCTACCCACCTCCTTTTCCTTTCATTCTATCCGTCCTGAATGTTGAATACCCATGGATGTTGAGTTCCCAGCCCTGATCATCCTGGAGCCACGTCTCTGTAATCCCAATCACATCATATCCGTTAACATCTATTTGCACACTTAATTCATCCACCTTATTACGTATACTCCTTGCATTAAGACACAAAGCCTTCAGGCTTGTTTTTTTAAAACTCTTTTTCCTTTTAGAATTATGATGTAGTGTGGACCTTTTTGTTTCTTGCCTTTGTTTACTTGGCCTTCCACTATTGCTTTTTACCTTTCTACCATCTGTTTCTGACTCCATATTACTTCGCCCTATCTCGCTACATAGGTTCCCATCCCCCTGCCATATTAGTTTAAACACTCCCGAACTGCATTAGCAAATGTTACCCCTAGGACATCAGTTGCAGTCCTGCCCAAGTGCAGACCGTCCCTTTTGTATAGGTCCTCTTCACTCCAGCAATCAATGTCCCCCATGCTCCGAGGCAGAACAAAACCTCACCTTCGCTTGGGCCAGGCACCAGAGAACAGACCAGTGCAGCACCTGAGGCACAGACTGTCCATCACGACTGCTTGGCAATGATCCGACCAGAACGATCTAAAAGTATTTTCCAGGCTCCAGTGGCACAGGACTCCTGGGGAGGAAGATCGAATTCACAGGCACTCTTCCATCTTTTGTGGCAGAATTGCAGGAGAGAAGGATCAAGGCAGTCGACCTCGAGGACAAAGGCAAGATGGCGTCCCTGCTGCAGCGAGGTGCAGCGTGGCTGAAAAAAAAAGATGGTCGTGGCCATATCACAAGGTGCAACGCTGACGGACCAACACATGGTGTCTAACAAAGGATTTGATTGGGGTAAAGCCAGCAGGGTTCTTTTAAAGGAGACCTGCAACCAACTGAACTTAGAGACATTGTATGCATAACAATCAATGTAACGAGCCAATTAAGATTGTGAACAAAATGTTGCGAGATGTCGGGAATAGAGTGTCCCCAAAAGTAGCAAGCGAGCGAATTTGGTAGGGCAACGGCACTGATCCTGATGCCCTGCCCCAGGTGTCCCCACCAGTTATAGGCCAACGACCTCCGAAGGGTGAAGGCATTGATCCTGATGCCCTGCCCCAGGTCTATCCCACACTGTAGGCACCCGATGCCACTATTTGCCATGGACCTGGAAACGAAAACGGCGCCAATAAATGCACAGTCAGCCGCTGTTGCCCACCACCCGGGTGGAGACGGCGCAGCCCCAGACCCAGTCGCTACCTCGGCCATGTCCAGGAGCGAAAGGTCAGAACCAACGAGTTCCCCCAACGGGACCTGAAACAGCCAGGCAGAAGATTCTGCAGCCCTCAAAGGAGGACAGGGAGGCCGCACGCACCTGTGGCTCTGCCCACCACTAGGCAACAGCAAAAGCCCCGAGTCCTGGCTAGGTGAGCGAACCATGCCCATCCAGCTAGCAGGGGGCGCAGCGCCGCGATCAGATGACTTGGACCCCGTTCGGTTGCTCTGGAACCTGCGTCCTGGCATACCTGTACTGCAACCTCAGTACTTACCATGACTGAACCATGAATGCAATGTACCCAATCCTGGCGCATGACCACAAAACATAACGAATGTAAGTCACAATACAAACTGTAAATTCTTTTCTTTGTAATTGCACTGTTTCTGATCCTGTATATAAATGTAACGGGCCTGCTGCATGATCTTGCTGTGGGGGTGGGGGGAGGGGTGGGAAATGGGCATGTGTAGCCATGGGGACACACATGGATCACACCCAGAACCCACTGGTACCTCCACAGCATCATAGAACCATCCAAACTGGTAACCACTCCCCAACGTTTGTGGCAAAAGGACTTGGGGGTTAACGGGGAGAGAGCCAAGCCAAAGCACAGCCAAGGTGCAAGGGCTATTGGCACATAAGTCTGGGGAGAGCTAAGCCACAGCACATAGTGCAAAGGTAATCAGCCCAAATATTATATATGCAGATTATAGATTGTACTCTCTGTGTAGTCACTGTATAGTTGCATAAGATGGAGACTTGTTACCTGATGTACTATTAATAGGGTTTACACTGTGTATATACTATGCTGGCACCATTAGAGGGTGCAACTGGTGGAGACCAGGTTTAGAAATATAGAAAATAGGTGCAGGAGTAGGCCATTCGGCCCTTCGAGCCTGCACCACCATTCAATAAGATCATGGCTGATCATTCCCTCAGTACCCCTTTCCTGCTTTCTCTCCATACCCCTTGGTCCCCTTAGTCGTAAGGGCCATATCTAACTCCCCCTTGAATATATCCAATGAACTGGCATCAACAACACTCTGCGGCAGGGAATTCCACAGGTTAACATCTCTGAGTGAAGAAGTTTCTCCTCATCTCAGTCCTAAATGGCCTACCCCTTATCCTACGACTGTGTCCCCTGGTTCTGGACTTCCCCAACATCGGGAACTTTCGACCCGCATCTAACCTGTCCCATCCCGTCAGAATCTTATGTTTCTATGAGATCCCCTCTCATCCTTCTAAACTCCAATGTAAAAGGCCCAGTTGATCCAGTCTCTCCTTATATGTCAGTCCTGCCATCCCGGGAATCAGTCTGGTGAACCTTCGCTGCACTCCCTCAATAGCAAGAACGTCCTTCCTCAGATTAGGAGACCAAAACTGAACACAGTATTCCAAGTGAGGCCTCACTTAAGGCCCTGTACAACTGCAGTAAGACCTCCCTGCTCCTATACTCAAATCCCCTAGCTATGAAGGCCAACATACCATTTGCTGCCTTCACCGCCTGCTGTACCTGTATGCCAACTTTCAATGACTGATGAACCATGACACCCAGGTCTCGTTGCACCTCCCCTTTTCCTAATCTGCCACCATTCAGATAATATTCTGTCTTCGCGTTTTTGCCCCTGTGGCAGAGGCTGTCCACCAGAGGGTACTGCGGTGGGAGACCTAAGGGTCACCTCTACAGGTGTGCAGGACCCAGTATAAAAGGCTGCCCAACATGCTTGTGCCTCACTCTGGAGTTACGAATAAAGGACCAAGGTCACTACAGTTTGACTACAACACTTTGCCTCGTGGAGTCATTCATAAGTACATTACAGACATAACAGAGGGATCTGTATGGAGTTCTGGAAGTGGCAGGGGTGGGGGGGGGGGGCGGGGAGTGCTGTGGCAAAGTGTAAAGCAGAGAAATAGGAATAACAAGACACCATTCTCATTGTTGTTGTTTGGCTCAGGTTGTTGGAGCACTGAACCCATGTCCTGGGTGTGATGGTTCAGCCACCACTCTCCAAGCATGCCACAGCGTCTGCCTTTGCAGCTTCCTGGAACAGAACCTGTCTACATGCTGTCATCTGGTCAACAAAGACCTCCACCATTCAGTCACTAAATCTAGGTGCTCTTGCCTGAGACATGCTCTTTAATTGCCCCGGGAGCAACAAAAATTTCCAGAGAGTGAAAAGACACCTTGCTTTAAGAGGTGCATTCATGCTTTAAATGGGCACTGGGCCCATTGGAAATCTTGCCTTCCAATTGTATAGGCTACAAATCACCACTGGAAATGTGTGAACAGCCTGCCAATGAAATTTAAATGAAGCCCGAACATCAAAATAGTTCAGGCCTCTTGCTGATGACATCAGGTAGGTGGCCTGATTGCCCCACAATCTGCCCACCCAAAGTGAAATTTTACCCCAGTATATCAGTTGATTAACATGAATACAATGTCAGCTGTGGCTCGGTGGGTAGCAAACTCTAGGTGGGAGGGGCTAGGAGTGAGCAGGTACTGCTGATTACTGAAGGAGTTGGAATGAGTTTGTAAAAAGTTGGCGGTGGGTTATTGTGTGTTTTTTTTCAAATTTTATGGTCTTTTTGGCCCATAAACATCAGCCAGATGGCTGCTGAGCAGCTTGGAGTGCCAGGCCCCTCAGAGGACAATGCTCCTAGTATGAATTTAACCAGGGGAGAGTATGTCTTGAGAAGGGAGCATAAAAGGCCCAAAGATTTGGGCTGGGACCCCAGGAGGTTTGAAAAAGAAAACGCAGTGGTGGTTCAATGCCAGGATAAGGAGATGCGAGCTTGGGATATCATCCAGGCAGTACATGAGGACTGCGGTGAGGGAAGTTGCTTTGCTTGCCGACCAAAGCCGAATGTTGGATTTGAAGTGACGGTCAGTGATGGATAGGAGGTGGAACAACTTATACTAAGCTTATAGTTTGCTTAGAAGTACTTGGATGTATCTTTGCTGTATTCCGAAGAGGTGGTAGTTTCTTTCTTAAACCTGCTGGTTTATGTTCAGGATGATGTGCTGATAAAAAAAGTTGGAGTCATGGGACATGTTATGTATGCAATAAAGGTTCAAACTGAGTACTGCTTAACGAAGCAAGGTACAATCTTGGCTCCGATTTATTTAGAACCAAAGTGCCCTACTCTCAAAATGGCTGGCCTTTTATACCTGAGCAGCACCATGTGCGTGCTGCTCAGTGGCCTCCCAACAATGACGCCATCTGGTGGCTACAAACAGAATGTACATACATGACAATACCCCACCTCTGTGATGTTATCACAGTCTTTCACAGGTTGAGGCGGTCCAGTGCATTGCGCTCCTGGGTTGACCGTCTCCGTTCGATTCTAGCCTTGGGTGAGCGTGCCTGATGGCTGGATGACTGGCTTGTTGTGGGTGGCAGTGGACATGTCAGGAATTGCAAGTCCATTTTTATTGAACAGGTCTGTGATGGAAATTCCGGGTTCACCTGATGACCCTTGAGTCCTCTGAAGACTGCTGGTAGGTTGGTTGGTTGGTCGTCAATGGTTTCTTCGTCCGACTGTTCCGGCTCAGCTTTGTCCTGAACCATGTGTTTCCTGAAAGTTTGCCCATTCTTGAGCTTAATAACGAATACTCTGTTGCCGTCCTTGGCCATGACCGTACCAGCGATCCATTTGGGACCCTGACCATAGTTCAACACATATACAGGATTGTTGACAGAAATCTCGCGTGACACAATTGCGCGATCATGGTACCCTTGTTGACTTTGTCTTCTGTATTCAACATGATTATTTAAATCCAGGTGTACCAGAGATAGCTTGGTGTAAAGACCTCTTTTCATCATGAGTTCAGTAGGCGAGACCCCTGACAGTGTGTGGGGTCTTGTCCTGTAACTCAGCAATATGCAGGACCAGCGGGTCTGCAGTGACCCTTGGATTACTCTCCTCATGCTTTGCTTGATAATTTGTACTGCACGTTCAGCTTGCCCGTTGGATGCAGGCTTGAATGGTGCTGACCTTACATGCTTTATGCCATTAAGTTTCACAAACTCCTGAAACTCCTGACTGGTCAAGCATGACCCATTGTTGCTCAGTACAATGTCAGGCAGACCATGTGTCGCGAACATGACATTGAGATTCTCTCTGGTTGCCGTGGACGTGCTGGATGACATGATTATGCATTCCATCCACTTCGAATAAGCGTCCACCACCACGAAAAACATCTTGCCCAGGAAGGGACCTGCAAAGTCTACATGGATCCTGGACCAAGGTTTGGCTGGCCACGACCACAGACTTGGTGGCGATTCCGCTGGTGCTTTGCTGAGCTGCATGTAAGTGTTGCACTGATGCACACATGCTTCCAGCTCAGAATCAATTCCTGGCTACCATACATGGGACCTGGCGATGGCCTTCATCATCACTATACTCGGATGAGTGCTGTGTAAATCACGCACTAACTTCTCTCTCGCTTTCTTGGGCATTACGCTGCGATTGCCCCCAATATGCAATCTGCTTGAATAGACAGTTTGTCCTTGTGACGAATGTACGGTTTGGTCTCCTCGCACATTTACTTGGGTGTGGCAGACCAATCCCCTTTGAGGATGCAACCCTTTACCGCTTAAAATCAGGTCCTGGCTGGTCCAGGTCTTTACTTGTTGAGTCGTGACGGGGGTTCCTTCACTCTCAAAAGCATCCATGATTAACATTAGATCCGATGGTTGTGGCGTTTCCACCTCCAGTGTGGGCAACGGCAACCGGCTCAAAGCATCGGCACAATTCTCTGTGCCAGGTCTGTGGCGAATGACATAATCATACGCAGATAATGTCAGCGCCCACCTTTGGATGCGGGATGAAGCGTTGGTATTGATACCTTTTGCTCTCGGAAAACAATGACATGAGCGGCTTGTGATCAGTCTCTAATTCGAACCTCAGACCGAACCGGTATTGATGCATCTTTTTAACACCATACACACACGCTAAATCTTTTTCTACCATGCTGTAGGCTCTTTCCGCTTTAGACAAACTTTTGGATGCATACGCGACAGGTTGAAGTTTTCCCGACTCATTGGCTTGTTGGAGTACGCATCCAATTGCATATGACAATGCATCACAGGCCAAAACTAAACATTTACATGGGTCATAATGTACCAGCAGCTTGTTCGAGCAAAGCATATTGGTGGCTTTCTCAAAAGCCCTGTCTTGCGATGCGCCCCACACCCAGTTGTCGCCTTTTCTCGATAGCATGTGCAGTGGTTGTAGTAAGGTGCTCAATTTCGATGGGAAGTTACCAAAGTAGTTGAGTAGACCCAGGAACGAACGCAGCTCCGTCACACTCTGCGGCTTGGACGCATTCTTGATGGCCTTGATTTTCACGTCAGTAGGTCTGATGCCATCAGTGGCAATTTTCCTCCCGAGGAATTCGACCTCCGGTGCCATGAAGACGCACTTCAAGCGTTTCAGTCTGAGTCCCAGTCTATCCAAATGCAGTAGAATCTATTCCAGGTTGTTCAGATGTTCCTTGGAGTCACGACCGGTGATCAGGATGTCATCTTGGAACACGACGGTTCTGGGAATGAACTTCAGTAGACTTTCCATATTCCTCTGGAATATTGCTGCAGTGAATTCTGAAAGGGTAAATAAAAAGTCCTTTGTGCGTGTTAATGTACTTAAGTCTCTTTGACGTCTCGAGCAACTCCTGTGTCATAGGCCGACATTAAGTCCAGTTTTGTGAATTACTTCCTTCCGGCTAGCATCGCAAACGAGTCATCAGCCTTCGGTAACGGATACTGATCGTGTTTCGAAACCCTGTTGATCGTAGCACAGATTCTGACTGTGCCTTCACTTTTCAGCACAGGAACAATGGGGCTGGCCCATTCATTAAATTCGACCGGTGATATGATCCCTTCACACTGGAGTCTGTCAGATCAATTTCGACCACCTCCCTCATCATATACGACACTGCCCAAGCTTTATGATGGACGGGTCTTGCATCTGAGTCCACGTGGATCTGCACCTTGGCTCCCGTGGAGTTGCCGATACCTGGCTCGAACGGCGAGGGAAACTTGCTCAATACTTGGGCACATGTATCATCCTCCGATGACCATGCCTTTGTCGTTCCAGTCGCATCTGATTTTCTCCAACCAGCTCCTGCCGAGCAGCATTGGGCCATTGCCTGGAACAATCCACAGCAGTAACTCGTGAACCGCACTCTTATATGACACACTATTTTGTGCACTGCCAATGACCTTTATCAGTTCTTTGGTGTATGTGTGCAGCTTGGCATTAACAGGGCTCAGCCTGGGCCTCACAGTCTTAGTATCCCACAGCTTATAAAATGCACACTCACTCATGATCGATTGACTCGCCCCTGTGTCCAGTTCCATCAATACCGGTATCCCGTTAAATTCACATTAATCAAAATTGGTTCACTCTTGGTTATGAAGGAGTACAGTCCATACACTTCCTCCTCTGGCATCTCTGATTGCATATCTGGATCCGCGCTAGTCTGACTCTCATCATCCACGTGGTGTCGCAGCTCATTTGCTCATCTGCGGACACTTGTGCTGGAGATGCCCCACTTTCAGACAGCTGGTGCCGATGATTTCCTCCAACGCCAACACTGAGAAGTCGGATACCTTCTTGCTGGCGGACTTTGGGCAGCCACAGGTTTTGCGAATGCAGCCGGATAGGCCGTGCCATGTGCCGCTCTGCCGAACGCCAAATCAATCGCATTTACAGTACTTGCCGAGGTTCGGTTCTTCACCACTATTTGCTTTGGACTCCTGTTTGTCGTCATACATTGAGCGATCTGGATGGCCCTTTTTTAAATCCAACTCCTCCACCGCCAGAAGTTTGCGCGGGATCACCTCGTGGTTGATACCGATAACAAAGAAGTCCTGCAGCATGTCTGCCAACACCGTCCCGAACTTGCACGATCCCACTAGACGTCTCGGGTCGGCAACGAGTTCCGCTGCGCTCTGGCCCGCCGATCGAACGTGTGTATAAAACCTGCATCTCGAGATGATGCCGCCGTCGCCTGGCTTGAGGTGCTCCTGTACCAATGTACACAACTCCTCGTACGTTTTCTCTTGGATCACTAATCATGAGTAGATTCTTTATCAGACCGAAGATCTTTGAACCGCACAGTGAGGAACACGGCCCGGCGCCGGTCTGCATCGTCGACCCCCTTCATTTTGTTGGCCACGAAGTCTGCCCAATCTTCTCCCTCCACGAATCGCTCTAAAAATTAAATCGTGCTCGCTTTGCAAACAAAGGTATTCTCGTCGCCAAATGTTATGTATGCAATAAAGGTTCAAACTGGATACTGTTGAACTAAGCAAGGTACAACCTTGGCTCTGCTTTATTTAGGCCAAAGTGCCTGACTCTCAAATGGCTGGCCTTTTATACCTGAGCAGCACCATGTGCATGCTGCTCAGTGGCCTCCAACACTGACTCCATCTAGTGGCTACAAACAGAATGTACATACATGATAGGGCATTAAACTTTACTCAGTAATAAAGAGGAGATACTATCGTGGAACGTGGGTAGCTGATGGAACCCGTTATGTAAAAGTGCGGTTCCCAGAGGGGGTGAAGTCATTACCCTACAGCATGAAATTCGAGACAATGGAATGCGTGCATTACTTCCGGGTTCTGCATGATAACCAGATGAAGGTTTGCTATTACTGTCTTGGACATCACCATTTAGTAAGAAGCTGTCCAGACCTGTTCTGTTATAACTGTGGCAAGTCTGGATACATAGCTTGGAACTGCAAGGCAGAGAGCGGTACAGTTTGTCGCAAAGGCCGCACCTGCTGAGATTGTGAGGCAGAAGGAAGCTCCTTGAGCGACAAGGGGAGAAGGAGCAGGAGGTGTGAGTGGAGTGGCCAGAAGAGCAGAGCAGGCGGAGGACACAGCCGCCGAACGGAATGAGGAACGAGCACAAGAAGAGGCAGAAAATTGAGCAGAAAACAGGATGGAGATGATCGAAAACACACCAAGTATGGTGGAAAAGGACAAAGTCAACGGAGGACATCACGGGTCAGAGACAGAGTCGAGCCATAAAATGGCTCGCCTCAGGTGTCTGTGGGGGGACCAGAAGCGTGAGCCTAAGTACTTCAAAGAGAGACGGGGAGCTGTACGTCTTAGAGAGCAGGAGGGGGCAAGACCAGGAGAGAGTGCAAGAGGCAGGAGCCTTAAAGGGGCAGCAGGACTGGAGCGGGTAGACACAGACGCCAAAAGGGAGCAAGATGGGTGGAGATGTGCCTTTGTCCCAGAGAGAGAAGAAACTGGGAGCAAGGGTCAGTAGTAGAGGTGAGGCTGAAGGGAGTGGCACTGTTGGAGAAACCATGTTCGCAGGAGGACTCTCTAAGAGAGATTCTGTATCTGACTGGGAATAGGGACGGGAGATTACAGAAGAGCTCGAGAGTGAGGAGTCAGAAGAGGATGGAGACATTGGCGGGGGCATCATGTGGAAAGGGAAAGGTTGGTGAGGGGCAGCAGGAGGGAGAAGGGGCACTTCCGCAGCCTCAATTTAATGTAAGGCAGAGGCCGAAACTGCAGAGAAAGTTCAAACAGGAAGTGAAAAAGAGCCGGAGGCTGCAGGATAAAGCAACAGCTGCCCAAAAGGTTGGGATGGAACATGGCCACAGATTAAATTATATTCCCCCCCCCCCCCCAACATCATCAGGCACACTTCTTTTATTGGGAGCAATGATTACATTGGTCTCGATTTAATGTGAACAGACTATGGGGGGAGAAGAAATTGCAGCAGTTGTTGCAGTGTTTTAAAGGCACTGACCTGTTGTGTCTGCAATAAGCCTTTTGGGATGAGGATATCTTAGAAAGGGTTTGTAAGTTGCGCAAATAATAACTGTAGAGGGCTGGCTGTTTTAGTGAGTTTGTCCATAAAAGAGAACGTTGCATTGGTGGACAAGGACACGGGGGAGATTTTCTAGCTAAAGATACAAATGGTTGAATTGAATTGTGATCTCTTTAATATTTATGCGCCGAATGACCATTGCAAGCATCGTGAGTTTTTCGGTGGTTATTCACAGATGTGGCAGAGGCGGAAAGCCCTTGTATAGTGGGGAATTTTCATGATTTTTATCTCGGATGGACATTTCAGCCCAGATGACCTTTAAAGATGACAACTCCAGAGAGATGATTGTAAAAATGATGGCACATTTAAATTTGAGAGACTTATGGAGGGATCGGAACCCCATAAAAAAGGAGTTATCCAGAAGAGGTTATATGAGTGATGTTTTAAAACATAGCCGAATAGATTTTGTGTTAGTGTGGGAAGGGTTAAGTTCTGAGGTGATGGAGAATTATTGTAAAAAAGTATTTTTTAGTGACCACTCGGCTTTGGTTCTTAAAATTAGGAACAGCAGAGTGAGGATCAGTCCAGGAGTGTGGATTTTAAACAATCAGTACCTGAAAGAAATTCCTTTTAAATAAGGGATTTTAAATATAATAAAGAATGCTTGGAAGGGACCTTTATTCTTGAAAGAAAAAAGAGAGTTTGGTGGGACAGTTTCAAATACGAGGGAAAAGTTTTTTCGGTACATTATAGGAAAGAAAAAGCAACAGCTAATCGGTCAAGAAGAGAATATAAACAGAAGGTTTACAGATATCTGCAAAGCAGTTGATGGAGGAGATAAGGGAGCAGAGACTAAGTGGAAGGTTTTAAAGGAAGAGTGGGAACTATTGCAAGCTGAAAAATGCAAGGGGGCCATTCTTCACGCAAAGGCTAAAAATGCATTGGAGGGAGAAAGATGCACCAGATATTTTCTAGAGCAAGAGAAGTTGCGACAAAGGTTATCATTAATTGGAGAGTTGAAGGTTGGGGAAAAGATCATTAATGAAGGTGGGGAGATTATGGAGGCGGCTAGTAGCTTTTATCAAGAGTTATATACAAAAGAAGACATTTCCAAATTGTCGATGGAAAAGGTTAGTGCTTTTATTGCTGAAGGTTTAAAGGAGAATGAGAGAAGCATATGTGACAAAGAAGTAGGATTAGCGGAAATAAAAGTAGCAATAAGTGGAATGAAGGGGGTGGAGGAAGGGGACTAAGTGCAGAATTTTATAAAGAATTTTTGGAGATTTTAAGTCCATTAGTCTTGGAAGTTTTTAAGGAGATTAAAACTGAGGGAAGCCTGGCCCCATCTATGAGGAGAGGTATCATAAGTGTAGCTTATAAAAATAAAGGGGATAGAAGGGATCTGAAGAATTGGAGGCCCATCACATTATTAAATGTGGATTATAAGTTCTTGGCGAGGGTTATGGCAAATCGAATGAAGGGGGTAATGCCGCAGATAGCTTCGTCCTCTCAGTCCTATGGAGTCATGGGCCGGGACATCACTGACTCTCTGGTCTCAATCCGAGATGCGATAGAACTCATGGAAGAGAGTGGGAAGGAAGCTTATGTGCGAAAGATCGATCAAGAGAAAGCCTTTGATCGAGTCTCGCATGAGTTTTTATTGATGATTTTGGAAGCATTTGGTTTTGGGAAAAATTTCATTGAGTGGATAGGATTTTTTATTCAAACATTTAACAGCTAAATGTGTAACGGTTTTGTATCCAAGTATTTTCCAATACAGAGATCAGTGAGACAAGATTGTCGCCGTCTCCATTGTTGTACACATTGATAGCAGAACCATTAGGTTACGTGATGTGAAAGGAACAAGGCATAGTCGGGATTGTGGTTCCCAGTTCCGGGCAGATGTCGATGCTACACCAATATGCAGATGACACAACCTTAATGTTGAGAGATGGGGAGTCAGTGAGGAAAGCTATGGGAGTAATGGAGGAGTATTCTATAGCTTCATGAGCCAGAGTAAGTTATAGTAAGTCCCAATGCCTGGTTGTGGGAAGGAGTAGGGGGAGTGGTTGGAGGAAAGCCCTTTTAAGGTTGTGGAAGTTCTGGGGGTGCATATGGGGTGTAAGAAGGATAGGGATGAAGTGGATCAACTAAATTGGGAACTGAAGGTTATGAAAATTAAAAAGATTTTGGGAAGATGGGAAAGAAGGTGGTTGAAAGTGCAAGGAAGAAGAACAGTGGTGTCAGCTCTCCTGTTATCTAAACTATGGTACTTATTGATGGTGGAGAATGTTCCCGAGTGGGCGGAAAAGTCTATCCGAGAGGCTTGTGTAAAGTTTTTATGGGAAGGGAAACCAGCCTTGGTTCCTTACAATACCATCGTTGGACAGCAAAATCAGGGAGGACTTAATTTCCCAGATATTGATTTGAAGAAAAAATCCTTTAGAATTAAATGGGTAAAGAGATTTCTTCAGAAGTCAAATACAAGTTTTTGGAAGAGTAGCTTCCAGCATTTTTTTAATTCAATGGGATAGAAGGACAGAGAATATTTTACATGGAATACACAAAATATGTTTTTGAAATTGATTAAACCTCTCCCTAGGTTTTATAAAGGAGTTGTAGACACTTGAGCACAATGTTTTTTTAAAGTGTGCAGTTTGTGCCCAAAGGTGCTGAGGAATTTTTTGAACAAGTGGATCAATATTGAAGGAGAGGTATTTAATAAAGCTTTTATAAAAGCTGGTATATATGTGAAAGATGTATTATCTGAGGTCATTTAAGGTTGGTTGCCAGAAGCGGTCGTGAGGGATGTGGTTTGGGAGGAGGATCAAGAGGTAGAGGAAAAAGCAATTAAGATCATGTATGAGAAGATTGTGAGGGCAATGCCACAGGATTGGATGGAAGAAATAAATACGCAGATCTCCAAAGGATGTATAATGCGTCCTGCTTTTCCAAGCTTTCTGCCCAAGTTGACAACTGTAATATTCGAGATTTCTATCGGGTGTTGAGAGAATGGAGATTTATGACAGCTGCTGGTCAGGAGTTTTGGCAGAATATATACCCACAGCTCGACTTCAACAGATTTTCGAAGGGAGTATGGGCGAATTTTAAATGTCCAGAGTGGATTGAACTGGCTCACGACCGGATTTTTACCATGATCGTCTTATGTAAGATTGGGCGAGTAAAGGTGGCAACTTGCCCAGTGTGTGGGACATGGGATGAGACTCTGCCCCATTTGCTGATATGCCTGCAGTTAAAGGATTTTAAGTACTATGTTTGACAGTTTTGTGTGAGGTTTTCTTGATGGGTTTGGACCGAAGAACAAGAATGGGAATCTGGTGAGACTCAATTTTGAGATGGGGATTGCAGGAAAGTCTGCCCGAGTCTAGTGGAGCGGCAATTAATTTAATGTTCAGTTTGGCTAGATTTGTGATTATGGAAACATAGAAAATAGGTGCAGGGGTAGGCCATTCGGCCCTTCGAGCCTGCACCACCATTCAATATGACCATGGCTGATCATGCAACTTCAGTATCCCACTCCTGCTTTCTCTCCATACCCCTCGATCCCTTTAGCCGTAAGGGTCACATCTAACTCCCTTTTGAATATATCTATTGAACTGGCCTCAACAACTTTCTGTGGTAGAGAATTCCACAGGGGTTCACCACTCTCTGGGTGAAGAAGTTTCTCCTCATCTCGGTCCCAAGTGGCTTACCCCTTATCCTTAGACTGTGACCCCTGGTTCTGGACATCCCCCAACATCGGGAACATTCTTCCAGGATCTAACCTGTCCAATCCCGTCAGAATTTTATATGTTTCTATGAGATCCCTTCTCATTCATCTAAATTCCAGTGAATATAAGCCTAGTCAATCCAGTCTTTCTTCATCTTGTCAGTCCTGCCATCCCGGGAATTAGTCTGGTGAACCTTTGCTGCACTCCCTCAATAGCAAGAATGTCCTTCCTCAGATTAGGAGACCAAAACTGTACACAATATTCAAGGTGTGGCCTCACCAAGGCCCTGTACCACTGCTCCTATACTCAAATCCTCTCGCTATGAAGGCCAACATGCCATTTGCTGCCTTCACCGTCTGCTGTATCTGCATGCCAACTTTCAATGACTGATGTACCATGACACCCAGGTCTCGTTGCACCTCCCCTTTTCCTAATCTGTCACCATTCATATAATATGCCTTCCTGTTTTTGCCACCAAAGTGGATAACCTCACATTTATCCACATTAGGTGAATGGGCAAATGCAGTATAATCTGTCCAAATCACCCTGCAGCCTCTTAGCATCCTCCTCACAGCTCACACTGCCACCCAGCTTAGTGTCATCTGCAAACTTGGGAATATTACATTCAATTCCTTCGTCTAAATCATTAATGTATATTGTAAATAGCTGGGATACCAGCACTGAACCTTGCAGTACCCCACTAGTCACTGCCTGCCATTCTGAAAAGGACCCGCTTATTCCTACTCTTTGCTTCCTGTCTGTCAACCAGTTCTCTATCCACGTCAATACATTACCCCCAATATCATGTGCTTTAATTTTGCACACTAATCTCTTGTGTGGGACCTTGTCAAAAGTCTTTTGAAAGTCCAAATGCACCACATCCACTGGTTCTCCCTTGTCCACTCTACTAGTTACACCCTCAAAAAATTCTAGGAGATTTGTCAAGCATGATTTCCCTTTCATAAATCCATGCTGACTTGGACTGATCCTGTCACTGCTTTCCAAATGCACTGCTATTACATCTTTAATAATTGATTACATAATTTTCCCCACTACCGATGTCAGGCTAACCGGTTTTATAACTCCCTGTTTTCTCTCCCACTTTTTAAAAAGTGAGGTTACATTAGCTACCCTCCAATCCATTGGAACTGATCCAGAATCTATAGACTGTTGGAAAATGACCACCAATGCATCCACTATTTCTAGGGCCACTTCCTTAAATACTCTGGGATGCAAACTATCAGGCCCTGGGGATTTATCGGCCTTGAATCCCATCAATTTCCTGACTCATAAAGATTTCCGTCAGTTCCTCCTTCTTGCTAGACCCTCGGTCTCCTATTATTTTCGGGAGGTTATTCGTGTCTTCCTTAGTGAAGACAGAACCAAAGTATTTGTTCAATTGGTCTGCCATTTCTGTCTTCCCCATTATGAATTCCCCTGATTCTGACTGCAAGGGACCTACCTACATTTAGTCTTCACTAATCTTTTTCTCTTCACATATCTATAGAAGCTTTTGCAGTCAGTTTTTATGTCCCCTGCAAGCTTACTCTCGTACTTTATTTGCCCCCTCCTAATTAAACCCTTAGTCCTCCTCTGCTGAATTCTAAATTTCTCCCAGTCCTCAGGTTTGCTGCTTTTTCTGGCCAATTTATATGCCTCTTCCTTGGATTTAACATTATCCCTAATTTCTCTTGTTAGCCACGGTTGAGCCACCTTCACCTTTTTATTTTTACGCCAGACAAGAATATACAATTGTTGTAGTTCATCCTTGTGATCTTTAAATGTCTGCCATTGCCTATCCACCGTCAGCCCTTAAGGTATCTTTCGCCAGTCGATTCTAGCTAATTCATGTCTCATCGAAGTTACCTTTCTTTAAGTTCAGGACCCTTGTCTCTGAATTAACTGAGTCACTCTCCATTTTAATGAAGAATTCTACTATATTATGGTCACTGTTCCCCAAGAAGCCTCGCACGATCAGATTTCTAATTAATCCTCTCTCATTACACAAGACCCAGTCTAGGATGACCTGCTCTCTAGTTGGTTCCTCGACATATTTGTCTAGGAAGCCATCCCTTATACACTCCAGGAAATCCTGGAGTTTGGTTAGCCAGTTTGGTTGGCCCATTCTATATGTAGATTAAAGTCACCCATGATAACTGCTGTACCTTTATTGCACGCGTCCCTAATTTCCTGTTTGATGCCATCCCCAACCTCCCTACTACTGTTTGGTGATCTGTACACAACTCCCACTAACGTTTTCTGCCCTTTGGTGTTTCGCAGGTCTACCCATTTTGGGTCCAAGTTTCCACATGATTTGCACCTGATTTTTAGGAGCAACTGGTGGAGAACGGACTATCTTAGAAATCGCAATTCTCCACTTTTTTTTCTGCAGTTCTAGTCAGGTAGAATAGTTCTACTTTGGAACAGAATTTTTTCTTCAAAAGGGGGCGTGTCCGGCCACTGACACCTGATTTAAAAGTTTCCACAGTGAAAACGTACTCCAAACTAAAGTAGAATGGAGCAAGTGAAGATTTTTGTAGAACTGAAAAAACCTGTTCTACATATTAAAAAATCAGGCGCAGGTTACAAATTAGGCGTCCAGAACGAGGTGGGGGGGGAAGGGAAGTCATTAAGTTCTATAATAAATCCTTATTTATACTTCTACAAATATTATACAAATAAATCCAACCTGAATAAACATTTATAAGCAAAGAAAAGATTAAATAAACCATCTTCCTACCTGTGTGAAAGTGCTTCAGGCAGGCCTTTCGGGACCAAAGGCTGAACGGGCCGGCCCGAGACTTCGGGCAGGGCCCGTCCCCGGCACCAGATTTACAGGTAGGTGGCGTTGGGTTGGGTCGGGTCGGGGAGGTTCGGTTCAGGTCGGGGAGGGAGAGAGAGAGGAGGGAGGGGGGGAAGGAGAGAGGAGGGAAGGGGGAAGGGGGAAGGTCAGGTCGGATCCAGTCTGGGAGCGGGTGTCGGGTCTGGTCCGGAGTGGGGGGGGGGGGAAACAGGAGCTGGCCATGGGAGGAGCCTTATCCACACAGCTCCAGTGAGGCCATTGGGCCAGGGCTAGGGGCTGCGTGCTTCGGGCCCCTCCCACACAGTTCGGCACCTGGAGCTACTGCACTTGCGTGCCCACTGTAGCGCGCATGTGCAGAGGTCCCGGCACTGTTTTCAGCGCAGGGACCTGGCTCCGCCCCCCCACAGCTCGTGCTGGCTGCGCCGAGGGCCAGAGGACCTGCAAGTAGGTGGAGAATACCGAGGATTTTTTTAGGCGCACTTTGTGGCGCGAAAAACGGGCGTCCAGGTCGGGACTGCGCCGTTCTAGGCACGTGTGGAAACTTGGGCCCATAGATTCCACATCATCCACAATAATGTCCTTCCTTACTATTGCGTTAATCTCCTCTTTAACCAGTAATGCTACCCCACCTCCTTTTCCTTCCTGTCTATATTTCCTGAATATTGAACACCCTTGGATGTTGAGTTCCCAGCCTTGGTTACCCTGGAGCCATGTCTCCGTAATCCCAATTACATCATATCCGTTAACAGCTAATCTGCGCAGTTAATTCATCCACCTTTATTACGAATGCGCCTTGCATTGAGACTCTGAGCCTTCAGGCTTGTTTTTTGCATCTGCCCACTTTTTACTTCCCTCTGCCTCCCTGTGTAGATTCCCAACCCCCTGCCATATTAGTTTAAACCCTCCTGCCCAGGTGCAGACTGTCCGGTTTGTCCTGGTCCTACATCCCGCAGAACCGGTTCCAATGTCCCAGGAATTTGAATCCCTCCCCCTTTGCACTATTCCTCAAGCCATGTTTTCATCTGAACCATCCTGCTATTCCTACTCTGACTAGCATGTAGCACCGGTAGCAATCCTGAGATTGCTAACTTTTGAGGTCCTACTTTTTAATTTAACTCCTAGCTCCCTAAATTCAGCTTGTAGGACCTCATCCCATTTTTTTACCTATATATACCACGACAGCTGGCTGTTCACCCTCCCCCTCCAGAATGCCCTGCAGCAGCTCCGAGACATCCTTGACCCTTGCACCAGGGAGGCAACATAACATCCTGGAGTCTCGTTTGCGGCCGCAGAAACGTCTATCTATTCCCCTCACAATAGAATCTCCTATCACCATAGCTCTTCCAAAGAAGGAATGCTCTGTTTTTTAAGGGGAGGAGAATAAACCTAAGAGTATTTCAACTATAAATTAAAACATCATTATAAGGCTCTGTGGTTGTTTTATTCAGAAAATAATTTAAAGATAATATTTTATGATCAATTTGTAAAGTACAGTGGATTGTTACAAGAGACAAATTAAACTTTAGGTTTTGATAATATGTGTTGGAGAAACGGCAATGCAGAGAGGCGGAATGGATTTGTATGATACAATGGAATGATCACGATGTTCTTAATGTTCAATAAATATATATATTTTTTAAGTGAGTAGCACTTGCGTCTGGGTCAGAAGGTTGTGGGTTCAATCCCACTCCAGGGACTTGAGCACAAAAAAACCTAGGCTGACACATCAGTGCAGTGGTGAGGGAGTGCTGCGCTGTCAGAGGTGCCGTCTTTCAGATGAGATGTTGAACCAAGGCCCCGTCTGCACTCAAGTGGACATAAAAGATCCCATGACACTATTTTGAAGAAGAGCAGGGGAGTTATCTCCAGTGTCCTGGCCAATATTTATCCCTCAATCAACATAACAAAAACAGATTATCTGGTCATTATCAAATTGCTGTTTGTGGGAGCTTGCTTGTCTGCAAATTGGCTGCCATGTTTCCCACATTACAACAGTGTCTACACTCCAAAAGTACTTCATTGGCTGTAAAGCGCTTTGAGATGTCCGGTGGTCATGAAAGGCACCATATAAATCCAAGTCTTTTTTTTCTTTAACATTAAATTCATAATATCACTGCTATATACAGTATTCAGTTCATCGCACTCTCACCAACCAGTTTCTTTATGTTTAAGCATTCTTTTAGAATTGTCTTTCCCATACATTGTGCTGTAGCAGTGACTTTGTGATAATGTGATTGTTGGATTGCAAGTGTCTGTGTGGAGGCATGCTTCTACCATATGGAAAGTAATAGTTCACATATTTCATATTATAGGAATTAGGTTGCAAGCTGAATCCAAACTGTGTTCGTCTTTAATGAGGCCTTTTATTCTGAACATTCTAGGTTCATCAAATCCAGATTTTATCAAGATCTCCTCCCTCTTGGACCTTGGTTCTAAATTGGAAGGATACTACAGGAAGGGATATATTGTTGCCACCATCCACCCGACAATTCTTTCTGTGGGCCGAAGGAGGCGATCTCCACTGAGTTACATCTATAGAGTTATATTAAGTAAAATAAAATCAGGGTAAGTTAAATTCACGGGCTAGAATTTCCAGTGCTTCACCGCCCGGTTTCTTGGCGGTATTGGCCATTTTGGGCGAGAACTGGGACGGCAAAAAATTCCCCAGCTGAGTTCCGCCGGCGGTTTCGAAGTACCGTTGGGGAGCGGTCCGCCAGCGTGCTGCATTCACAGATCGCCCTGGTGCGATTTTTGGCTCAGCGGTGACCTGTAGGTAAGTATTTTTTTTTTAAACGCCCACGAGAATCAGCAGAGCTGGGTGTTGGGTAAGTAGCCCTGCAAGAAAAAGGTAAGTAATTGGCTTTTTACTAATTATTTTTAAATTCTCTTGTAGTGATTTAAGTGAAACGGGTCCTGAGAGTGGTTTTATGATTTTTTTTATTTTATGTTTTTTTGAAAAAATATTTTTTGTGTTTTTCTCCGAGGCCCAAACCCGCAGCCTCGGTGTAAATTTTTAGTAATTTAAGTAATTATTGCCCAATTTTTTTAAGGACCACCCAATTAGCCCAAGATTCCATTTTTTTTGCCGAGAATCGGGCTGCAACGCCCATTTTTTTCGCTGGGCAGATATTTTTCTTTTTGGGGAGAATTTTTCACCAGCGATAATTTTGCGAATCTTAGAAACATAGAAAATAGGTACAGGTGTAGGCCATTCTGCCCTTCGAGCCTGCACCACCATTCAATAAGATAATGGCTGATCTTAGCAATAATTTGGGCTGCAAATCGGGCACTGCCGGATTGTTTGGAAATTCTAGCCCCATGTCTTTGTGTTTTTTTGTTAAAACATCAATTCAGAAAAATGAATGACTTAATTTGAAACTTAAAATTCCAAATTGCAAGTGCTTCATGTTAGAGGGTTGTAATAATTGTCACATTTTATTTGAAGCAGTTATTATTACAGTGCAGCTAAATATGAAATGTTGTTGTACCTGAGGTAGAAATCCAATTCTGTGTCCAGGAGGACAATGCTGAGGGCATTTCAACAATTTGACTCCTGTAATTATTAGGATTTAATTATAGTTAAGAGATTTCTTCTAAAACTTGAGATTGCCAGATATGTTTATAATATATATTTTAAAACTTCTTGTATAATATACTCTCCTTGATCATTCAATTTGAAGATGGTCGTTTTATATTTTTTTAATTCATAATAAATTTATTTGAAAATTGATTGGTCAGAACATCTTTCTATTGTGTGTTGCTATAGTAATAGAACTGTACTTTCAAGTAAGTTTGAGTTTAATAAGACATTATACAATTATTTGTACTGAAAATGCTGGACATGGCATATCTATGTATAGATCTATGTATTCACCGATGATCCATGATGTAGCACACAGGAAATCACCACCAGGTGTAGTCTTCAGGTGATGTGGGGTTCGATGGCAGTGGATAATTGGACCAGGGTATGCAGATGTAATTAATTCCCTAGTTTAAAGTCATACATTCTGTCCTTATTTTGACATTTTCATTATAAATTCTTGTGTGCAAATTTACAATGGAAACTGTCAATGTAAATTGGTCACACAGTAATAACTGCCTCCTGCCAGTGGTGGCGTTGCAGCCGCTCACACACTCCCAATTCTCCCATCTGCTTCTCCTGCACTTCTGATCTTCTGCCTTGTCACTTATACACAAATCTTTTTCCCTCCCAGTCCACTTTTCTATTGTCACCCCCGCAATCCCGGTTCACCTCCTTCTTTTTCTCACTCTGACTTCTCTTTACCCTCCTTTTCTACCTCCCTAAGCCCTTAATCCCGCTTCCAATCCTACTTTGCCTACTTATCGGCCTTTTCACACTTAATAAGCTTGGAAGAAGCAGATCCAGGACCACAGTAGACCGAAGCGGGATGGAAAGTTGTATGAGTTAAGTTGCTCGAGGTGGATAAAGATACGGATGGAGAAGGAAGTCATGTGAGCAGGGTGGGGCAAACCCAGGATGGCCGGTGTGGGAGGAGGGAGACGAAATTACCCTGGTTATATGAATTAGCTCTAATTGCTTCCCTGGTGAAGAGAGGGGCTAAAAAGACAGTTGCATCTGAGATTGGGGGTTGAAAAATGGGGCACCAAATAAGAACCTCGCTATCCACTAAACAGCACATAAAAGGCCGGAGCAGCCTGAAGGGAGCCATGAGACTGGATTAAAACAAGTGAGGAGCAGAAAGTTAGACAGAGAAGAAAAAACAAATTAATATAGAAAGCAAGAAGGAAAAATGATTAAACTTAAAGTTTAAAACAGACTTATCTGACAGAAAAATCAGTTACCCTCTCCAAAGATGCTGCCTGATCTGCTGAGTTTTTCCAGCATTTCCTGTTATTGTTTCAGATTTCCAGCATCCACAGTATTTTGTTTTTGTGTAGACTGGAAGTGCTCATGGACGTATGATTTTAATATATTTTATATATATATATAATATATAAAAAATCCTGCATCTGCACACACTTCCGGTTGAGTAACATTTACTTCCATTAAACAGTCATGTATTTTGTCACAGTCACACGTGTGCCATGTTATTCCCATTGTGCTGTGTCCATGACATTTTCTGTTACTTTTCCTTTGATTTACTTATCTTGAGTGCTGTAATACTTGGGCTCCAAACTAGGTGGCACTGTTGTCTACATTTCTTTGTGACCTCCCAGTGTCTAACCTGGGTGGCAGTGTTTCAGGTCTTCCAGGTAGACTTTAAACATTTTTTTAAATATAAAGGGCTAGAAATTCGGTTCTCGGCGATTGTTATGTCTCAAATAAAGCAGTGTGACTCAGTACTGTAGACTTGAGTAAGTGTGACCTTAGCCTCTTTATTCTGACTCCAGAGTGCTGGCACAGCATGGGAGACCTGCTTATATGCAGTGCTCCCAAGGGATGCTGGGATCCCTTGGGACTCCCAACAAATGCGCCCTCTGGTGGCGGTAGAATGCTGGTTACAATGTGTTCCATACATAACATCACTCCCACACACCCCCCCCGCCCCCCCCCCCCCCAAAGTCAATCGTATACTTATTTACAGGGTGAGATGATCTGGGGCTTTCCGCTCTCTAGTCGATCATCTCGGTACAAACACAGGTGCAGGTGAGTTGGTTGGGCCTTCGCTGGGCTGCTGCGCAGCTGGCCTTGCTGGCCTGCTGGGATGATGAGTTCAGCTTTGTGGTCAACCGTGATGTCAGTTGCCACTTGTGTATGTATCGAAGAGTCGAAGTTGGTGGTGTCCTCTTCAGGCTGCTCGTGGCTGTCTGTGAATCACAGTTTGGTTTTGTTATGTATGAATAAAGAGTCTGACTAGATACTGTGAGCTCAAAGTAAAGTGTGACCGTAGTCTTTTATTGCAGGTCTCCAGAGTGCCTCTTCAGCCTGTGAGGCCTCCTTAAGTACAGGTGCTCCCAAGGGATTTTGGGATCTCTTGGAACTCCAGGGGATGAGCCCTCTGGTGGTTACACAAGGTATTTACAGGTTTACCTATATAACAACACTTCTTTCCCCCCCCCCCCCCCCAAAGTCAATAGTGTAACTATTTACAAGCTGAGTTGATCTGGGGCCTTTCTTACCCTGGTTGACCGTCTCGGTGCAAATGCTGGTTTTGGTGAGTCGTTTGTTGGGCCCTCGCTGGGCTGCCTGGTGTGAGTCCTGCTGGTCTGCTTCGTGGTCAATTGCGGTGTCGGTTGCCACTGGTGTGTATGTTGGGGGGTCAAAGAAGGTAGGGTCCAATGTGGGTTGCTCTGGATAGTCCGTGAATCTGAGTTTGATTTGGTCTAAGTGTTTCCGGTGAATGAGTCCATTTAAAAGTTTGATCCGAAACACCCTACTCCCCTCTTTGGCCACAACAGTGCCGGTAAGCCACTTGGGACCTTGTCCATAGTTCAACACAAGTGCATTATCATTGATTTCAATTTCGCATGACATATGTACTTTGTTGAAGCTGCCTGCTCTCTACCTGTTCATGTAGATCAGGGTGGACTAATGAGAGCCTTGTCTTGAGTGCCCTTTTAATGAGCAGTTCAGCGGGTGGAATCGCAGTGAGCGAATGTGGTCTCGTGCGGTAGCTAAGCAGGACTCTGGATAGGCGAGTCTGCAGTGAGCCTTCAGTTATCCTCTTCAAGCTCTGCTTGATGGTTTGCACTGCTCTCTCTGCCTGACCATTGGATGCTGGTTTGAATGTAACATGTTCCCATTAAGGGTCATGAACTCTTTGAACTCGGCACTGGTGAAACATGGCCCGTTGTTGCTCACAAGGACATCAGGCAGGCCGTGCATGGCAAACATGGCCCGCAGGCTTTCAGTGGTGGCAGCGGATGAGCTTGTCGACATTATCTCACATTCAATCCATTTGGAGTACGCATCTACAACCACTAGGAACATTTTACCCAAAAACGGTCTTGCATAGTCGACATGGACCCTGGACCACGTTTGGAGGGCCAAAACCATAAACTTAGTGGCGCCTCCCTGGGTGCATTGCTTAGCTGCGAGCATGTGTTACATTTGTGCACGCAGGACTCTTAAGTCCGCATCGATACCGGGCCACCACATGTGGGATCTGGCTATCGCTTTCATCATTACAATGCCTGGGTGAATACTGTGGAGATCACTGATGAAAGTGTCCCTGCCCTTCTTGGGGACCACTACCCGATTACCCCACAGAAGGCAGTCTGTATAGACATTTCATCTTTATGCCGCTGGTACGGCTTTATTTCTTCCTGCATTTCCAATGGGACACTGGACCAGCTTTCGTGAAGCATGCAATTTTTTACTAGGGACAGTAAGGGGTCCTGGCTCATCCAGGTTCCAATCTGTTGGGCTGTGACGGGTGATTGCTCACTCTCGAATGCTTCCATTACCATGACTAACTCTGCGGGCTGTGCCATTTCCACACCCTTGGTGGGCAATGGCAGCCTACTGAGAGCATCGGCACGGTTTTCTGTGCAAAGAGACCTGGGTGTCATGGTACATCAGTCATTGAAGGTTGGCATGCAGGTGCAGCAGGCGGTTAAGAAAGCAAATGGCATGTTGGCCTTCATAGCAAGGGGATTTGAGTACAGGGGCAGGGAGGTGTTGCTACAGTTGTACAGGGCATTGGTGAGGCCACACCTGGAGTATTGTGTACAGTTTTGGTCTCCTAACCTGAGGAAGGACATTCTTGCTATTGAGGGAGTGCAGCGAAGGTTCACCAGACTGATTCCCGGGATGGCGGGACTGACCTATCAAGAAAGACTGGATCAACTGGGCTTGTATTCACTGGAGTTCAGAAGAATGAGAGGGGACCTCATAGAAACATTTAAAATTCTGACGGGGTTAGACAGGTTAGATGCAGGAAGAATGTTCCCAATGTTGGGGAAGTCCAGAACCAGAGGTCACAGTCTAAGGATAAGGGGTAAGCCATTTAGGACCGAGATGCGGAGGAACTTCTTCACCCAGAGAGTGGTGAACCTGTGGAATTCTCTACCACAGAAAGTTGTTGAGGCCAATTCACTAAATATATTCAAAAAGGAGTTAGATGAGGTCCTTACTACTAGGGGGATCAAGGGGTATGGAGAGAAAGCAGGAATGGGGTACTGAAGTTGAATGTTCAGCCATGAACTCATTGAATGGCGGTGCAGGCTAGAAGGGCCGAATGGCCTACTCCTGCACCTATTTTCTATGTTTCTATGGCCTGTGACAGATGGCATAGTTGTATGCAGACAACATGAGCACCCATCTCTGGATGTGGGCCGATGCATTCGTATTTATCCCCTTACTTTCAGAAAAGAGGGATATCTGGCTTATGGTCAGTTTCCAATTCAAATTTTAGCTCAAACAGATATTGATGCACTTTCTTTACCCGATAAACACACGCTAACACTTCTTTTTCAATCATGCTGTCGGCTCTCTCAGCCTTCGACAGACTTCTGGATGCAGAAGCAACTGTTTGCAATTTCCCAGATTCATTAGCTTGTTGCAATACACACCCGACCCCATACGACGACGCATCACATGCTAGTACCAAACATTTACATGGATCGTATAACACAAACAATTTGTTTGAGCATAACCATTTTCTAGCTTTTACAAAGTCATTTTCTTGGCTTTTACCCCATACCCATTTGTCTCCTTTTACGTAGTAAGGCGTGCAGTGGTTCTAACAGTGTGCTGAGACCTGGTAAGAAGTTACCAAAGTTGTTCAGGAGTCCGAGAAACAACCGCAGCTCTGTCACGTTCTGTGGCCTCGATGCATTCTCGATTGCCTCGGTCTTTGATGCCGTCCGCTGCGATTCTTCTCCCCAGGAACTCCACTTCAGGCACCAGGAAAACACACTTCGAACGTTTTAGCGTGAGCCCCACGTGGTTGAGTCGACTAAGAACCTCCTCCAGGTTCTGCAGCTGCTCGACTGTGTCCCAGCCTGTAACCAAGATGTCGTCCTGGAAGATCACCATGCGCGGGACCGACTTCAGTAAGCTTTCCATGTTTCTCTGGAATATCGCCGCGGCTGATCGAATCCCAAACGGGCACCTGTTGTAAATGAAGAGACCCTTGTGCGTGTTTATGCAGGTGAGGCTCTTCAATGATTCCTGCAGCTACTGCGTCATGTAGGCCGAGGTCAAGTCCAGCTTCGTGAACGTCTTTCCTCCTGCCAGCGTCGCAAAAAGGTCGTCTGCCTTTGGTTGTAGGTATTGATCCTGCAGGGAGAAACGATTGATAGTTACTTTGTAATCACCAGGACTGAGACAATCGGACTGGCCCACTTGTTGAATTCGATCGGCGAAATGATGCCCTTTCGTTGCAGCCGGTCAGCTCGATCTCTCTCTCTCTCTCTCTCTCTCTCTCTCTCTCTCTCTCTCATTATGTACGTACTGCTCTCGCCTTGTGATGGATGGGTCACGCCCCCAGAATCAAATGGATCTGCACTTTTGCTCCTTAGAATTTCCCGATGCCTGGCTCGAACAACGAGGGGAACTTGTTTAAGACCTGGGCACACGAAGTGTCGTCAGCAGACGAGAGCACTCTGACATCATCCCAGTTCCACCGTATCTTTCCCAGCCAGCTCCTGCCGAGCAGCGTAGGACCATTGCCCGGTACCACCCAGAGTGGTAGCTTGTGCACCGCTCCATCGTAGGATACCTTGACAGTAGCACTTCCAATTCTGGGAATCAGTTCCTTTGTGTAAGTTCTCAGTTTAGTGCGAATGGGAGTCAGGACTGGCCTTGCTGCACCACAATTTTTCAAAAGTCTTTTTGCTCATAATGGACTGGCTCGCGCCCGTGTCCAGCTCCATTGACCCCGGGATTCCATTTAATTCAACCTTCAGCATTATCGGGGGACACTTTGTGGTAAATGTGTGCACCCCATATATCTCTGCCTTCGTGATCTGAGGCTCTGGTTTGTTGTGATCCGCCATGGATCTGTCCTCTGCTGCAACATGGTGGTTTGCAGGATTAGCAGAGTTTGCAGCTCGTCTGCACATACGTTGGAGGTGTCCCATTGTTCCACAGCCCTTGCAAACGTACCCTTTGAAATGGCATGAATGGAAACGATGATCACCCCCGCAGCGCCAGCAAGGTGTTAATGGCCGAGCATCCACCACCCTTGATGGTGGACTCTGAAACATCTGCGGATGTGCAGCTGCAGGCATGTAAGGCCTGCCCTGTACGTTGTGATTTGAAAACATCATCACTTGGTTCACTGTACTAGTAGCAGCACTCGTGTGCTGAGAGATTTGCTTAGTATTGTCACTGGTGGCAATTAATGCCTGGGCTATCGCTATGGCTTAACTCAAGGTTGGGGTCTCTACAGTCAAAAGTTTGTGAAGTATCACTTCATGGCCAATGCCAAGCTCCATGTGCTCCAAATGTCCTTCAAATTCGCAATGTTCTGCAAGGTGTGTCAGCTCGGCGACATAGCTCGCCACTTCCTGGCCTTCGGACCTTATGTAAGTGTAGAACTGGTACCTCGCCATCAGAACGCTTTCTTTCGGGTTCAGATGCTCCCGGACCAGTGTGCATAAATCATCGTACGATTTCTTTGTGGGTTTCGCTGGGGCGAGCAGATTTTTCATGAGGCCATACGTTGGTGCCCCGCAGACGGTGAGGAAAATCGCCCTTCGTTTGGCAGCGTTCGCTTCTCCTTCCAGCTCGTTGGCCACGAAGTATTGGTCGAGTCGCTCCACGAAGGTTTCCTAATCATCGCCCTCCGAAAATTTCTTCAGGATGCCCACTGTTCTCTGCATCTTTGGGTTCGTCATCTGTATCTCATCGCCAGTTGTTATGTATGAATAAAGAGTCTGACTAGATACTGTGAGCTCAAAAGTAAAGTGTGACCTTAGTCTTTTATTGCAGGTCTCCGGAGTGCCTCTCCAGCCTATGAGGCCTCCTTATGTACAGGTGCTCCCAAGGGATTTTGGGATCCCTTGGAACTCCAGGGGATGAGCCCTCTGGTGGTTACACAAGGTATTTACAGGTTTACATATATAACCGGTTTGGCCCAAATGCTTTCTGCAAGTTGGTCCATTTGCAAATTTGACCTCAGCCACCGTACTTCCTTTGGCTACGACTGTGCCAGCAAGGCATTTGGGACCATGTCCATAGTTGAGTACAAATACAGGGTCATTGACTTCAATATTGTGTGACAAATTTGCACGATCATGGTACATGCTTTGTTGATGCCGCCGGCCCTCGACATGATCATGGACATCAGGGTGGACTCGAGAGCCTTGTTTTGAGTGCCCTTTTCATGAGCAGTTCGGCAGAAGGAACCCCAGTGAGTGAGTGGGGTCCTGTGCGGTAGTTGAGCAGGACTCCGGACAGGCGGGTCTGCAGGGAGCCTTCCGACGAGTTTCAAGCTTTGGTTGATGGTTTGTACTGCCCGTTCCACCTGGCCGTTAGATGCGGGCTTGAACGGGGCAGATGTGACGTGCTTGATCCCATTGCGGGTCATGAATTCCTTGAATTCAGCGCTGGTGAAGCACGGCCCATTGTCGCTGACAAGGATATCAGGCAGGCCGTGCGTGGCAAACATGGCTCGTAGGCTTTCAATGGTGGCAGTGGACGTGCTTACAGACATTATTACACACAATCCACTTTGAATAAGCAAATACAACAACCAAGAACATTTTGCCTAGCAACGGGCCAGCGAAGTCAACGTGAATCCTAGACCACGGTTTGGAGGGCCATGGCCACAAACTTAGCGGTGCCTCCCTGGGTGCATTGCTCAGTTGAGAGCAAGTGTTGCATTGGCGCACGCAAGACTCCAAACCTGAGTCGATGCTGGGCCACCACACATGGGATCTGGCTATAGTTTGCATCATTACTTTGCCTGGGTGGGTACTGTGTAGGTTGCTTTTAAACGTTTCCCTGCCTTTCTTAGACAAACCACGCAATTACCCCACAAAAGACAATCCGCCTGTATGAAATTTCGTCTTTGCGTCGCTGGAACGGTTTGATGGGATGCTGGACCAGCTCCCATGGAGGACACAATTCTTTACAAGGGACCTGGCTGGTCCAGGTCCTGATCTGGCGGGCCATAACGCGTGACTTTACATTTTCAAATGCATCCATCACCAAGAGCAAGTCTGCAGGCTGTGCTATTTCCACCCTGGTGGCTGCAGGGTGACTTGGACAGGTTATGTGAGTGGGCAAATAAATGCATGGCAGATGCAATATAATGTGGATAAATGTGAGGTTATCCACTTTGGTGTCAAAAACACAACGGCAGATTATCTGAATGGTGCCAGATTAGGAAAAGGGGAGCTGCAACGAGACCTGGGTGTCATGATACATCAGTCATTGAAAGTTGGCATGCAGGTACAGCAGGCGGCAAATGGCATGTTGGCCTTCATAGCTAGGGGATTTGAGTATAGGAGCAGGGAGGTCTTACTGCAGTTGTACAGGGCCTTAGTGCGGCCTCACCTGGAATATTGTGTTCAGTTTTGGTCTCCTAATCTGAGGAAGGACGTTCTTGCTATTGAGGGAGTGCAGCGAAGATTCACCGGACTGATTCCCAGGATGGCAGGACGGACATATGAGGAGAGATTGGATCGACTGGGCCTGTATTCACTGGAGTTTAGAAGAATGAGAGGGGATCTCATAGAAACATATAAAACTGACAGGATTGGACAGGTTAGATGCTTGAAGAATGCTCCCGATGTTTGGGAAGTCCAGAACCAGGGGACACCGTGTGAGGATAAGGGGTAAGCCATTTAGGACCGAGATGAGGAGAAACTTCTTCACTCACCGAGAGTTGTTAACCCATGGAATTCTCTACCGCAGAGAGTTGTTGATGCCAGTTCATTGGATATATTCAAGAGGGAGTTAGATATGGCCCTTACGACTAAAGGGATTAAGGGGTATGGAGAGAAAGCAGGAAAGGGGTACCGAGATGATGATCAGCCATGATCTTATTGAATGGTGGTGCAGGCTCGAAGGGCAGAATGGTCTACTCCTGCACCTATTTTCTATGTTTCGCTGGTGTCAGCAAGTCCCTGATGAGGCCATAGACGGTGGGCCCACAACTGGTTAGCAAGATAGCTCTGCGCTTATCAGCCAGTGTGGCCGGGTCGTCTCCTGCCAGGTCGTTTGCTGTGAAGAAATGATCAAGCCTCTCCACAAAGGCGTCCCAATCATCACCTTCGGCAAACTGCTGCAACATACCAAGGGTAGCCATTATCGTGTGAAAGTTCGTAATCTTGTCGCCAACTGTTGAGTCCTTAGATGCTCTAATAATGACTCCACGAGACAATGTGTTGTACATGAACCGTCGTGACCGTCGTCCTTTATTTGCTAACTCGAGAGTGAGGATCACACTTGGTGGCCTGCCTTTTATCCTTTGCCAGGCACACCTGTACAAGTAACCTACAAGTCTCCCACTGCTGTGCCCTCTGGTGACACACCTTGTGATAGTAGCAATGTAGGATACTCCTCAGCTCATACCGCCACCCAGCTTAGTGTCATCTACAAACTTGGAGGTATTACACTCAATTCCTTCATCTAAATCATTGATGTATATTGTATATAGCTGGGATCCCAGCACTGAGCCCTGCGGCACCCCACTACAACAACGATCAAGACGTACAAGGTGATCGTAACCTTGATCAATGAGCAACTCAAACCCAAGGAGAGCATCCTCACAACCAGACACCGGTTCTACACCCACTGAAGGCCAAGAGATCACGAAATACACTGCAGACCTCAGGAGGCTGGTGGCACCGTGTGAGTTCGACAACCACTTCAACAAAGTGTTCCTGGACATTTTTGTCATTGGAATTGGCCATGAGGGCCGCCGCCTTAAGCTACCGTTGGCGGATACCACAGTCATACTGCAGAAGGCCATTTCCGTGAGCCAGGCATTCATGACCTCGACCGATGGCTCTAGGCAGATGACATCCTTTGTGCACAGAACCTGCCGGGTTTGAGTCATGAGTTGTGCCGTTTAGAGGTTGGACTGTAGAACGCAGACCCTCGGGGGAGAGAGAGAACAGGCCCCTGAGTCCCTTAACCTCAGAGTCCGCCGAAGGGAGCTAATCGAGTAGCTCCATGCTGGCATTGTGGAGCGAATCACAGGGCTCACCAGTGCCGCTTTAAAAACTGTTCAAGGGCTGCAGCAGAAAGGGCCACCTCCAGCGAATGTGTAAGAGAGAGATGACTCTCGGTGTAGAGTGCAGATGGCCATGAATCCGGCGCGGATTATGAAACGATAGGCAGCTCAGCCCCACGATGAGGTAGATAGCATGTTTACCTGCACCACCGAGTGTTCCCTGCTGAAGATGGAAGTCGAGATCGATGTTATGTTTGTATGTACTGTAACACTAGACCACACAATGTACCTTCACCCTGTATACACCACACCTGTACCACCAGAAGGTGCTACTGCTGGAGACCTAACGGTCAACTGTACACTGCAGGTAACCAAGTATAAAAGGGAGCTCACCTCTTGGTGTCCGCACTCTAGGAGCTGCAATAAAGGACTCAGGTCACTACAGTTCAAGTACCTCGTAGAGTCGTTATTCATCATCATCATAGGCAGTCCCTCGGGATTGAGGAAGACTTGCTTCCACTCTTAGCATGAGTTCTCTGGTGACTGTACAGTCCAATACGAGAACCACAGTTTCTGTCACAGGTGGGACAGATAGTCGTTGAGGGAAAGGGTGGGCAAAGAGCCTGGTTTGCCGCATGCTCCTTCCGCTGCCTGCGCTTGATTTCTGTATGCTCTCGGCGACGATACTCAAGGAGCTCGGCGCCCTCCCGAATGCACTTACTCCACTATGGCCAAGGACTCCCAGGTGTCAGTGAGGGTGTCACACTTTATCAGGAAGGCTTTGAGGGTGTCTTTGTAACGTTTCCTCTGCCCGCCTTTAGCTGGTTTGCCGTGGACAAGTTCCGAGTAGAGCGCTTGCTTTGGGAGTCTCGTGTCTGGCATGCGAACTACGTGGCCTGCCCAGCGGAGCTGATCAAGTGTGGTCAGTGCTTCAATGCTGGGGATGTTGGCCTGGACAAGGACGCTAATGTTTGTGCGTCTGTCCTCCCAGGGGATTTGCAGGATCTTGCGGAGATATCACTGGTGGTATTTCTCCAGCGACTTGAGGTGTCTACTGTGCATGGTCCACGTTTCTGAGCCATACAGGAGGGCGGGTGTTACTACGGCCCTGTAGACCATGAGCTTGGTGACAGTTTTGAGGGACTGATCTTCAAACACACTTTTCCTCAGACGGCCGAAGGCTGCACTGGAGGCGGTGTTGGATCTCATCATCAATGCCTGCTCTTCTTGATAGGAGGCTCCCGAGATAGGGGAAGTGGTCCACATTGTCCAGGGTCACGCCGTGGATCTTGATGTTTGGGGGGCAGTGCTGAGCGGCGAAGACAGGCTGGTGTAGGATCTTTGTCTTACTAATGTTTAGCGTAAGGCCCATGCTTTCATATACCTTGGTAAATACGTCGACTATGTCCTGGAGTTCAACCTCTGTGCACAGATGTGGGCGTCGTCCGCGTACTAATAGCTCGACAACAGAGGTTGGAGTGGTCTTGGACCTGGCCTGGAGACAGCGAAGGTTGAACAGCTTCCCACTAGTTTTGTAATTTAGCTCCACTCCAGCGCTTGCATATTCTACAGTTCCAGTCTTCATCGAAGTGGACATGGGGGCGAGCCAGTCAGTAATGAATCAAGAGAGGCTATGGAACAATCAAGCTGAATGACCCAAGTTGGTCCTGGTTCAGGCAAAGCTGCACACCTACACCAATGAACTTATTCCAGTCATTGGTAGTGTGAATGTAAAGGTACTCCATGATGGTGCAGTGCACAAGTTACTTCTGTGGATTGTTGCAGGTGATGGACCAATGCTGCTCGGCAGAAGGTGGATGGATTTCAACCCTCCAACGATTGACATCCTCCGCGTTCGGAGGCACAGCAAACCCTCACTTGAGGTGGACCCAGCACCTGAGGCACAGACCGCTCAGCACGACTGCGTGGAGATGATCCAGCTGAGCCGACCCAAACACACCTTCCAGGCTCCAGTGGCAGGATTCCAGAGGAAGAAAATCGGAAATCAAGGCAACTTCTCAGCTTCGATGGCAGAACCCTAGGAGAAGAGGATCACCACAGTCGACATCGTGGATGGAGGAAAGATGGTGCCCAAACTACGAGGTGAGACGCTGAAGAAAAAGATGGCTGCGGCAAGACCACGAGGTGCAGTGCTGACAGACCAACACATGGCACCAAACAGACAATAGGATTAGGGTGAATAGGAAAGGAGGCCTGCAACCCACTACAATTGAAGGGACAGTTCCACACACTCAAGCAATGTAATAGCACTGTAAGTTAGAGACAAAATGTGTAACTGACGATCAGAGTTGTGTTCATGCAATAAGCAAGGAAAAGTCGCGCGATCATGTAAAATGTATAAGTGATGATCAGAATTGTGTACATGCAACCAGCGAGGAAAAGTCGCGTGATCAGAGCTACAGAGTATCCATCATAAGTAATGAAAAGTTGTGCGATGTAGGATTTCAACTGCATGCAGCCAATGCAGCGGGCAGACACCCATCGGGAGCACACAAGGCCAGCGAGCTTACCCAGTGCTGTAGCCTACGTCCCGGGGACCAGAATTATGCACCATGGAGTGTGGCCACAAGCAGCCAATACACATGAGCTGCAGAGCAAGCGACCTCAGGAGGGCACCAGTATCGATACCATGTCCCTGATCGACTCCACCTCTCAGGCACCCAATGGCACCATCTGCCACGAACCTGAACGAGCAAACTGTGCTAAGGCGCAGCCCCCAGACCCCATCGCTACCAAGGCCATAACCGGGAATGAAGGGTCACCCACTGTAGTCCTCCGAAAGGGGACCGGGACCAGCCAGGGTCCCAAACCAAACAATACCCAAGCAAGCGAGTCAGCAGTCCCCTGTGCATTGCTAGACGACAGCTCCTCCGGGCACAAAGAAAGGACAGGGAGGTCACAGGCATCTGTGAACCTGCCCAACGCTAGGAACCACGGCAACAGCCCCAAGAGCAGGCAACTTGAGCCAACCGGGTTCCCACTTCCTGCACTGGGCACCGTGCCGCCACCAGACTGCAGCGACACCATCCAGCAGCTCTGGAACTAGTTTGTCCTTGCGCACCAGTCACTGCATCGATAATGTACCTCACCAGTCTAATGTACTTGTCTCACAACAGAACCACAAATGTAATACAAACTTGTTTTTCTGAACTTGAATGTATATGAATGCAATGAGCCTCCGGCATAATCTATATGTGGGGTGGGGGGAGGGGAGGGAGGAGAGGAGAATGAAGTTGTCAGGGACACACACAAACAGCAATCACCAGCACTCTATTGCACCAACCACTCACCCAAGATTGAAACGACCTGCCAAGGGTCAATCAGATAGAGCCCAAATAGAGCTAAGCCCAGAGCACAATCAATGCAGAGGCGATTTGCACTAAAGGTTTAGGGGAGAGTGATATCATGTATCCTACATGGCTACTGTTGGTACTATCACAAGGCGTGCCACCAGAGGGCACAGCATTGGTAGACTTGTAGGTTACCTGTACAGGTGTGCCTTACCTAGTTTAATAGACAGGCCACCAGGTGTGATCCTCACTCTGGAGTTAGCAAATAAAGGACTAAGGTCACTACGGTTCAGGTACAACACATTGCCTTGTGGAGTCATTATTAGAGCATCTAAGGACACAATAGTGGGCAATGATAGCTGACTGAGAGCATGCGCCTGGCCTGTGGCGAATTACATAGTTATATGCAGACAGCGTGAGCGCCCATCTTTGGATGCGAGCAGAGGCATTGGTATTAATATCTTTGCGCTCTCAGAATAGCAATATGAGCAGCTTATGGTCAGTTTCTAACTCAAACTTAAGCCCAAACAAATACTGGTGCATTTTTTTTACCCCGTAAATGCATGCCAGAGCTTCATTTTCAATCATGCTGTCGGCCCTTTTGGCCTTGGACAAACTCCTGGACGCATAAGCGACCGGTTGCAATGTTCCCGAATCGTTTGCTTGTTGTAACACACACCCGACTCCGGACGAAGACGCATCGTAAGCTAGCACTAAACGTTTACATGGGTCATACAGAACAAGCACTTTGTTGGAACATAAGATTTCTGGCTTTCTCAAAAGCAGTCTCTTGTGATTTCCCCCATACCCAGTCGCCTCCCTTGCGTAGCAACACATGTAGAGGTTCTAGCAAGGTGCTTAACCCGGGTAGGAAATTACCAAAATAATTAAGGAGCCCCAGGAACGACCTCAGCTCTGTCATGTTCTGGTCTCGGCGCGTTCTTGATGGCTTCTATTTTGGCGTCGCTGGGTCTGATGCCGTCTGCCGCGATTCTTCTCCCTAAGGACTCGACTTCTGGCGCCAGGAAAACACATTTCGAGCATTTCAACCGAGTCCCACACAATCTAGCCGACTTAGAACTTCTTCCAGGTTCTGCAAGTGTTCGATGGTGTCCCGACCTGTGATCAATATGTCGTCCTGCAAAACCACGGTGCGCGGAACCGACTTCAGCAGACTCTCCATGTTCCTTTGAAAAATAACCGCAGCCGATCTAATCCCAAACGAGCATCTATTGTAGATGAACAAACCTTTGTGCGTGTTGATGCAGGTGAGACCTTTCATTTGGCCGAGGTCAGGTCCAACTTGGTGAATGTCTTCCCTCCTGCCAGCGTCGCAAATAGGTCATCGCCTTGGGTAGTGGGTACTGGTCCTGCAGTGAAAAATGGTTAATCGTTACTTTATAGTCCCCACAAATTCTGACCGTGCCATCGCTCTTGAGAACTGGAACAATCGGACTGGCCCACTCATTGAACTCAACCGGCGCGATGCTGCCCTCTCGTTGCAGCCTGTCCAGCTCAATCTCCACTTTGTCTCGCATCATGTATGGCACCACATGTGCCTTGTAGTGGATGGGTCGTGTACCGGGAATCAAGTGGATCTGCACCTTCACCCCCGAGAAATTTCCGATGCCTGGCTCAAACTGTAAGGGGGTGGTCTGGGGCTCAGGTTCACCTCTGACGTTCTGAGCGGTTCGAATCGCTCCCACTCCCTTGGGTTCTCAACTCTGGATTTATTTGGGGGATGTGATAAAATGCAAGAGACAACTGGTTTGGTGCAAAAGAACTTTGTATTTTCTTGTCTGTAATAAAATCAATGTTAAACTTATCACTCAAATAAAGGACAGTACATCACAATTCAAAGGGGGTTACAGTGAATAATACCTCCCAATACCTAACACTGACTAGATTAGACTCCAGGGCAAACAGGGACTATGCTTACCAATCCTTTATGGTTAGTTGGCGGTAGTTCGCGATTTCGGGGTTCGTGGATTCTGTAGGTTCTGCTTTCCGTACCCTGAACGTCGGAGAAGACTTCTTGCTGCGTAATCTTCAGTTGCATGGTGTCCGCTAATGCGGTAGGGCTCATTTTGGACTTATGGGGTAAGTACCCGGTTTTTTTCATTAGAAATAGGTTTCAAAGTCTTTTTAGATAATGTTTTCACCTGTTGGTAGTCAAGCCTAGGTTGTAGAGTGGAAACTTTCGATTCTTCGGTTTCTTCCTTGTGGAGTTCTGTTTCGAAGTTGGTTGATCGCAGTGGTTTTGGTGGTACCACGTTGGCTGTGGTCGGTTGCTACCGCGATGGTGATGCTCTTCCTTCCTTTTCGATAGCAGGACGTTGAGGCTGGAGAAGTCAGTTTAAAAACTGCTGCGGTGGTCTCTCTCCCTTCTTGATGCTCTATGATGCGAGGCTGCTATGTGCATACCTTCTGCTAAGCGTCCCTAGCAGTGTCTTCTGAGACAGTAGCATGCATAAGGCATACCCTTTGTTAAAGCAGGGCCCAGTTATACGTTTTGAGCTGTTCTAATCTTCGTGCCAAATCAGCCCAGATTCTTTGTTTAATTTTTGGTGGGCTTGATATTTCTTTGTCATATTTTGACGGGCTCATTAAAATGTTAACCTGTTTTGGGTGTGTCGATCTTCTAAATCTGTTTCTTGATGGAAAATATTAGCTTGGTATTTGCAAGGTCTGTCTGTGCTTGGGGTTTTTTCATGTGGGCTGGATGGGCCTTTGTTGTTATGTATATGCTGGATGATGGTTAGCTATCTCTGGGTTAATTGTTGCTATGTTAATGTCTCTTGTGGAGAAGGATTTTCGAGTATCCATAATTCTCCAGACAATTTACTTTAGTTTCAATATCCCAGACAGCTTCAATACTCAAACTGGTTTCTTTGTAGGATAGTCATCCTTTAGTTCTCTCGCCCTGTCCACACAGACTAACTTTGTCTTGTAAAATCCCAAATTCGATTAGTTCGTAGTTTCTTTCATGTGTACTTTAGGATTTCAAACTTTCTGGTAGATAGTTCCAAATTAAATTTCCTTTCCAATGAATCCAAACACTGGGTGTTCTCCCACGAATTTTGCAACACTTAAGTCCCCCCCGTGACACTCTACATACTTGAGTGTCATGCTAGGTGAGCAAAATTCCTGATCTCCCGAGATTAAACCTTCCCTGTATTTACCTAGCTAAAACTTTAACGTGCATTTCCCTTTGAAATGCAATGTAGTTTAAAGGCGAATACAGTTATCACAATTCGGTTAAAGCATAGAGGGGATCCGACACCCCTCCATCACACTGTTTTCACAGTAAAATAGCAGTATATAGTCAAACACAATTTTAGGTACAGTAAAATAAAGGTACATAGTCAAACACATTTTTAAGTAACATTCTTACAACACTCGATTTCTGCGTTTTTACAGCAGGTAAAAATTAAAACAAATCAAACATGATAGTATGGTGTCACTCCTCCCTGCGCAATCCCCAAGTTTGGCCAGGGAGCATGCAGCACCCTTTGGTGCCTGACCTGACGGCCTCGGCATTTCACTCGGCAAGTGAGACACCATAAGTAAAGAATAATCGCGAGTTGACAGACAACCAAAATGTGGGAAGCTATTCTGATCCCGGCTGGAACCTCTATTTCTGAAAATGTCCCACCATGGCGGAATTGTGATCTCTAGAATCTTTCTCCCTATCTCAATTGTTTTCTGTTCTAGAGTCTAGAAATGTTTTTGTGAGATTACTACAGCTGCTAGCAGAACGGTAAGATGTTCGGGTAGAGGGGGAATTTCATAGCCAAAATGTGTAATGTAATCCTGCAGGTTTGTGATGTTTTCTCTTAGTGAGGTGAACAGTGGAGGGTTCAGGAATGGGAACAATCTGTTCCTGGGCTACTTGAACTGATGCCTCATGTTTAAAGCAAAAACTGCTGTCACTCACCGAACACCAGAAATGTCCATGCTGGTAGTGGGGCGCACTGGTGATAACACAATATGTCCCACCCCCTATGTATGCTACCTGTGGGGTCTTGTGCCATTACCTCCATGGTTCAGTTGATAGGCTGTGCGCCAGTAGCTTTAAACCCACACTGTGGTTTCGAATAGGCGTTCAAGTGCTGGGGACACAGTATTATGTGTGCACCCCGGCTCCGGCACCCGGAGAGGTCAGTACCCATCAGAGCCACTTTATGACCTAGGGTGGGACCGCTGTGAAACGAACGTGTGAACCTCCTTGAATGACTCCAATGTTCTCCACCCTGTATGCGGGTGAGGGTCGGGCTGTCCCACCCATGACTGGCATCCTTAGTACTTATCCCCGTGATGGTGTGGTTAGATCTCTCTCAATCTACTGGGACAGGGTAGGCTTCAGAAGCTAGGCGGAGCTGGCATGGGCTTGGTGAATTACTGTACGGGTGGAGGGCTGCGAGGTACTTGTTACTGATCCAGGAGGGGACTAAATCTTGTTTTAAATCCTCGCCCCAATACCCATGCCCCATACAGCACGACGCACACCTCGTTCTGTGCAGCCTGGTCCGAAGCATTCGTATCCTTCCGTACGAGTACATTCACTGTGCATGTTTTTCCAGCTCAGCCACAATCACTTTTAAATGGACCGTCATAGCCTGGTCTTCGTGTAGCTCTGAGCCTACTACGGTGTTTTTGTTCTTTTAGGATCTTTCTCACTTGGTTCTTTCGACCATTTATCTGCATTTGCAGTTCTATATCGTCGAGGCTATTTATCACAGAGGACCCTGTATTATATGCAGTAAAAATGTCGTTCAAGGTTCCTCTTCCAGGTCTCCCCGTGCCCATAGTGTCCCTAGCATTTAGGGTGTATAGATCTGCTTTGTCTATGTTCCCAAAGTTTAACTCGTAAAATTTCTTGAACATTTCTCTAAGTAGGGCCTGGTATAGCTGCTCTGTTTCCTTTGGGCACCATGCAGGTAAGTGTACCTCGGTAAGGTTTAAGATAACTGAAGCTACTACATAGTGTACACCCTGGTATAACACCTTTTCAGTCGGTACCAATACTAATCCGTTCCCTGGTCCCTTGGTGGTAGTAGGACACCTTTCTATTCTTGTTCGTATTGGGCGGGGTCGTGGGCAGGGGTTTCTTAATATGTGCTCTAAGATCGATGGCGTTAATTGGGATTGGGGAGTGTGGGACCCGTGTTGGCTAGAATCCCATCCCATTCCATCCCCGTCATCTTGTCATTGCCTGACAAAGACGATTGAGATGCCTGTGGGACAGATCTCCTCTGACCCCCACATGCAGACATAAATTCCCTTTTCAGACTCCCACCACTTGTTCCAACACACCTTCACTCCTCCCCGTGTCCCTGTGATGGTACGGTGCGTGTCATTACCAAGTCTTTCCCAGTCAGATTCCTGGTCCCCCGTGTCCTTGCTCAGCTTCCTGAGCCACCACCATCTACCCAGCGGAATCTGTCCTTTACAAGTCAAACACACACGTTTTCCCTCCGTAACACTGACCCGCGCAGCAACGACCCGTATCCTGGGGCATGGAACGGACGCCTCCCCATAGGTCAATCCTTCCTGGCTGGAGTAGTGGGTGAAGTTCGATCCCAGCCACCCTGGCCACCTCCCTTCGTGGGCATAAATGGCGAGCTCTTCCATGCCCGGTGTGCCACCCCCTGCAGGCACGATCGGTGCTCTCTCTCCCGAGCACCCATAAATGAGGGATTCTTCCATGTCTCCTCGGCTGCTGCTGCTCATTCTTAGGGCAAGCAGGAACAGGACCCTTCTCATGTTGTTCTCCTTCACGAAGGGGCACATAAAACAGATTGTCCAACCCTCTGGCTTGACAAAAGATGATCGAGTTCCAGTTTGGGCTCATTTATTCTCACATTTAAGTCTTTAATCGACTGGCTATCTTATCCAGTTCCCGTGGGAACCGATGTCTGTTTTCAACTTTTGTCTCATCTTACTCTTATCAGGCCCAAGTTTCGGCATCAGGTGAAAACGGTGCACCTCCGAGACTTGTGTGACCTGCCTGGGCTCGAAGGTGCGCCGGAATATTTTGCTGCAATTCTCCGGTCCTCCTGGACCGTGGCGTGGTACAGCGCAGTTTTCCTGGGGCAGAGCAAGCTGCAGATGGGCGCAGCTAAGCCCCTGCGTGTCTGAAGACTGCCGGCTTCGTTGCCGTGCGCACCTGTGCAATGGCTCAGCAGGGCGTTTTTTCCCAATCTGTTTCAGAATGGTGTGGGTACCGGGGAGGGATGGAGGAGCGTGGAAAGGGGGCACAGGGGAGGTGATTGGTGGGGGAGAATCATGGGGAGGTGATCGGTGGGGGCGAAACGTGGCAAGGGATGGAGGAGCGTGGGTTGGGCACTCAATGATCGAAGGGCCGGAGGAGAGAGCAGGGGTGCCTCCATCCAGCCCCCCCCCCCCCCCCCACACACACACACACACACACACACACACACACACACACACACACACACACAAGCCGCCCCCCCCCCCCCCCCCCCCCCACACACCCATCACAGAGAGAGACACTGACAGAAACACCTTCCCTTCACATAAAGGTAGGACTTCTATTTTTTTTTATTGATTGCTTATTACTTTGGTCTTGGTGCTTTCGGTGCAGGGTTCCTTCTATTTTTTAATTAATTGCTTATTACTTTTTGTGCTTCGTAAATGTACTGCTTTGTTTTGTGCTTACTGCTTTAAATGTATTTTGCTGCTTTAATGTTGTTGTGAAGTTATTTATATAATCCTCTAACTTCCCTCTTTCTCCCCCCCTCTACCCCTGCTGTTGTGATGTTGATGTGTCCTTTGTGTTTAATGCTTCCCACCCACCCCCCTGTCTCTGGCTGTGCCTGCACTAAACTTAACTCTAAGTAAGCTTTTTCAGAACTTACAAAAGTGTGGTAAGTTTTCACTGCCGAAACTTGCAAAACAGGCCTGAGTGGCTGGACACACCCCTTTTTGGAAGAAAAAATACCTTGCCTAAAGCCAACCTAAACTAACTCACTAGAACTGGAGCAAACTAATATCCAAGAATTGCAATTTCTAGCATACTCCAAACTAAACTAGTTGCTCCAAAAAACTAGGAGCAACTCCACCTGAAACTTGGGCCCATAGTTATTGCAGTGCTTCTTTTACTGCCTACAAGGTGGGGTATTTTCCTTTCCCCAATAACTAGTACGTATGTCACTATTTAGTCACCGGCTGTCGGCTGAAACTCTTGCATTCTATATTCATCTAAACATTCTTATCCTATTCTACTCGTTTCACTCCTTCCATACGTGTGGTTTCTTTTCGGTTGTAGTGCCCTGAAATCATTACACGCATAATCTACACTACGCTAGATTCTTACTAAACCTATTTAACTCATATCGTGCTATTTCTGTACATCTGCCACCTGTCTCGGGTGGCCAGGTTAATTCCTGGCCTTCTCCTTTCTTCTCTGGCCTCTGGGCTTTCAGCGGGGCCGGTAGTAAGTTGGCCTGTACCACAGGACCCGGAGTGTCCTGACCGGAGGTGGGTCTGAGTCCCACACTATCGGGGGAACGTCCCCTTCGATGCTACAGCACACCACTCCTTTGGAGGTGGCTGCACGGTTCCTTTCATCCCCTGGGGGTTCTGCCTGGTCGAGGGCTGCGGGTTGGGGACTCCCAATTAGTGGCTGACCTACCACTCTCTCTCTTCTGGGGGTCCTTAGTCGCCCGAGGCTACCGGCTGTGGGGGTCCCTGCTTGCAGACTGGTCCCTGCTCTTAGATACCCCTTTGCGGCTAGTCCCTCTCCCAGGGCTGAACTACTTAAATTGGGGTGCTGGTGACCACGGTGCCTTTGGTTGTGGTGTGCGGGAAGTCCTTAAGGCTCTGGCCACTGGGGGTGCATCCGAGTCCCAAATGATTGGGGGGATAGCTGCTCCAGTAACACAGTCCACTGCCCCTCTAGGTGCAGTCTGTGGGCCTGCCACGTCCCCAGTGGGATTTTCACACACGGGGGCTGCTGGCTGGGGATCCCTGCCTTTTAGTATGATTCACTGTTTTTGGCTGTCCCTTAGGTTTAGCTGCTGGTCCAGGGTCGAAAAGTTTGCACTGGTTTATGTGGAACCACTTTGTATGGCGGGGCAATTTTATGGCATAGACCATGGGGCTTGCCTTGTCGTAAATGTGGTACTGTCCCATGTACAGCGCCTCAAAAACCCCTACTCGAGCGTAGTTCCGTACCATGACCTGGTCCCCTACCTCCCATTCGTGGTGTTTGTGGGGTTCTAACAGCAGTCGGTTGCTCCGATGCTGTTTTCCCATGTTGTTAGCAGCCTGCCAGTGAATCTGTTTAAGGTGTTCAAACAGGTTCCTGACAAAGCTGTCCCAGCTCGCTTCCCAAAGCTGACTTTCTGTGAGTACTGGGGATAATACATGGGTGGGGGTTCGCTTGGCTCTGCCGGTCATGAGTTCGTATGGGGAGTACCCCATGCTCTTTGGCTGGCCCGGATCCCCATGAGGACCAATGGTAGGACCTCTACCCACCTCTTGGGTGAGTCCCCTGTCTCTTTACGCAACCTTTCTTTTATGGTGCGGTTTAAACGCTCCACAGGCCCGGATGACTGCGGGTTGTGGACGACATGCCATGTCCCTTTGATGCCGAGTACCTTAAGGGTCTCTTGCATCACTTGCCCTGGTCGGACTCCACGAACTCTGGTAGTCCCCATCAGGAAAACACTTTCCTGACCAGGATCCTAGCTGTTCCCAGGGCAGTAGTTGTTAGACATGGGAAGGCTTCCACCCATTTGGTGAATACGTCCACCAATACTAGGTAGTACTTGTAGCCTCCCTGAGTAGTTGGTAGGGGCCCGATGTAATCGATCTGGATCGACTGCCAGGGTCCCTCTACCCTCCAGATATGTCCCTTAGACACCTTTCTTTTCTGGAGGTCAGGGTTGTTGGCAGCGCACAACAGACAGCTGGCGCAGAACACGCGGATGCCTTCCCTGAGTCCCGGCCATCACCCTGCCTGTTCCACTCATTGCCAAGTGGTCTCGGGTCCGGGGTGTCCTGCTCGTGGGCCAGCTGGAGGAATTCGCTCTGGTGTTGTTGCGGCACTACCCATTGCTCCCCCCTGAACAGCATGCCGCCTTTCATGGCAATCGCTGCAGTGCCGTACAGGCCGTCTACCCTTTCCCCTTTTGCTAGTGTGTTCAGAACAGTTTTGAGGATGGGGTCTTGGGTCTGAACCGTTTTTAGGTCCGGGGGCAATGCTACCTCTGCTCTCCCTGCCATCCCAATCCTGCCTCTGACTGCTGCGATGGGGCCTGGGTTGTACGGATTCCAGAGCTTGCCCGTGCAGGCATCCTGCTTGGCCAACATGTCAGCCTGCTGGTTTCCCTCGCTGCGGGGTTCAGTGGTGGAAATTGCCTTCACTTTATGTATATAGATCTTCCCTTCCTCCCCCACTGCTGTCATGATCTTTTCCAGTAAGGGCTTAATTGCCAGGGGTCTCCTGTCTGCAGAGGTATAAGCGCGGCAGGACCAGATAGCCAGGTACTCCGAATTGCATGTGAACATACTGTCCGAACAAATCGTGTATGGGGTGGGGAATTCTTCGGGGTGTATACACCACAGACAGTTCAGCGTGCTGGGCGCTCATAGTACTGGGGAGTTTAATCGCCAGGGCAATGCCTGCCTCTGGGTCATAAACTCCGCAGCCTGAGTCGTTCACCCGCAGGTACCGTGCTTGAACCGTCCACCTTGTAACCCAGCCCGAAAGCCTATGTTAATCTCCCTTACCTCTTCTACGGAACACCGGTGGCTATCTCTGGATAGATCATGTTGGCTGCAAGTCTTGGCTCGCAGAGACCCTTTACCCTTTGGTCCATCTGAGAGAGGAGTAGGGTCCAGCGAGCAATGCGGGCACTGCTCGCCGTCCCGTCCTTGATTCTCCCGTCCAGGAGCATTTGGGTGGGCATATGGTGGGTAAGGAGTGTGATAGGGGACCCCCCTGTGAAGATCAGTGATCTTTTCACAGCCCAGCGAGTGGCTAGGAGATGCCGCTCACAGTTGGAGTATCCCTTCTCCACATCTGTGAGTATCCTGGAGGAGTAGACCACTGGCCTCAGTCGGCCTTGCCACGATTGGAGCAGTACTGCACTCAGGCTGTCCCCACTGGCTGCTACCTCCAGGAAAAACTTTTTACCCCCATTGATAGGCCCTAGAGCTGGCGCGGTCTGCAGGTCTTTGTTGAGCTGGATAAATGCTGCCTCGCAACCTTCGTCCCATTCCCACTCCACTCCCTTGTGTCGGAGTTGAGGCAGAGGGGCTGCTGTGGCTGCATAATCCTCAATGAAATCTCTGCAGTAACCGGTCAGCCCTAGAAAAGATCTTACTCCTGTTACTGTGTTGGGGGCTGGTAACTTCTGCACTGCTTTGTCAATGGCCCTTTCCCCAGCGCGCACAGCCAGTCCCAGGAATTTCACTTCATTCAGGCCGATCTGTGCCGCCTTGGGATTTACTTTAATCCATTCTTCTTTCAGCAGCTCCAGCAGTTCAGCCAGCAGTGGGCCATGCTCCTCCCCCTCATCGGTGAATAGGAGCATGTCGTCCACATACTGTACGAGCTGCTGGAGTCTGCTGAAGCTCTTTAAGCAGTTGGCCATACAAAGGTGAAAAATGCTAGGGCTGTTGTGGAAGCCCTGAGGAAGGCAGTTCCAAGTGTATTGCTGTCCTTTAAAGGTAAAAGCAAACTTGTACTGATCTTCTCTTCTTAAAGGCATTGCGGCACTGGAGCATCCACGATTTAGATAAAGGAATTGAGTGTAATATCTCCAAGTTTGCAGATGACACTAAACTGGGTGGTGGTGTGAGCTGTAAGGGGGACGCTAGGAGGCTGTAGGGTGACTTGAACAGGTTAGGTGAGTGGGCAAATGCATAGCAGATGCAGTATAATGTGGATATATGTGAGGTTATCCACTTTGGGGGCAAAAACGTAAAGATAGAATCATATCTGAATGGCAGCAGATTAGGAAAAGGCTCGGTGCAACGAGACCTGGGTGTCATGGTTCATCAGTCATTGAAAGTTGGCATACAGGTACAGCAGGCGGTGAAGAAGGCAAATGTTATGTTGGCCTTCATAGCAAGGGGATTTGAGTATAGGAGCAGGGAGGTCTGACTGCAGTTGTACAGGGCCTTGGTGAGGCCTCACCTGGAATATTGTGTTCAGTTTTGGTCTTCTAATCTGAGGAATGACATTCTTGCTATTGAGGGAGTGCAGCGAAGGTTCACCAGACTGATTCCTGGGATGGCAAGACTGACATATGAGGAGAGACTGCATCAACTGGGCCTTTATACATTGGAGTTTAGAAGGATGAGAGGGGATCTCATAGAAACATATAAAATTCTGACGGGACGGGGCAGGTTAGATGCGGGTAGAATGTTCCCGATGTTGGGGAAGTCCAGAACCAGGGAACACAGTCTATGGATAAGGGGTAGAAACATAGAAACATAGAAAAGAGGTGCAGTAGTAGGCCATTTGGCCTGCAGCACCATTCAATAAGATCATGGCTGATCATTCCCTCAGTACCACTTTCCTGCTTTCTCTCCATAACCCCTTGATCCCCTTAGCCATAATCTAACTCCCTCTTGAATATATCCAATGAACTGGCATCAACCACTCTATACGGCAGGGAATTCCACAGGTTAACAACTCTCTGAGTGAAGAAGTTTCTCCTCATCTCAGTCCTAAATGGCCTATCCCTTGTCTTAACACTATGTCCCCTGGTTTTGGACTTCCCCAATATCGGGAACATTCTTCCTGCATCAAACCTGTCCAGTCCCATCAGAATCTTATAAGTTTCGATGAGATCCTCTCTCATCCTTCTAAACTCCAGTGAATAAAGGCCCAGTTGATCCAGTCTCTCCTCATGACAGTCCAGCCATCCCTGGAATCAGTCTGGTGAACCTTTGCTGCACTCACTCAATAGCAAGAACGTCCTTCCTCAGATTAGGAGACCAGAACTGAACACAATATTCCAGTGAAGCCTCACTAAGGCCCTGTACAACTGCAGTAAGACCTCCCTGCTCCTAGCTATGAAGGCCAACATACCATTTACCTTCTTCACCGCCTGCTGTACCTGCCAACTTTCAGTGACTGATGAACCATGACACTCAGGTCTCTCTGCACCTCCCCTTTTCCTAATCTGCCGCCATTCAGATAATAATCTGCCTTCATGTTTTTGCCCCCAAAATGGATAACCTCACATCTATCCAAATTATACTGCATCTGCCATGCATTTGCCACTCACCTAACCTGTCCAAGTCACCCTGCAGCCTCAGAGCGTCCTCCTCGCAGCCTCAGAGCGTCCTCCTCACAGCTCAGACCGCCACCCAGTTTAGTGTCGTCTGCAAACTTGGAGATATTACACTCCATTCCTTCATCAAAATCTTTAATGTATATTGTAAAGAGCTGGGGTCCCAGCACTGAGCCCTGCGTCACTCCACGAGTGATTGCCTGCCATTCTGAAAAGGACCCGTTTACCCCGACTCTCTGCTTCCAGTCTGCCGACCAGTTCTCTCTCCACATCAGTACATTACCCTCAAAACCATGCGCTTTGATTTTGCACACCAATCTCTTGTGCGGGACGTTGTCAAAAGCCTTTTGAAAGTCCAAATACACCACATCCACTGGTTCTCTCTTGTCCACTCTGCTAGTTGCATCCTCAAAAAGTTCCAGAAGATTCGTCAAGCATGATTTCCCTTTTCATAAATCCATGCTGACTTGGACCGATCCTGTCACTGCTTTCCAAATGTGCTGCTATTTCATCCTTAATGATTGATTCCAACATTTTCCCCACGACTGATGTCAGGCTAAAAGGTCTATAATTACCCATTTTCTCTCCCTCCTTTTTTAAAAAGTGGTGTTACATTAGCTACCCTCCAGTCCATAGGAACTGATCCAGAGTCGATAGACCGTTGGAAAATGATCACCAATGCATCCACTATTTCGAGGGCCACTTCCTTAAGTACTCTGGAATGCAGACTATCGGGCCCTGGGGATTTATCGGCCTTCAATACTATCAATTTCCCTATCACAATTTCCCGCCTAATAAGGATATCCTTCACTTCCTCCTTCACATTAGACCCACTGTCCCTGATTACATTCGGAAGGTTATTTGTGTCTTCCTTCGTGAAGACAGAACTGAAGTATTTGTTCACTTAGTCTGCCATTTCTTTGTTCCCCATTATAAATTCACCTGAATCCGATTGCAAGGGACCTACGTTTGTCTTCACTAATCTTTCTCTCTTCACATATTTATAGAAGCTTTTGCAGTCAGTTTTTATGTTCTCTGCAAGCTTTCTCTCGTACTCTATTTTCCCAGAAGATGCAGGAAGAATGTTCCCGATGTTGGGGAAGTACAGAACCAGGGGACATAGTCAAAGGGTTACGGGTAAGCCATTTAGGACTGAGATGAGGCGAAACTTCTTCACTCAGAGAGTTGTTAACCTGTGGAATTCCCTACCACAGAGAGTTGTTGATGCCAGTTCATTGGATATATTCAAGAGGGAGTTAGATGTGGCCCTTACGGCTGAGGGGATGCAGGGGTATGGAGAGAAAGCAGAAAAGGGGCACGGAGGGAATGATCAGCCATGATCTTATTGAATGGTGGTGCAGGCTCGAAAGGCCGAATGGCCTACTCCTGCACCTATTTTCTATGTTTCTATGACCAGAACCCGTTGGAAATATCCAGCACCGTGAGGGTGGTCGCCGGGCTGGGATAGAAACATAGAATCATAGAAAATAGGTGTAGGAGTGTAGGCCATTCGGCCCTTCGAGCCTGCACCACCATTCAATGAGTTCATGGCTGAACATGCAACTTCAGTACCCCATTCCTGCTTTCTCGCCATACCCCTTGATCCCCCCAGTAGTAAGGACTACATCTAACTCCTTTTTGAATATAGTTAGTGAATTGGTGTCAACAACTTCCTGTGGTAGAGAATTCCACAGGTTCACCACTCTGGGTGAAGAAGTTTCTCCTCACCTTGGTCCTAAATGGCTTGCCCCTTATCCTTAGACTGTGACCCCTAGTTCTGGACTTCCCCAACATTGGGAACATTCTTCCTGCATCTAACCTCTCTAAATCTGTCAGAATTTTAAACGTTTCTATGAGATCCCCTCTCATTCTTCTTAACTCCAGTGAATACAAGCCCTGTTGATCCAGTCTTTCTTGATATGTCAATCCCGCCATCCCGGGAATCAGTCTGGTGAACCTTCGCTGCACTCCCTCAATAGCAAAAATGTCCTTCCTTAAGCTAGGAGACCAAAACTGTACACAATACTCCAGGTGTGGCCTCACCAAGGCCCTGTACAACTGTAGTAACACCTCCCTGCCCCTTTATTCAAATCCCCTCGCCACTTGCTTTATTAACCACCTGCTGTACCTGCATGCCAACCTTCAATGACTGATGTACCATGACACCCAGGTTTCGTTGCATCTCCCCTTTTCCTAATCTGCCCCATTCAGATAATAGTCTGTTTTTACCACCAAAGTGGATAACCTCACATTTATCCACATTATACTTCATCTGCCATGCATTTGCCCAATTACCTAACCTATACCAGTCACTCTGCAGCCTCATAGCATCCTCCTCGCAGCTCACACTGCCACCCAACTTGGTGTCATCCGCAAATTTGGAGATACTACATTTAATCCCCTCGTGTAAATCATTAATGTACAATGTGAACAGCTGGGTCCACAGCACAGAACCTTGCGGTACCCCACTAGTCACTGCCTGCCATTCTGAAAAGTACCCATTTATTCCTCTTTGCTCCCTGTCTGCCAATCAGTTCTCAATCCACGTCAGCACACTACCCCCAATCCCATGTGCTTTAACTTTGCATATTAATCTCTCTTGTGGGACCTTGTCGAAAGCCTTCTGAAAGTCCAAATACACCACATCAACTGGCTCTCCCTTGTCCACTCTACTGGAAACATTCTCAAAATTCCAGAAGATTTGTCAGCATGATTTCCCTTTCACAAATCCATGCTGACTTGGACCTATCATGTCACCTCTTTCCAAATGTGCTGCTATGACATCCTTAATAATTGATTCCATCATTTTACCCACTACCGATGTCAGGCTGACCGGTCTATAATTCCCTGTTATCTCTCTCCCTCTTTTAAAAAGTGGGGTTACATTGGCAACCTTCCACTCGATAGGAACTGATCCAGAGTCTGTGGAATGTTGGAAAATGACTGTCAATGCATCCGCTATTTCCAAGGCCACCTCCTTAAGTACTCATCAGGCCCTGGGGATTTATCGGCCTTCAATCCCATCAATTTCCCCAACACAATTTCCCGACTAATAAGGATTTCCCTTAGTTCCTCCTTCTTACTAGACCCTCTGACCCCTTTTATATCCGGAAGGTTGTTTGTGTCCTCCTTAGTGAATACTGAACCAAAGTACTTGTTCAATTGGTCTGCCATTTCTTTGTTCCCCGTTATGACTTCCCCTGATTCTGACTGCAGAGGACCTACGTTTGTCTTTACTCACCTTTTTCTCTTTACATATCTATAGAAGCTTTTGCAGTCCATTTTAATGTTCCCTGCAAGCTTCCTCTCGTACTCTATTTTCCCTGCCCTAATCAAACCCTTTGTCCTCCTCTGCTGAGTTCTAAATTTCTCCCAGTCCCTGGGTTCATTGCTATTTCTGGCCAATTTGTATGCCACTTCCTTGGCTTTAATACTATCCCTGATTTCCCTTGATAGCCACAGTTGAGCCACCTTCCCTTTTTTATTTTTACGCCAGACAGGTATGTACAATTGTTGTAGTTCATCCATGCGGTCTCTAAATGTCTGTCATTGCCCATCCACTGTCAACCCCTTAAGTATCATTTGCCAATCTATCCTAGCCAATTCACGCCTCATACCTTCAAAGTTACACTTCTTTAAGTTCTGGACCATGGTCTCTGAATTAACTGTTTCATTCTCCATCCTAATGTAGAATTCCACCATACTTTGGTCACTCTTCCCCAAGGGGCCCCGCACAACGAGATTGCTAATTAATTCTCTCTCATTACACAACACCCAGTCTAAGATGGCCTCCCCCCTAGTTGGTTCCTCGACATAATTGGTCTAGAAAACTATCCCTTATGCACTCCAGGAAATCCTCCTCCACCGTATTGCTTCCAGTTTGGTTAGCCCAATCTATATGCATATTAAAGTCACCCATGATAACTGCTGCACCTTTATTGCATGCACCCCTAATTTCCTGTTTGATGCCCTCCCCAACATCACCACTACTGTTTGGAGGTCTGTTCACAACTCACACTAACGTTTTTTGCCCTTTGGTGTTCTGCAGCTCTACCCATATAGATTCCACATCATCCAAGCTAATGTCCTTCCTAACTATTGCCTTAATCTCCTCTTTAACCAGCAATGCTATCCCACCTCCTTTTCCTTTTATTCTATCCATCCTGAATGTTGAATACCCTTGTATGTTGAGTTCCCAGCCCTGATCATCCTGGAGCCACGTCTCTGTAATCCCAATCACAACATATCTGTTAACATCTATTTGTACAGTTAATTCATCCACCTTATTACGGATTGCATTAAGAGACAAAGCTTTCAGGCTTGTTTTTTAACACCCTTTGTCCTTTTAAAATTATGATGTAGTGTGGCCCTTTTTGTTTCTTGCCTTTGTTTACTCGGCCTTCCACTATTGCTTTTTACCTTTCTACCATCTGTTTCTGACTCCATATTACTTTGACGTGTCTCGCTGTATAGGTTCCCATTCCCCCTGCCATATTAGTTTAAACACTCCTCCCAAACTACATTAGAAAATGTTACCTCCAGGACATCAGTTCCAGTCCTGCCCAAGTGCAGACCGTCCCTTTTGTACAGGTCCCACTTCCCCCAGAACTGGTTCCAATGTCCCAGGAATTTGAATCCCTCCCTCTTGCACCACTGCTCAAGCCACGTATTTATTCTAACTATCCTGCTTCCTCTACTCTGATTAGCACGTGGCACTGGTAGCAATCCAGAGATTACTACCTTTTTGAGGTCCTACTTTTTCATTTAACTCCTAGCTCCCTAAATTCAGCTTGTAGGACCGCTTCCCGCTTCTTACCTATATCGTTGGTACCGACATGTACCACGACAATTGGCTGTTCACCCTCCCTCTCCAGAATGCTCTGCAGCTGCTCCGAGACACCCTTGACCCTTGCACCAGGGAGGCAACATACCATCCTGGAGTCTCGGTTGCGGCCGCAGAAACTCTTATCTATTCCCCTTACAATAGAGTCCCCCATCACTATAGCTCTTCCACTCTTTTTCCCGCCCTTCTGTGCAGCACAGCCACTTATGGTGCCATGAACCTGGCTGCTGGTGCCTTCCCCTGGTAAGTCATCTCCCCCAACAGTATCCAAAACGGTATATCTGTTTTGGAGGGAGATGACCGCAGGGGACTCCTGCACTACCTTCCTGCTCTTGCTTTGTCTCTTGTTCACCCATTCACTATCTGTCCTAACCCTTACCTGCGGTGTGACCAACTCGCTAAATGTGCTATCCACAACATTCTCAGCATCGCGCTTGCTCCAGAGTGAGTCCATCCGCAGCTCCAGTGCCGTCATGCGGTCTGTCAGGAACTGCAGCTGGACACACTTCCCGCACACATAGTAGTCAGGGACACTGGACGTGTCCCTGATTTCCCACATAGCACAGGAGGAGCATGACACGGGTCCGAGTTCTCCTGCCATGACTTAACCCTTAAATTAATTTACTTACTAAAATTTACTTAAACACCAAACAGCTACTTAGTAGTTCACTGCCAATTAAACCAATCTAAAAGTCAGTCTAAAGGAGAGTTATCCTTACCAGTCGAACAGCCAACCACTTACCAACTTGGCTGTGACGTCACCTCTCGATTTCGCACCCCTCTATCTTTGTCTGCAGCTGATTGGGCTGGTTTCTGGGCCTCCGTCTCCTACTCTCACACTCCTTATCAGCTGCTCTAGTGTCAGCACTGGTAGGAAAAACAAGACAAAACAGCACCTGCCACCCCCACTTGCCCGAACTCACCCACTTACCAAACTCACGAATGCCACTCTTTGCTGCTTCCAATGAGGTCGGCGACGGCAGGTGGGGATGTTACGGTTGAGTCCTCGATAGTCCACCGTGGCTCTCAAGGAGTTGTCCGGTTTCTTAACCGACCACAACGGGGAGTTCACGTGGGTAGCTATTGGTCTCAATACCCCCTGTTTCACTAAAGAACCCAAGGCTGTTTCCATGTCTGCCTCCACCTCCCTGGGGAAGTTATACTGTTTCTGCAGTCGGGTCATGGGATCCCCATCAATGTTGACCTCGACCCTGTTTATCCTCCTACAATCGTGTTTGTGAGTGGCAAAAGCTGCAAGGTTTTCCCTCACATACTCTTGGTACTCCATCGGAGTGTTACTGACCAGTGATTCAAGGTCGTAACCCTCCTTTGGCTTCATGGTGCACACCGACCTTTTTTTCCCTGTTTTTCTGGGATAACCATTACCTCACTCTCTCCTGTCCCGTACATACCGATCCCCAAAGACAGTGGTTTCTTAAATCCGCTAGGATCCCGTGGCCTTGAATGAAGTCAGCCCCCAGGATCCCTCTCCCTTCCTGTTCCCACTTCATCAGGACACAAGTCGACTTGGTGTGGAGTGTTCCTAAACGAATAGAGAGCGGAACAGAGAATGAGCCAGCCTGCTCAGCGCCTGTGAAACCTAGGGGACCCCGCTAGACAGAGGTGAGGTGGCGGGGTTAACTGCATAGACGAGGGTGCTTGATGCAGCAGATAAGTCCCTTTCACCTTTTCCACTTCCATCTGAACGGTCGGTCTCCCCCACACATCATACACGAGGGAATACAGGTGAACAGGCTGCACCTGTCCTAGTCACTGTTTTAGCTGGGATGGGGCAGATGGGGTTTCGGTACCGGTGGCGGTGGCTGCCCTCCCAGGGCTATCTAGCATTGTTCGGAGCGCAGTCAGGAAGGTATCAAACATGTGAGGAGGTACTGGGTCTTGGTCTTTTGGGCAGGGGCTGGATAACTCTTCCCTGCGCTACTCTTCCATGGATTTCTACAATCCTTTCTCCAGTGCCCACTCTTTCCGCACCCGAAGCAGGGACGTCTTGTATCGGAGGGGTTGCCCCCTTCGTGGAGCCATTTCCTCTTATCCTGACTGGGTCTGACCTCGAGAACCCTTCCCTTGGGTGGGTGCTCTTCCATCCCCCTGTCGTTCCGGTAGGCTAGTGTCAGTTGCCTGACCACTCCCTGTTCGGTGGCCTGGGGATCTCTTGGGTCAAACCAGGCCTCAGCCTGTTCTTATTTGTTCTTATTTGTGGTAAACTGTTTGCCACCAGGCTTCGGAGCCAGTGGGCTCTCTCGTCTTAGCTTAAATGATTCCGGTTGAGGTCCCCTCCACAGGCGCTCTGGTACACAGGCCATAGTCTGCCTGCGAAAGCCTGTGGAGTTTCCCCTGTGAGCTGCACTGTTTTCTCTACTCGCAAGAAGGGACTCCCGTCATTACAGCCCATGGCTTCTAGAATGTCTTCCTGGATGGTGGCACATGTCCTCTGCCCCCTTTTGCTCTCGGCAGAGAGGGACTGGTACAGCTTGCCGTCCAGTGAGAGGAGGACCATCTTTGCTCTCTCAGCATCATCACACTCGTTAATATCCCTTGCCTGTTCCACTTCCATAAAGTAAACCGAGGGGTCTCCCTTTGGAGTGAGTTTTCCCAGGTGACTTATCAAAGCCCTAAGCTGTTGGGTAGTGTGGAAACCACAAATTGACTTTTCAGGGATCCCAGACCCCCAGCACCGGTGGGCAGGTCAAACTTCTGTTGCCAGACCGGGCACATTGGTCCTGGCTCAGGCTCTTCCTGCTCTGGCTCGCCTGCCCCTCCTCCCTGCTGCCAAACCGAGCTGAAACCCGGTGCCACAGGTGGTGGTGGCCCGCTATCCCTGTCCGCCCCGCAACTCGTTTGCCCCTCCTGCTGCTGAACCGGTATAGTCACCGGCGCCACAGGTGGTGGTTGAACAGTTTCCTCCTTCTCTTCCAGGTTTACCTGGGCTGTACCCAGGTTTATTCGGCATACCATGCCTTTTGCCTTACACAGAGCAAGGGTTAAACTTTTGATTTGTTGCTGGCAGGGACCGTGGTCGCCTGACTCAAACCCGTTAGTGCTAGCGACTTTATATGCTGCCTGTACGCCTCACATTTCTCCTCCAGCTCTTTTACTTGAAGGGTGAGGCGAGTGCTTTCCTCCCTCGCAGTATCTTTTCATTATTTTTAGCCTCGGTAACCTGACACTGAAAATAGTTCTGTTCTTAAACCTTTCCATTTGCTGGGCCTTTCCATGTTTTAGCTTACGGAGTTCTCCCCATAGCCTTTCTTATGCCATAGCCCTATCCTGTGATGTCTCTACGCATTTGCATAATTCTTCCTGTAATGACTCAACGGTTTTGTCCAGGAGTTGGGCCTGTCGCTGTAGACAGACCAACCAAATTGCCTTTTCTACTGATTCTTTATGGTCCTTGCTTGCTGTCCACTGTGCTGCAGCATCTCCCGGATGCTCAGCGCGCAATAGACCAAGCACCCACTCTTTCGTGACATTCACTTTCTTATACACATAGAAGGAAATCCTCTCTCCCATCTTGGTTCTTTCTCCCAAACCAGCATTCTCTGCATCACACCCCTTATACCAGAGTCCTGCCATGGTCGCCATTTTGTAAGGGAGTGGTCTGGGGGTCAGGTTCACCTCTGACCTTCTGAGCGGTTCGAATCACACCCACTCCCTTGGGTTGTAGACTCTGGATTTGTTTGGGGGACGTGATAAAGTGCAAGAGACAACTGGTTTGGTGCAAAAGAACTTTGTATTTTCTTGCTTGTAATAAAATCAATGTCAAACTTATAATCACTCAAATAAAGAACAGTACACCACACATTCAAAGGGGGTTGCAGTGAATAATACACCTCCCAGCTCCCAATACTGAACACTGACTAGATTAGACTCCAGGGCAAATAGGGACTATGCTTACCAATCCTTTACTGTCAGTTAGTGATGGTTCACGATTTTGGGGTTCGCTGGATTCTGTAGGTTCTGCTTGCTGTACCCTGAACGTCGGAGAAGACTTCTTACTGCACAATCTTCAGTTGGGTGGTGTCCGCTGATGCGGTAGGGCGCGTTTTGGACTTATGGGGTAAGTCCCCATTTTCTTTAATTAGAAATAGGTTTCAAAGTCTTTTTAGATAATGTTTTCACCTGTTGGTAGTCAGGCCTAGGTTGTAGAGTGGAAACTTTCGATTCTTCGGTTTCTTCCTTGTAGAGTTTTGTTTCGAAGTTGGTCGATCGCGATGGATTTGGTGGTATCACGTTGGCTGTGGTCGGTTGCTACCACGATGGTCTCCTTTCTTGATGCTCTATGATGCTAGGCTGCTGTGTGCATACCTTTTGCTAAGCGTCCCTAGCAGTGTCTTCTGAGACAGTAGCATGCATAAGGCATACGATTTGTTAAAGCAGGGCCTAGTTATATGTTTTGAGCTGTTCTAATCTTTGCGCCAAATCAGCCCGGATTCTTTGTTTAATTTTTGGCGGGCTTGATATTTCTTTGTCATATTTTGGCGGGCTCATTAAAATGTTAACCTGTTTTGGGTGTGTCGATCTTCTAAATCTGTTTCTTGATGGAAAATATTAGCTTGGTATTTGCAAGGTCTGTCTGTGCTTGGGGTTTTTCATGTGGGCTGGATGGGTCTTTGTTGTTACGCATATGCTGGATGATGGTTAGCTACCTCTGGGTTAATTGTTGCTATGTTAATGTCTCTTGTGGAGAAGGATTTTCGAGTATCCATAATTCTCCAGACAATTTACTTTAGTTTCAATACCCCAAACAGCTTCAATACTCAAACTGGTTTCTTTTTAGGATAGTCATCCTTTAGTTCTCTAGCCCTGCCCACACAGACTAAATTTGTCTTGTAAAATCCCAAATTCGATTAAAGTTCGTAATTTCTTCCATGTGTACTTTAGGATTTCAAACTTTCTGGTAGATAGTTCCAAATTAAATTTCTATTCCAATGAGTCCAAACACTGGTGGGGGGGGTTCTCCTACGAATTTTGCAACCCTTCAAACAACGACGGGAACTTGCTCAAAATCTCGGCACATGAGGCGTCGTCGACGGACGAAAGCGCTCTGATATCGTCCCAGTTCCAACGGATTTTTCCCAGCCAGCTTCTGCCAAACAGTATGGGGCCATCTCCTGGTACAATCCATAGTGGTAGTTCGTGCACCGCTCCATCATGAGAGACTTTTACTGCTGCACTGCCAATTACAGGGATCAGCTCTTTAGTGTAAGTTCTCAGCTTGGTATGAATACGGCTCAGCTTGGGCCTTTGTGCCTTGTTGCACCACAGCCTCTTGAAGGTCTGATAGACTGACTCGCACCCGTGTCTAACTCCATGGATACTGGAATTCCGTTCAGTACAACTTTTAACATGATCGGTGGACATTTCGTGGTGAAGGTGTGTACACTCTACACTTCTGCCTCCTCGGTTCGAGTTTCTAGTTCAATTTGATCCACCATGGATCGGTCTTCCTTTGCAACGTGGTGATTTGCAGGGTTTGCAGCTCGTCTGCACATTCGCTGGAGGTGTCTCATTGTTCCAGTCTTTGCACACATAGTGTTTGAAGCGGCATTGATCTGCTCGATGATCACCTCCACAGCACCAACAAGGTGTTAATTGCCACGCATTCACACTTGATGGCGGACTCTGAATCATCTGAGGTTGTGTAGCTGCAAGCGTGTACATTCTGCCATAAGCATTCCTGCCTGAAAATGACGTTACTTTGTGTACAGTACTTGCCGATGCATCTTTATGCTGCGAAATTTGTTTGATATCACTGGTGGACATAAATGCCTGTGCTATTGTTGCAGCTTTGCTCAGGTTCGGTGTTTCAATAGTCAATAGTTTAGAAACATAGAAACATGGAAAATAGGTGCAGGAGTAGGCCATTCGGTCCTTCGAGCCTGCACCACCATTCAATAAGATCATGGCTGATCATTCATCTCCGTACCCCTTTCCTGCTTTCTCTCCATACCCCTTGATCCCTTTAGCCGTAAGGACCATATCTAACTCCCTCTTGACTATATCCAATGAACTGGCATCAACAGCTCTCTGCGGTACAGAATTCCACAGGTTAACAACTCTCTTGAGTGAAGAAGTTTCTCTTCAGTCCTATATGGCTTACCCCTTATCCTTAGACCGTGTCCCCTGGTTCTGGACTTCCCCAACGTCGGGAACATTCTTCCTGCATCTAACCGTCAGAATTTTGTATGTTTCTATGAGATCCCCTCTCATCCTTCTAAACGCCAGTGAATAAAGGCCCAGTCGATCCAATCTCTACTCAAGTGTCTGTCCTGCCATCCTGGGAATCAGTCTGGTGAACCTTCGCTGCACTCCCTCAATAGCAAGATCGTCCTTCCTCAGATTAGGAGACCAAAACTGAACACAATATTCCAGTTGAGGCCTCACCAAGGCCCTGTACAACTGCAGTAAGACCTCTCTGCTCCTATACTCAAAATCCCTAGCTCTGAAGGTCAACATACCATTTGCTTTATTCACCGCCTGCTGTACCTGCATGCCAACGTTCAATGACTGATGTACCATGACACCCAGGTCTCGTTGCACCTCCCCTTTTCCTAATTTGCTGCCATTCAGATAATCTTTCTATGTGTTTTTGCCCCCAAAGTGGATAACCTCACATTTATCCACATTATGCTGCATTTGCCATGCATTTGCCCACTCACCTAACCTGTCCAAGTCACCCTGCAGCCTCTTAGCGTCCTCCTCATAGCTCACACTGCCACCTAGCTTAGTGTCATCTGCAAACTTGGAGATATTACACTCAATTCCTTCATCTAAATCATTAATATATATTGTAAATAGCTGGAGTCCCAACACTGAGCCCTGCGGCACCCCACTAGTCACTGCCTGCCATTATGAAAGGGACCCGTTTATCCCGACTCTGCTTCCTGTCTGCCAACCAGTTCTCTCCACGTCAGTACATTACCCCCAATACCATGTGCTTTAATTTTGTATGGTACCTTGTCAAAAGCCTTTTCAAAGTCTAAATACACCACATCCACTCTTGTTCTCTCTTGTCCACTCTACTAGTTGCATCGTCAAAAAAGTCCAGAAGATTTGTCGAGCATGATTTCCCTTTCATAAATCCATGTTGACTTGGACCAATCTGGTCACTGCTTTCCAAATGCGCTGTTACTTCATCTTTAATAATTGATTCCAACATTTTCCCTACTACTGATGTCAGGCTAACCGGTCCATAATTATTCATTTTCTCTCTCCCTTTTTTAAAAAGTGGTGTTACATTAGCTACCCTCCAGTCCATAGGAACTGATCCAGAGTTGATGGACTGTTGGAAAATGATCACCAATGCAGCCACTATTTCTGGGGCCACTTTCTTAAGTACTCTGGGATTCAGACTATCAGGCCCCGGGGATTTATCATCCTTCAATCCCATCAATTTCCCCAACACAATTTCCCGCCAATAAGGATATCCTTCAGTTCCTCCTCCTCACTAGACCCTTGGTCCCCTAGTACTTCTGGAAGGTTATTTGTGTCTTCCTTCGTGAAGACAACCAAAGTATTTGTTCAACTGGTCTATCATTTCTTTATAAATTCACCTGAATCTGACTGCAAGGGACCTACGTTTGTCTTCAGTAACCTTTTTCTTTTGCGAAGGATAACCTCATGGCCAATGCCAAGCACAAAAAAGGCTTTAGCATTTGCTCCAGGAATCCACCAAATTCGCAATGTCCTGCAAAGGCGCCTTAGTTCGGCGACATAGCACGCCATTTCCTGGCCTTCCGACTGTTGACATGTATAAAATCGATATCTTGCCATCAGAGCACTCTCCTTCGGATTTAGGTGCTCCCGGACCAGCGTACACATTTCTTCATACGATTTGGTTGTTGGTTTCACCGGAGCAAGAAGATTCTTCATGAGGCCATAGGTTGTTCCCCCGCAGACGGTGAGGAAGAACCCCCTTCGTTTGGCAGCATTCTCATTCCCTTCCAGCTTGTTGGCCACGAAGTATTGGTGGAATCGCTCCACGAAGGCTTCCCAATCGTCACCACCTGAGAATTTCTCCAGGATATCAACAGTTCTCTGAATTTTCACGTACTGGTTCGTTATCTATTACTCGTCGCCAGTTCTTACGTCTCAAATAAACTAGTGTGACTGAGTACTGTAGACTTGAGTAAGTCTGACCTTAGTCTCTTTATTCTGACTCCAGAGTACTGGCACAGCATGGGAGCCCTGCTTATATGCAGTGCTCCCAAAGGATGCTGGGATCTCTTGGGACTCCAATAGATGCGCCCTCTGGTGGAGGTAGAATGCTGGTTACAAGGTGTTACATGCATAACAGCAATAACTATTTTTTCGCCAAAATTACCATTATCGCAACGCTATCACTATGAGGCCGTAAATTCAAGGTTTAATTTACACAGTGGTAAAAATTGGCGTTGCACAAGGATTTTCAGCGCAAACCACGATCCTCACCAACTTTAGTCCGAGGCCGATACCGAGTTGGGCCCAGGGAGGGCGGAAATCACCTGAAAATAAATTGGAAAAAAGAAAAAAAAAATTCACAGAACATTTACAGGACACTTATCTCACGAATCACTGCAAAAGACTTTAAAAATAAAAACTTTTTTTTGCAGGTCTTCATACTTAACGCTGCTTCAAGGGAGGTCTTTTTCGTGCTAAATACGGGTGCGCATAGAGCCAAATTTTTGGCGCAAGTCTTGCACGGCGGCGCTCCTCTCCAGCGGTATTTGAAAACCGCCACCGCAAAACGTCTCCGAATTTTCCACCAACCGGGTTTTCGCCAAAAAACGTGAAATAGCGCCAAAGATCCGGTCACAAAATGGCCGAATTTCTAGTCCTAAGTGTTTTAAATTTTTCTGCATCGTTCTCCCACTCCTACCATCATCTGCTTCTCCTACATTACAACTACACTTGAAAAAGTACTTAATTGGCTGAAAAGTGCTTTGGGACACCAAGGTTGTGAAAGGCGCTGTATAAATGCAAGTCTTTTTTCTTGCTTGCCTATTCTTGGTCACTACCCACCATCGTAGCCTACTCCCACCACAAGCATTGTCCTCCCCCACCCATTCTCAGTCACTGTCTGTCTTTGGGCTTTAGGCCTCATGGTTATGATTCCAGCCCTACACCAACCCCATTCCCCCCACCCCCAACTTCCAACTGGCCCCTACCAGTCCCGCTGCATCCTCTTCACTGGTGGAAGTTCAATGGAATTTATCTTTAAAATGCATGTACAGTCTATTTATAGCACGAAGGAAACCAGCTGGTGGGAGGGATGAGGAAATGGGCATTCGGTTGGGGAGGAAAAGAATGGGTAAGAAGGGGTTGCACAGGAAAGGAGGGATGAGAGGAGGGTAGGCAACAAGTGGGAGAGGGGAGGAAACATGGTGAGAGGTTTTAACACCGTAAGCAGTTCAAAAACATTTTCCTGGTTTAGTGCAGTGCTGTCCAATGGAAATGACTGACTAGCCACGAGTGTGCCATAAGCACTAATTTTAGTAGAAAACACCTTACACACATTGCAGGCAAATGGACTTCACATGTACATTTACTTAGTAAGCATCTATCACCATTCAGTACTGCAGACTTGACATGGAATTTAATTTGGTGAGCTTAATTCCTCCAGTTATTTTGTATTTTTTTTCTTTATTCATTCACAGAATGTGGACCTCACTGGCAAGACGAGCATCTATTGCACATCCTTAACTGGGTGGCTTGCTAGGCCATTTAAAAAATATATATATATTTGTGCACGGGATGTGGGTGTCTCTGGCCACGTCAGCAATTATTGTCCATCCCTAATTGCCTCTTGAGAAGTTGGTGGTGAGCCACCTTCTTGACAACTGAGTGGCTTGCTAGGCCATGTCACAGGGGCAGTTCAGAGTCAACCACATTGCTGTGGGTCTGGAGTCATATATAGGCCATACTGCGTCTCATCGCCGAGCATATGCAGAAATCAAGCGCAGGCAGCGGAAAGAGCGTGCAGCAAACCAGTCCCACCCGCCCTTTCCCTCAACGACTATCTGTCCCCCCTGTGACGGACTGTGGTTCTCGTATTGGTCTGTTCAGCCATCTAAGGACTCATTTTTAGAGTGGAAGCAAGTCTTCCTTGATTCCAAGGGATTGCCTATGATGATGATTAAACTGGGTAAGGACGGCAGATTTCCTTCTGTAAAGGACATTAGTGAACCAGATGAATTATTACAAGGACAACAACTGCACACAATTTAAAACATCAATATATTTGTGTAATCTCACAGTACAAACACATTTCCACCAACCGGGGCTGAAATTCAACAAGGGTTCCACCAGTCCCCTGCTGGAGACATGGCGAGCAACTGATGGCATTTCAGCCCTCTAAACTTATTCAGCTCTTAATTCCTAGTAACTGTTTTAATGTTATAACAGCAGAGCTTTAAGGCTGAAGCTTCTTGGGGCCAAAATTCGGTAGTGCCCCATTTGGGGGTGGTAACTGAAGCGAGGCGGGACTTCCTGTGCCAGGTGTGGAAGTCCCGCCCCCGCAGCGAAATTGAGGTTACTGCCCCCAAGAGGAAGTACAGCGCAATGTCACGCGCCCCGGGCGAGAAATCATTTGCGCCCAACGGGATGCGCAAACTATGCGAATTTCTCCCCCACAGTTTATAATAAGTGAATTCGGCTAAACTAGGAACAAGAAAACTGACCATTTGCTTTGATATTTTGAGTATACAGGGAAAAGCAAATTGGTCTGACCCAAAACTTTAAAAAATTAGCTGAAAATCTTTGTTCTTACACTTTATGGTCCAATGCCCTTTCCTAAACAGAAACTAACTCAGACTATGAGATTTTTTATGGTTAAATCAATTCTGAAATGAACTTAAATGCCAGCATTTAGTTTCCTGTATATGTCCACAGAAAATCTTAATTCTGATAAAGCTAACAAAAAGTATTCATTTCTCTCATAGTTTCTCTTTATTTTACTTCAATACAGCATAAAGAAGTCAGAACAAGGGGAACAAAGACACTACAAGCTAGTTGTTGAAGAATGGCCTGTGAACAATCAAACACTTTCCAGTGATGTTGTGAAAGCACTGTTAGACAAGGTACTCTCTCAAACTGCTTGCTTTCCAGTTGAGCCGGAGTCGAGAATGAGTCCACAGAATTCATGAATAAAGACTCTGTCAGTGAATTAGGTTCCTGAGGAGCACCTGACTATATACCGTCAGATAGTTCTGATGAAAGGTCATCAACCCGAAACGTTAACTCTGCTTCCTCTCTCTCCACAGATGCTGCCTGACCTGCTGAGATTTCCAACATTTTCTGTTTTTATTCCAGATTCCAGCATCTGCAGTATTTTGCTTTTGACTATATATTGTGTGTGTATAATTGATCAGTTTTGAGTCTGATTGGTGAGCTAATTTATTTATTTTTGCTTATTCTGGGTAATAAAGTTTCACCCTTATTATTTACAGTGGAGCTGCTCTCATATTATGGTCTGTCAGGAATATCTCTACTGCATACTGTATCAGTAATGACTAGTGGCTAGGCAGACACATTTTTCACAGTTGCGACCGGAGCACATCTGCTTCACTTACATGAACAAAATGACAAGATTTCCTGATTTTGTGAGAGGCTAAAGTGGGTTCGTTCAGGCGTAGGAAGTCACCCTGCCCATCCCTACCCCTCCTTCTCCTCCATCCCTCCCCCTCCACCCCCGCCCCCGCCCCCAGCCTCCCAACATGCCCACTCTGCCCTTTGAAATTCACCTAAACACTTTTTTTTCTCCTAAATTGTTGAATTTTAGGTGAATGAGTCTGCCAAGAAAGGAATGAAGTTTATCGGATTTTTAAATCAACTCAGTTCCCAGTCAAAGGCCTGCAGTGTTACAAAATTATCAACAGAACCAGATGTAGATTTGGGACAGGATGTCTACTTTAAATTGCCAGATCAAAGAAAGCAGAATCCTGATGATAACTATATAAAATGCAGTGAGGCGACTTTGGCCACAAAGCCTGTGGAATCTGCAATGGAAGGAGAACATTGGTGCAATAAAATCACTAATATTTCAGAGAATGGGCCAGCTCCAGGGGAAGATCTTTTGCATGGGAGAGAAAAATGGATTGGAAAAGAAAACTGTCCTTCCTTTCAACCAAAGGAAGGTTTGTATTATGGTTATCTTTTTTTTTTTATTCGTTTTTGTTGATAAGTATCTATTGTGTGGTTAAAAGTGGTATTTATTTTTAGGTTACATATTCATGCAGTCAGATACTCAAGTATAGAAAGTCCTAAATTTACTCCTCCTTCATTATAATGAAACATCTGATTTAGTGCATGTCCCTCAACAATATGAAATATATGAAAAAAATTACACTCAATCCAGTATCCTATAAAAGTGGCAGAAACAACTCTTGTTAAATGGAAGCAACGCAATCACAAACTGTTTTTGATTTAGGGTGCATGTGTACCACAGGCTAGATTAGAGTGCAGTTTGCGTTGTATCTGATCCTGTGGAGAACATTCCCAGGATCACATACACATCAGGCTGCACTAAAATCTATGTAAGAACAGAAAATAGACTTATATTTCAGAGATTTTAATTATATTTTATCAAGAACATTTTGTTGCAGCAATCATAAAATAGTCTCAGCAAGGAAGAAACAGTAGTGAGAAATCATGACTATAAACTAAATTTTTTAAATACACCTGCCCCTTAAAAATAGACAGTTTTAGTCAGTTGTGTCCATCTTGCTCTGTAACAGAATTTCACTGCAATTTTCTAACCAATGGAAAATATTATAACTATAGAAATATTACTATGAACAGCACAACATGCCAATAAGAACACGTGTTTCACAATCCATTGGCCGCACACTCAAGTACAAGAGCTGCTTGATGCTTGACTGCACCTATTAGCGCCTGAAATGACTTTGCTTAATTGACAAACAGGCTTCCAGGTGAAGCACCTTCCAGTAAAGGAGCGTTCTCCACAGGTTCTGGTGCACCTCAACATTACGTAGAAACCACCAACTGACTCATGTTCTCCATAGTCAGCATGGATTTATGAAGGGGAAGTCATGTTTGACAAATTTGCTGGAGTTCTTTGAGGATGTAACGAACAGGGTGGATAAAGGGGAACCAATGGATGTGGTGTATTTGGACTTCCAGAAGGCATTTGACAAGGTGCCACATAAAAGGTTACTGCACAAGATAAAAGTTCACGGGGTTGGGGGTAATATATTAGCATGGATAGAGGATTGGCTAGCTAACAGAGAACAGAGAGTCAGGATCAATGGTTCTGTTATGTATGCAATAAAGGTTCAAACTGAGTACTGTTTAACTGAGCAAGGTACGACTTTGGCACTGCTTTATTTTAGCCCAAAGTGCCTGACTGTCAAAGTGGCTGGCCTTTTATACCTGAGCAGCACCATGTGCATGCTGCTTAGTGACCTCCAACAATGACACCATCTGGTGGTTACAAACAGAATGTACATACACCACAATACCCTCCTCTGAGATTTATCACAGTCTTTCACAGGTTGAGATGGTCCGGTGCATTGTGCTCCCGAGTTGACCGTCTCAGTTCGATTCCAGCCTTGGGTGAGTGTGTGGGGTTTGTTGTGGCTGATGGCTGGATGACTGACTTGTTGGGATGGCAGTGGCCATGTCAGGAATTCCAAGTCCATTTTTATTGAACAGGTCTGTGATGGAAATTCCAGGTTCACTGATGACCCTTGAGTCCTCTGAAGACTGCTGGTAGGTTGGTTTCTTCGTCCGACTGTTCTGGCTCGTCTGTGTGCCTCAGCTTTGTCTGATCCATGTGTTTCCTGCAAGTTTGCCCATTCTTGAGCTTAATAACGAATACTCTGTTGTCCTCCTTGGCCATGACCGTACCAGCGATCCATTTGGGATCCTGACCATAGTTCAACACACATACAGGATCATTAACAGAAATCTCACGTGACACAGTTGCGCAATCATGGTACCCTTGTTGACTTTGTCTTCTGTATTCAACATGATTATTTAAATCCAGGTGTACCAGAGATAGCTTGGTGTAAAGACCTCTTTTCAAAATGAGTTCAGCAGGCGAGACCCCTGTGAGTGTGACAGTAACTCAGCAGTATGCAGGACAAGTGGGTCTGCAGTGACCCTTGGGTTACTCTCCTCATGTTTTGCTTGATAATTTGTACTGCACGTTCAGCTTACCTGTTGGATGCAGGCTTGAACAGTGCTGACCTTGCATGTTTTATGCCAATAAGTTTCACAAACTCCTGAAACTCCTGACTGGTGAAACATGGCCCATTGTCTCCCACCACTATGTCAGGCAGACCATGTGTCACGAACATGACATTGAGATTCTCTGTGGTTGCCGGGGAAGTGCTGGATGACATGATTATGCATTCCATCCACTTCGAATAAACGTCCACCACCACGAAAAACATCTTGTCCAGGAAGGAACCTGCAAAGTCTGCATGGATCCTGGACCAAGGTTTGGCTGGCCACGACCACAGACTCGGTGGCGATTCCGCTGGTGTTTTGCTGAGCTGCATGTAAGTGTTGCACTGATGCACACATGCTTCCAGCTCAGAATCAATTCCTGGCCACCATACATGGGACCTGGCGATGGCCTTCATCATCACTATACTCGGATGTGTGCTGTGTAACTCACGCACTAACTTCTCTCTCGCTTTCTTGGGCATTACAATGCGATTGCCCCCAATATGCAATCTGCTTGAATAGACAGTTCGTCCTTGTGACGAATGTACGGTTTGGTCTCCTCGCACATTTACTTGGGTATGGCAGACCAATCCCCTTTGAGGATGCAACCCTTTGCCACTTAAAATCAGGTCTTGGCTGGTCCAGGTCTTTACTTGTTGAGTCGTGACGGGGGTTCCTTCACTCTCAAAAGCATCCATGATTAACATTAGATCCGATGGTTGTGGCGTTTCCACCTCCAGTGTGGGCAACGGCAACCGGCTCAAAGCATCGGCACAATTCTCTGTGCCAGGTCTGTGGCGAATGACATAATCATACGCAGATAATGTCAGCGCCCACCTTTGAATGCGGGATGAAGCGTTGGTATTGATACCTTTGCTCTCGGAAAAAAATGACATGAGCGGCTTGTGATCAGTCTCTAATTCGAACTCAGACCGAACAGGTATTGATGCATCTTTTTAACACCATACACACACGCTAAATCTTCTTTTTCTACCATGCTGTAGGCTCTTTCCGCTTTAGACAAACTTTTGGATGCATACGCGACAGGTTGAAGTTTCCCCGACTCATTGGCTTGTTGGAGTACGCATCCAATTGCATATGACAATGCATCACAGGCCAAAACTAAACATTTACATGGGTCATAATGTACCAGCAGCTTGTTCGAGCAAAGCATATTGGTGGCTTTCTCGAAAGCCCTGTCTTGCGATGCGCCCCACACCCAGTTGTCGCCTTTTCTCAATAGCATGTGCAGTGGTTCTAGTAAGGTGCTCAATTTCGATGGGAAGTTACCAAAGGAGTTGAGTAGACCCAGGAACGAACGCAGCTCCGTCACACTCTGCGGCTTAGGTGCATTCTTGATTTTCACGTCAGTAGGTCTGATGCCATCAGTGGCAATTTTCCTCCCGAGGAATTCGACCTCCGGTGCCATGAAGACGCACTTCAAGCGTTTCAGTCTGAGTCCCAGTCTATCCAAATGCAGTAGAACCTCTTCCAGGTTGATCAGATGTTCCTTGGAGCCACGACCAGGATGTCATCTTGGAACACGACGGTTCTGGGAACGAACGTCAGTAGACTTTCCATATTCCTCTGGAATATTGCTGCAGCCGAGTGAATTCCGAAAGGGTAAATAAAAAGTCCTTTGTGCGTGTTAATGCACTTAAGTCTCTTTGATGTCCCGACCAACTCCTGTGTCATATAGGCTGACATTAAGTCCAGTTTTGTGAATTACTTCCTTCCGGCTAGCATCGCAAACGAGTCATCAGCCTTCGGTAACGGATACTGATCGTGTTTCGAAATCCTGTTGATCGTAGCACAGATTCTGACTGTGCCATCACTTTTCAGCACAGGAACAATGGGGCTGGCCCATTCATTAAATTCGACCGGTGATATGATCCCTTCACGCTGGATTCTGTCAGATCAATTTCGACTTTCTCCCTCATCATATACGGCACTGCCCAAGCTTTATGATGGACGGGTCTTGCATCTGAGTCCACATAGATCTGCACCTTGGCTCCCGTGAAGTTGCCGATACCCAGCTCGAACAGTGAGGGGAACTTGCTCAATACTTGGGCACATGTATCTTCCTCCGATGACGCACCTTTATGTCGTTCCAGTCGCATTTTCTCCAACCAGCTCCTGCCGAGCAGCGTTGGGCCATTGCCTGGAACAATCCACACGGTAACTCGTGAACCGCACCGTTATATGACACAATTTGTGCACTGCCAATGACCTTTATCAGTTCTTTGGTGTATGTGTGCAGCTTGGCATTAACAGGGCTCAGCCTGGGCTTCACAGTCTTAGTATCCCACAGCTTATAAAATGCCCTCTCGTTCATGATCGATTGACTCGCCCCCGTGTCCAGTTCCATTGATACCGGTATCCCGTTAAACTTCACATTAATCAAAATTGGTTTACTCGTGGTTATGAAGGAGTACAGTCCATACACTTCCTCCTCTGGCATCTCTGATTGCGTATCCAGATCCGCACTAGTCTGACTCTCAGCTCCACGTGGTGTGTCGCAGCTCGCTTGCTGATCTGTGGACACTTGCGCTGGAGATGCCCCACTCTCAGACCACCTTTGCAACTATATTGCTTAAATCGGCACTGCTGGTGCCGATGATTTCCCCCAAAAAGCCAACATGGAGAAGTCGGATACATTTCCGCTGGCGGACTTTGGCCAGCCACAGGTTTCGCGAACGCAGCTGGATAGGCCCTGCCATGTGCCGCTCTGCTGAACGCCGAATCAATTGTATTTACAGTACTTGACGAGGTTCGGTTCTTCACTATTTGCTTTAGACTCCTGTTCGTCGTCATACATGATTGAGCGATCTGGATGGCCCTTTTTAAATCCAACTCCTCCACCGCCAGAAGTTTGCGCAGGATCACCTCGTGGTTGATACCGATAACAAAGACGTCCCGCAGCATGTCTGCCAACACCGCCCCGAACTTGCACGGTCTCGCTAGACGTCTCAGGTTGGCAACGAAATCCGCCGTACTCTGGCCCGCCGATCGAACCCGTGTATAAAACCTGTATCTCGAGACAATGATGCCATCGTCTGGCTTGAGGTGCTCCCATTCCAATGTACACAACTCCTCGTATGTTTTCTCTGTTGGATCACTGGGCATGAGTAGATTCTTTATCAGACTTGAACCGCACACAGTGAAGAACATGGCCCGGCGCCGATCTGCATCGTCGACCCCCTTCATTTTGTTGGCCACGAAGTACTGGTTCAAATGGCTCACAAAGTCTGCCCAATCTTCTCCCTCCACGAATCGCTCTAAAAATCCAATCGTGCTCATTTTGCAAGGTTCTTGTATTCTCGTCACCAAATGTTATGTATGCTATAAAGGTTCAAACTGAGTTTAACTAAGCAAGGTACGACCATGGCTCTGCTTTATTCAGGCCCAAAGTGGCTGGCCTTTTATACCTGAGCAGCACCATGTGCATGCTACTCAGTGGCCTCCACCAATGACGCCATCTGGTGGCTACAAACAGAATGTACATACATGACAGGTTCATTCTCTGGTTGGCAACCAGTAACTAGTGGGGTGCCACAGGGATCAGTGCTGGGACCCCAACTATTTACAATCTACATTAACGACTTGGCTACGTTACACTCAGTCCTTTCTTCCAAGTTTGCTGACGATACAAACATGGGAGGAAAAGCAATGTGTGAGGAGGACACAAAAAATCTACAAAAGGACATAGACAGACTAAGTGAGTGGGAAAAAATTTGGCAGATAGAGTATAATGTTGGAAAGTGTGAGGTCAAGCACCTTGGCAGAAAAAAATCAAAGAGCAAGTTATTATTTAAATGGAGAAAGATTGTAAAGTGCCGCAGTACAGCGGGAGCTGGGGGTACTTGTGCATGAAACACAAAAGGATAGTATGCAGGTACAGCAAGTGGTCAGGAAGGTCAATGGTGTTTTGGCCTTTATTGCAAAGGGGATGGAGTATAAAAGCAGGGAAGTCTTGCTACAGCTATGCAAGGTATTGGTGAGGCTACGCCTGGAATACTGTGTGCAGTTTTGGTTTCCATATTTACAAAAGGGTATACTTGCTTTGGAGGCAGTTCAGAGAAGGTTCACTAGGTTGATTCCAGGGATGAGGGGGTTGACTTATGAGGAGAGGTTGAGTAGGTTGGGCCTCTACTCATTGGAATTCAGAAGAATGAGAGGTGATCTTATCGAAACGTATAAGATTATGAGGGGGCTTGACAAAGTGGATGTAGAGAGGATGTTTCCACTGATTGGGGGAGACTAGCACTGGATGGCACAATCTTAGAATAAGAGGCTGCCCATTTAAAACAGAGATGAAGAGAAATTTCTTCTCTAAGGGTTGTAAATCTGTGGAATTCGCTGCCTCAGAGAGCTGTGGAAGCTGGGACTGAATAAATTTAAGACAGAAATGGACAGTTTCTTGAACGAATAAGGGGTTATGGGGAGCGGGCAGGGAAGTGGAGCTGAGTCCATGATCATATCAGCCATGATCTAAATAGGGTATCAACGTGCTTTGGAGCACCAATACCTTAGAACTGGTGGGACCCATGTTCAGTGTCCCATGCTAGTGAATTGCTGATCCCTGGCACTGTGAAGCACTGTTGATCAGAGGCCAGTGGAGGGAGAATGGGGAGTCATTCCCAGTTTGCTCTGATATTTTGTCTTTTGGTTCAACTCAGAATGGCATTGGCAGTAGGTCAGAAGCAAGTCATCTGCCTGTCCTTCTCAACTTCAGAAAATTCACAGCCAAGGGAACTGAGATTTATCGGCTCACAAAAAAAAATACAAGTAAGAAGCTTGGGGAAAGAATACGTTATTGTTCTCCGCACAAGCACCTCCAATTATGAAAAACAAATCTTTAAAAGGGATAGTTTTAGCCGAACCATCCAGTGGGAAACTAACGGGATCAGCCCATTTTACACCCCTCCTCACTAACTGAATCGAATCGTCCGCCCCCTGTTTTACACCCCTCTGCCCTCCCGCCACAGCCCGCCCCCCCCCCCCCCACTGACCAGATCGGCTCGACCGCACTTTCCAATGGAAAGTAAAATCGATCAGACTGACATGGGCGGCCGATCCAATCCCATGAGTTTCTCGCGAGGTGGGTTAGGTCACAGTATTACTAAACTACCTTTTGAATTGTAGCTCTGTCGGGAGAACGTATTTGACCTGTTGCCTTGCTTTGTTCATTGTTTTATTGTATTTTTCCAGTATTCTGACAGTATATAAATTTTCATTCTAGATGTGAAATTGTTTGCTGTTTTCAATGTTTCTGATGAAGATTTCAGTGGGCGATCCTACCATGAAGGCAATCTATCTCTCAGAGTAACAAGAAAGGGCCAAACCATCTGCACCCTGGAAGCAGATTGGTTGGAAATTACAACATCTTATTATAAAAGTGGAATGACATTGGTTGATTCATTCATAGCCTGGGAAGCAATGAAGGGTAAATACATATTTTATCAAAATTTACAACGATACTGTATCAGCAGCTTTTGTAAGTACTGTATAATCTTTGCTGGGTAGAATACTTTTATCAGTTTGGGGGCAATTGTCTAATAATTACTGCATTAGGAAACTGCTTTTAAAATATTCTGTTATTGAAGAAGTTAAGTGTATGATAATTTAACGTAAAGTAGCCCCCTCAGGATAAATTGAAAGGTTCATATCTTGTGGACAGGCTTAGGATCATGGTTGGAGAGTGATTGAATGTGGTCCCTTGTAATAAAAGAACTTGGCAGGATGTTAGAAAGGGTTTTAGTGATGTCACAGAGCAGGTCGCCAAACTGATGGAGCGACGAGTAGTGGAGCATCCATTCAAAGACCACTGAAACTGGTTAGCAGTGTTTCAATGATGTTTTCTATGGACCACTTAGAAGGAATTGGAGACAATGATGCTGATTGGACCATCGGTGATTCTGGTAAGTGCCCTCAAGTATATCTTTAAATATAACCATTTATAAATCATGTTTCTTAGCATAATTTATAAAATGTAGCTTTTTTTCTTATTTTATCTCCACATAATAATAGATCATCGTCCAAATTCTGGGGTATGGGAGAATGTTGGGAAACTGATACTTTGCATATGTAGTCTTCCTTATGCACATCAGTCCTCATATTGGTACTGCATCTCCCAATATTTTTCTGTTCTCCATATCAGTTTGTTTTGTGACTAGCACTTCTTTGCTCTCTTGCCTATATAATGATAGTGACTGCATTTCAAAAGTAATCCATTTGTTGTGAAATACTTCGCCATGTCATAGAAACATAGAAAATAGGTGCAAGAATAGGCAATTCGCCCCTTCAAGTCTGCACCACCATTCAATAAGATCATGGCTGATCATTCGCCTCAGTACCCCTTTCCTGTTTTCTCTCCATACCCGTTGATCCCTTCAGCCGTAAGGGCCTTATCTAACTCCCTCTTGTATATATCCAATGAACTGGCATCAACAACTCTCTGCGGTAGAGAATTCCACAGGTTAACATCTCTGAGTGAAGGAGTTTCTCCTCATCTCAGTCCTAAATGGCTTACCCCTTATCCTAAGACTGTGTTCTCTGGTTCTGGACTTCCCCAACATCGGGAACATTCTTCCTGCATCTAACCTGTCCAGTCCCGTCAGAATTTTATATGTTTCGATGAGATCCCCTCTCATCCTTCTAAACGTCAGTGAATACAGGCCCAGTCGATCCATGCTCTCCTCATATGTCAGCCCTGCCATCCTGGGAATCAGTCTGGTGAACCTTTGCTGCATTCCCTCAATAGCAAGAACGTCCTTCCTCAGATTAGGAGACCAAAACTGAACACAATATTCCAGGTGAGGCCTCACCAAGGCCCTGTACAACTGCAGTAAGACCTCCCTGCTCCTATACTCAAATCCCCTAGCTATGAAGGTCAACATACAATTTGCCGCCTTCACCGCCTGCTGTACCTGCATGCCAACTTTCAATAACTGATCTACCATGACACCCAGGTCTCGTTGCACCTCCCCTTTTCCTAATCTGCCGCCATTCAGATAATAATCTGCCTTCGGGTTTTTGCCACCAACCTCACATTTATCCACATTATACTGCATCTGCCATGCGTTTGCCCACTCACCGAACCTGTCCAAGTCACCCCGCAGCCTCTTGGTGGCGTCCTCACAGCTCACACCGCCACCCAGCTTAGTGTCATCTGCAAACTTGGAGATATTACACTCAATTCCTTCATCTAAATCATTAATATATATTGTAAATAGCTGCAGTCCCAACACTGAGCTCTGCAGCACCCCACTAGTCACTGTCTGCCATTCTGAAAAGGACCCGTTTATCCCGACTCTCTGCTTCCAGTCTGCCAACCAGTTCTCTATCCACGTCAGTACATTACCCCCAATACAATGTGCTTTAATTTTGCGCACCAATCTCTTGTGTGGGATCTTGTCAAAAGCCTGTTGAAAGTCCAAAATACAACACATCCACTGGTTCTCCCTTGTCCACTCTGCCAGTTACATCCTCAAAAAATTCCAGAAGATTTGTCGAGCATGATTTCCCTTTCATAAATCCATGCTGACTTGAACCGATCCTGTCGCTGCTTTCCAAATGTGATGCTATTTCATCTTTAATAATTGATTCCAACATTTTCCCTGCTACTGATGTCAGGCTAACCAGTTTATAATTACCCGTTTTCTCTCTTCCCTCCTTTTTTTAAAAAGTGGTGTTACATTAGCTACCCTCCAATCCATTGGAACTGATCCAGAGTCGATAGACTGTTGGAAAATGATCACCAATGCATCCACTATTTCTAGGGCTACTTCCTTAAGTACTCTGGGATGAAGACTATCAAGCCCCAGGGATTTATCGGCCTTCAATCCCATCAATTTCCCTAACACAATTTCCCGTCTAATAAGGATTTCCTTCAGTTCCTCCTTCTCACTCGACCCTCGGTCCCCGAGTATTTCCGAAAGGTTATTTGTGTCTTCCTTCGTGAAGACAGAACCAAAGTATTTGTTTAACTGATCCCGCATTTCTTAGTTCCCCATTATAAATTCACCTAAATCTGACTGCCAGGGACCTACGTTTGTCTTCACTAATCTTTTTCTCTTCACATAGCTATAGAAGCTTTTGCAGTCAGTTTTTATGTTCCAAGCAAGCTTCCTCTCATACTCTATTTTCCCTCTCCTAATTAACCCCTTTGTCCTCCTCTGCTGTATTATAAAATTCTCCCAGTCTTCAGATTTTCTGCTTTTTCTGGCCAATTTATATGCCTCGTCCTTGGATTTAACACTATCCTTAATTTCCTTTGTTAGCCATGGTTGATCCACCTACCCCATTTTATTTTTACTCCAGACAGGGATGTACAATTGTTGAAGTTCATCCATGTGATTTTTAAATGTTTGCCTTTACCTATCCACTGTCAACCCTTTAAGTATCACTCGCCAGTCTATTCTAGCCAATTCATATCTCATACCATCGAAGTCACCTTTCCTTAAGTTCAGGACCCTAGTCTCTGAATTAACTATGTCACTCTCCATCGCAATAAAGAATTCTACCATATTATGGTCACTCTTCCCCAAGAGGCCTCGCACAACAAGATTGTTAATTAGTCCTTTCTCATAACACATCACCCAGTCGAGAATGGACAGCCCTCTAGTTGGTTCCTCGACATATTGGTCCAGAAAACCATCCCTAATACACTCCAGGAAATCCTCCTCCACCGCATTGCTACCTGTTTGGTTAGCCCAATCAATATGTCGATCAAAGTCGCCCATGATAACTGCTGTATCTTTATTGCACGCATCGCTAATTTCTTGTTTGATGCTGTCCCCAACCTCTCTACTACTGTTTGGTGGTCTGTACACAACTCCCACTAGCGTTTTCTGCCCTTTGGTATTCCGTAGCTCCACCCATACCGATTCCACATCATCCAAGCTAATGTTCTTCCTTACTATTGCGTTAATTTTCTCTTTAATCAGCAACGCCATCCCACCTCCTTTTTCCTTTGTCTATCCTTCCTAAATGCTGAATACCCCTGGAGGTTGAGTTCCCAGCCTTGGTCACCCTGGAGCCATGGCTCCGTGATGCCAATTACATCATATCCGTTAATTGCTATCTGTGCCGTTAATTCGTCCACCTTATTACGAATACTCCTCGCATTGAGGCACAGAGCCTTCAGGCTTGTCTTTTTAACACACTTTGCCTCTTTAGAATTTTGCTGTAATGTGGCCCTTTTTGCTTTTTGCTTTGGGTTTCTCTGCCCTCCACTTTTACTTTTCTTCTTTCTATCTTTTGCTTCTGCCCCCATTCTACTTCCCTCTGTCTCCCTGCATAGGTTCCCATCCCCTTGCCATATTAGTTTAACCCCTCCCCAACAGCACTAGCAAACACTTCCCCCGAGGACATTGGTTCCCCTGCCCAGGTGCAGACCGTCCGGTTTGTACTGGTCCCACCTCCCCCAGAACCAGTTCCAATGTCCCAGGAATTTGAATCCCTCCCTTCTGCACCACTCGTCAAGCCACGTATTCATCTGAGCTATCCTGCGATTTCTACTCTGACTTAGCACTATCCTGAAGATGTAATAAGGCAATATACAAATCCAATTCCCCCTCTCTTCAGTTCATTTTTTTTAAATCCTTAAAATGTATTGAGTCTAATACTTTGGTAAAGGTTTGACAAAATGTTTATAAATTTTTTTCCCCAAGATTGTTTTTCCCTGCCAGTTCTCACCTTTTTGCGCACAGCAATTGGCAATCAACTTCAAAATATAATTTATTATTTTCAAGTCAGGCGATCTCCAACTCTCCAGGACACCCTATCTCTCTCCCCACAATCTCCGACACCTCTCTTTCCCCCACCCACCTCCGCAAAGTCATGCTCTACTCACCTCCCGCTTATTTTCTACCATCAACAACCACGAACCCTACCTGATCCTGGACTGCGGCCTTTTCTGGAGCCTTCCCCACCTGTCAGGCAGCCAAGCCTGTCCATCAGGCTGGCTTCCGGGCAGGGAATCTGTTTTTTAAAAAAAAACACGCAGTTCGTAGAAAGCTGCCCTTCCAGATTTCGTGACCAGAACTCCTCTGCCCCGCTGCAGTAAATATCGCGGCATTTGAGTATGACATTCACTGATTCTATGGCAGACATTGCAAAATCACAGCTGCATCTAGTGGGAAATTCATCTGGAACATCAGAATTAGATTTGCTTAGCTTTATGAATCTTCTTGAGTAGATCCATTTGGCTACTGTATTTTATAGTCTCTTGAACACCTCTTAGTTCAATTTAACTCTATTTATTCTCGCAATCAATCAGCCATGTGCAGCTAAAATTGCATTCTTCATACAGACAGTCTCTTAAATACAGATCCCCAGGGTGCTATACCTCCTCCTCCTTCTTAGGCGGTCCCTCGTATCGAGGATGACTTGCTTTCACGCCAAAAAGGAATGAGTTCACAGGTGTTTCAAAGAAGGACCTAATATTCCAGGTCCAGAACTACATCTTGAAGGGTGGAAGATGCCTGTGCGTCGATTTTTTTTTAACGTGTGGTGACCATCGCACACCAGCCACCACACGGGCTTGACAGAGCTAGGTCTTGGTCCAGTGGCAAAGATTAACCAAGATGGCTGGAGACCAGCTCTGCTGCACGCACCTAGTGCGCGCACATATCTCAGTGTGGGCTGGCCTGTGCTGCCCCTGGGTCTACACCTCTTCTGGGCCCCGAACTCTCGCCTCTCCTGGGCCCTGATCACATCGCTCTGCAATCTCTCGCCGCTCCTGCTGTATCTGCCCACGCTCCAATCACCAATCTGGGTTATGGTGATGTCCAAACCAGTCGCCCTCTTCACAACCATCGCCCTCCCGGACCGGCTCACGCTGTACCTTTCAGTGATATGCTCCTTTTATGGCCCCGACCTGCCACTGATAGTCTCTCGCAGGTCGGGCCCCCGCCAGTAGTTCCCAGCCCTCAGCATAACCTTCGCTAATCTCCCTGTGGCTCCTAGCTAGAGGGCGCTATACATTATATCGTTGCACCTTTCCTTTCATAAGAAACAAATTGGATTAAAGTGAGCTTCAATATAAACTGGTAATTACATGTAGTAAACTACAAGTTGAAGAAACAACAACCAAACCTTGTCTTATTGATTCTTTAGCCAAGTGTCCAGTGTCCATGATTTCTTATTTCTGTACATAGTGCTCCAGGTATTTTGGTGTTGTGCAGATTTTGTTGCTTCACCTCAAACTGGTTGTTTCAGTGGTGCTCTGTGCACTGATTGCTTTAGTCCCTTTATCAGTGCTCTGAGGGGAAATATCAGGCAACATATCCCTGTTTTCATGTGTTGTCTTTGAAGTGCTGTTTCACGTGTTAGTTGGCTGTGTTGGCAGTGGATTGTGTGTGGGTGTCAGAGATCTCTGGAGTGTCGATGAATGTCTCGGCGCTCTTTCTCAGATGTTTCCTATTTCGGCGATACTCACGGTCATCTTCTGTCATGACCTGATATGACTGAATGCCGACTTGTTTCTGAACCTGAGCTTTTTGACACATTTTGCTTTCTCGCGTTTGTTTCAGTCTCATTGTTTCTCCTTCCTGCAGTGTAGGAAGTGCTATAACACATCTGCTGTAGCAGTGTGCTTGTTTAGCATGATTCTTTTCTTTGTTGACATTGACATCCTGTATTATTCTTGGTTGAGTAGTTCGTTTGCAATTAGGATGTTTGTCTTTGTGCGGCGACCGAGTAAGCATTGTGCTGGTGAACTATCAAGGCCTTCAGTTGGTGTGTTTCGCCAGATGAGAAGGTCCATGTAGAAGTCACCACAGTCTTTCTTTGTCTTCTTGATTAAATGCTTTGCGAGCTTAACCACGTTCTCAACCTTTCCATTCCTTTGTGGATATTCTGGTAAGCTTGTTGCGTGATCAAATCCATATTCTGTGGTAAAGTTTGTGAACTGTTGAGTTGAAGGGAGGTCCATTGTCCAGTTTGACTACAAACACCCTATTTCCTTCTTTAGCTATCACCGTGCCCACGATCCACTTGGGACCATGTCCATAAACTAATATGGCAGGGGGATGGGAACCAATGCAGGGAGACAGAGGGAAACAAAATTGAGACAGAAGCAAAAGACAGAAAGGAGATGAGTAAAAGTGGAGAGCAGAGAAACCCAAGGCAAAAAACAAAAAGGGCCACTTTGCAGCAAAATTCTAAAGGGTCTACGTGCGTTAAAAAGGCAAGCCTGAAGGCTCTGTGCCTCAATGCGAGGCGTATTTGGAATAAGGTGAACGAATTAACTGTGCAGATAGCAGTTAACGGATACGATGTGGTTGGCATCACGGAGACATGGCTCCAGGGTGACCAAGGCTGGCAACTCGACATCCAAGGTTATTCAACATTTAGAAAGGATAGACAGAAAGCAAAAGGAGGCGGGGTGGCGTTGCTGGTTAAAGAGGAAATTAATGCAATTGTAAGGAAAGACATTAGCTTGGATGATGTGGAATCGGTATAGGTGGAGCTACGGAATACCAAGGGGCAGAAAAGGCTAGTGGGAGTTGTGTACAGACCTCCAAACAGTAGTAGTGATGTTGGGGATGGCATCAAACAGGAAATTAGGGGTGCATGCAATAAAGGTGTAGCAGTTATAATGGGTGACTTTAATATGCATATAGATTGGGCAAACCAAACTGGAAGCAATACAGTGGAAGAGGATTTCCTGGAGTGCATAAGGGATGGTTTTCCAGACCAATATGTCGAGGAACCAACTAGGGGGGAGGCCATCTTAGACTGGGTGTTGTGTAATGAGAGAGGATTAATTAGCAGTCTCGTCGTGCGAGGCCCCTTGGGGAAGAGTGACCATAATATGGTGGAATTCTACATTAGGATGGAGAATGAAACAGTTAATTCAGAGACCATGGTCCAGAACTTAAAGACGGGTAACTTTGAAGGTATGGGGCATGAATTGGCTAGGATAGATTGGCGAATGATACTTAAGGGGTTGACAGTGGATGGGCAATGGCAGACATTTAGAGACCGCATGGATGAACTACTACAATTGTACATCCCTGTCTGGCATAAAAATAAAAAAGGGAAGGTGGCTCAACTGTGGCTATCAAGGGAAATCAGGGAGAGTATGAAAGCCAAGGAAGTGGCATACAAATTGGCCAGAAATAGCAGCGAACCCAGGGACTGGGAGAAATTTAGAATTCGGCAGAGGACGACAAAGGGTTTGATTAGACAGGGAAAATAGAGTACGAGAGGAAGCTTGCAGGGAACATTAAAACGGACTGCAAAAGCTTCTATAGATATGTAAAGAGAAAAAGGTTCGTAAAGACAAACGTAGGTCCCCTGCAGTCAGAATCAGGTGAAGTCATAACTGGGAACAAAGAAATGGCAGACCAATTGAACAAGTACTTTGCTTCGGCATTCACTAAGGAGGACACAAATAACCTTCCGGATATAAAAGGGGTCAGAGGTTCTAGTAAGGAGGAGGAACTGAGGGAAATCTTTATTAGTCGGGAAATTGTGTTGGGAAATTGATGGGATTGAAGGCCGATAAATCCCCAGGGCCTGATGGACTGCATCCCAGAGTACATAAGGAGGTGGCCTTGGAAATAGCGGATGCATTGACAGTCATTTTCCAACATTCCATAGACTCTGGATCAGTTCCTATGGAGTGGAGGGTAGCCAATGTCACCCCATTTTTTTTAAAAAAAGGAGGGAGAGAGAAAACGGAATTATAGACCGGTCAGCCTGACATCGGTAGTGGGTAAAATGATGGAATCAATTATTAAGGATGCCATAGCAGTGCATTTGGAAAGAGATGACATGATAGGTCCAAGTCAGCATGGATTTGTGAAAGGGAAATCATGCTTGACAAATCTTCTGGAATTTTTTGAGGATGTTTCCAGTAGAGTGGGCAAGGGAGAACCAGTTGATGTGGTGTATTTGGACTTTCAGAAGGCTTTCGACAAGGTCCCACACAAGAGATTAATGTGCAAAGTTAAAGCACATGGGATTGGGGGTAGTGTGCTGACGTGGATTGAGAACTGGTTGGCAGACAGGAAGCAAAGAGTAGGAGTAAATGGGTACTTTTCAGTACAGCAGGCAGTGACGAGTGGGGTACCTCAAGGTTCTGTGCTGGGGCCCCAGCTGTTTACATTGTACATTAATGATTTGGACGAGGGGATTAAATGTAGTATCTCCAGATTTGCGGATGACACTAAGTTGGGTGTCAGTGTGAGCTGCGAGGAGGATGCTATGAGGCTGCAGAGTGACTTGGATAAGTTAGGTGAGTGAGCAAATGCATGGCAGATGAAGTATAATGTGGATAAATGTGAGGTTATCCACTTTGGTGGTAAAAACAGAGAGACAGACTATTATCTGAATGGTGACAGATTAGGTAAAGGGAAGGTGCAACGAGACCTGGGTGTCATGTTACATCAGTCATTGAAGGTTGGCATGCAGGTACAGCAGGCGGTTAAGAAAGCAAATGGCATGTTGGCCTTCATAGCGAGGGGATTTGAGTACAGGGGCAGGGAGGTGTTGCTACAGTTGTACAGGGCCTTGGTGAGGCCACACCTGGAGTATTGTGTACAGTTTTGGTCTCCTAACTTGAGGAAGGACATTCTTGCTATTGAGGGAGTGCAGCGAAAGTTCACCAGACTGATTCCCGGGATGGCGGGACTGACATATCAAGAAAGACTGGATCAACTGGGCATGTATTCACTGGAGTTCAGAAGAATGAGAGGGGATCTCATGAAAACTTTTAAAATTCTGACTGGTTTAGACAGGTTAGATGCAGGAAGAATGTTCCCAATGTTGGGGAAGTCCAGAACCAGGGGTCACAGTCTCAGGATAAGGGGCAAGCCATTTAGGACCGAGATGAGGAGAAACTTCTTCACCCAGAGAGTGGTGAACCTGTGGAATTCTCTACCACAGAAAGTTGTTGAGGCCAATTCACTAAATATATTCAAAAAGGAGTTTGACGTAGTCCTCACTTCTAGGGGATCAAGGGGTATGGCGAGAAAGCAGGAGAATGGGGTACTGAAGTTGCCTGCTCAGCCATGAACTCATGGAATGGCGGTGCAGGCTCGAAGGGCCGAATGGCCTACTCCTGCACCTATTTTCTATGTTTCTATGTTTAGCACATACACAGGGTCATTCAGATCAATTTCACGTGACACACAGGCGCGACCATCGTTTACATTTTGTTGCTGCCGCCTGCTCTCGACCTGATCATGCAGGTTGGGGTGAACCAGCGAGAGTCTGGTTTTCACTGTCATTTTCATGAGTAGCTCAGCCGGGGGCACCCCTGTGAGTGAGTGGGGTCTCGTGCGGTGGCTGAGCAGTACTCGGGACAGGCTGGTTTGGAGTGAGCATTCTGTGACTCGTTTAAGGCTCTGTTTGATGGTTTGTACTGCCCGCTCTGCCTGCCCATTGGAGGATGGTTTAAACGGGGCCGAGGTGATATGTTTGATCCCATTGCGGGTCATGAATTCTTTAAATTCGGCACTGGTGAAACATGGCCTGTTGTCACTGACCAGTATGTCAGGCAGGCCGTGGGTGGCAAACATGGCCCTCAGGCTTTCAATGGTGGCGGTGGCGGTGCTTCCCGACATTATTTCACATTCAATCCATTTTGAAAAAGCATCCACCACCACCAGGAACATTTTACTGAGAAACGGGCCCGCATAGTCGACATGGATCCTCGACCATGATCTGGAGGGCCAGGAACCACAAACTTAGTGGTGCCTCTTTGGGCGCGTTGCTCAACTGAGCACATGCGCTGCATTGTGTACACAGGACTCCAAGTCAGAGTCGATACTGGGCCACCACACGTGGGATCTGACTGTCGCTTTCATGATTACTATTCCCAGGTGTGTGCTGTGGAGATCTGAGATGAACGTCTCCCTGCCCTTTTTTGGTAGCACTACGCGGTTACCCCACAACAGGCAGTCTGCCTGAATGGACAGCTCATCCTTTCGCCGCTGGAACGGCTTGATTAGCTCTTGCATTTCAACGTGGATTCTGGCCCAGCTCCCATGCAGTACACAGTTTTTTACTCGGGACAGCAGAGGATCTTGGCTGGTCCAAGTCCTAATCTGGCGGCCAATGACAGGTGATTTATCATTTTCAAACGCTTCCGTGACCATCAACAAATCTGCGGGCTGCGCCACCATCCACAAGTTTGCAGGCTGCGCCATTTCCACCCCTGTGGTGGGCAATGGTAGCCGACTGAGAGCATCCGCACAGTTCTCGGTGCCTGGCCTGTGGCGGATGTTATAGTTATACGCTGATAGCGCGAGTGCCCACCATTGTATGCGGGCTGAGGCATTAGTATTTATCCCCTTGTTTTCAGCGAAAAGGGATGCGAGAGGCTTGTGATCAGTTTCCAGCTCAAATTTGAGGCCAAACAGATCCTGATGCATTTTCTTTACCCCAAACACACACTCTGATGCCTCTTTCTCAATCATGCTCTCGGCCTTAGGCGACAGGTTGCAACTTCCCCGCAACGTTGGCTTGTTGTAATACACACCTGACTCCGTACGACGACGCATCACATGCTAGCACAAGTCTTTTCCAAGGGTTATACAATGCAAGCAGCTTGTTGGAGCATAAAATGTTTCTGGCTTTCTCAAAAGCAATTACTTGTTTTTTTTCCCATACCCAGTTCTTACCTTTACGCAATAATACATGTAGGGGCTCTAAGAGGGTGCTTAACATCGGTAGGAAGTTACCAAAATAGTTGAGGAGTCCCAGGAGCGACCGCAGCTCCGTGATATTCTGTGACCTGGACGCGTTCCTGATAACCTCTGTCTTGGCGTCTGTGGGCCGCATGCCGTCCGCCGCGATCTTTCTCCCCAAAAACTCCACTTCTGTTGCCATGAAGATGCATTTCAACCTCTTTAGCCACAGTCTGACGCGATCCAGTCGCTGGAGGACTTCCTCCAGGTTTTGTCGGTGCTCGACGGTGTCCCGACCTGTGACCAATATGTCATCCTGAAAAACTACCGTGCGTGGTACCGATTTAAGTAGGCTCTCCATGTTTCTCTGGAAGATCGCTGCAGCTGACCGAATTCCAAACGGGCGTCTGTTGTAGATGAAATGACCCTTGTGTGTGTTGATGCAGGTGAGGCCCTTCGAAGACTCTTCCAGCTCCTGCATCATGTTGGCCGAAGTCAGGTCGAGCTTGGTGAACGTCTTGCCTCCTGCCAGCGTTGCAAATAGGTCGTCTGCCTTAGGTAGCGGGTATTGGTCTTGTAGTGAGAATCGATTAATAGTTACTTTATAATCGCCGCAAATCTTGACCGTGCCATCACGTTTGGGTACTGGAACAATCAGGCTGGCCCACTCACTGAATTCCACTCGGGAGATGATGCCCTCGCGTTGCAGCCTGTCCAGCTTGATTTCCACTCTCTCCCTCATCATGTGAGGTACCGCTCGCGCCTTGTGGTGAATGGGTCGGCCTCTGGGACCAAGTGGATCCGCACCTTCGCCCCAAAAAAGTTTCCAATGCCTGGCTCAAAAAGGGTAGGAAATTTGTTCAGAACCTGGCTACATGAGGCCTCATCAACATGTGATAGCGCTCGGATGTCATCCCAGTTCCAGCGGATTTTGCCCAGCCAGCTCCTTCCAAGCAGTGTGGGGCCTTCGTGCGGGACAATCCAGAGTGGCAGTTCGTGCACCGTGCCCTCGTAGGTGACCGTGACCATGGCGCTGTCCAGGACAGTGATAAGCTCTTTGGTATACGTTCTCAGTTTTGTGTGGATGGGGCCCAGGGCGGGTCTGAGTGCCTTGTTGCACCACAGTCTCTCAAACATCTTTTTACTCATGATGGATTGGCAAGCGCCAGTGTCCAGTTCCATGGCTACGGGTATGCCATTCAATTTTACGTTTAGCATTATAGGTGGACATTTCGTCAAAAATGTGTGCACCCCGTTTACTTCGGCATCTGCCTCCTCTCTCAGGCTCGAAATTGCTTTGATCCACCATGGACCGATCTTCCTCTGCCACATGTTGGTTAGCAGGTTTTGCAGAACTTGCAGCTCGTCTGAAAGCTCGTTGGAGGTGCCTCATTGTTCCACAGCTCTTGCAAACATACCCTTTGAAGCGGCATGAATAGGCTGAGTAGAAGCCTCCACAACGCCAACAAAGGTGTGAATTGCCTTATGTTCATCCTTTGTTGTGGACTGAGTCATCTGGGTCACCTGAGGCCTGCTGGCAGTTGCAGACTTGTGGGTTCTGCCCTGTGCGTTTCTGCTCGCAAACACAGTTCCAGTTAATTTATGAACATTGCTAGCACTTGTATGCTGAGAGATTTGTTTGGTGTTATCACTGGTGGACATAAACGCTTGTGCTATCGCAATGGCCTTACTGAGGGTCGGTGTCTCTACAGTCAACAGTTTTCGTAGGATGGTCTCGTGGCCAATGGCCAGTACAAAAGAGTCTCTGAATATTTGCTCCAGGTAGCCATCAAACTCGCATTGTCCTGCATGTCGCCTTAGCTCGGCGATGTAGCTCGCTACTTCCTGACCTTCAGATCGCTGGCACGTGTAGAACTGATACCTCGCCATCAGCACGCTCTCCCTCGGGTTAAGATGCTCCTGAACCAGTGTACACAGCTCCTCATATGACTTATATGTGGGTTTTACCAGTGCCAGAAGATTCTTCATGAGGCTGTAGGTCAGTGCCCTGCAGACCGTGAGGAGGACCGCTCTCCTTTTTGCAGCGCTTTCTTCGCCGTTCAGCTCGTTGGCTACAAAGTACTGGTCTAGCCGTTCGACATAGGCTTCCCAGTCTTCACCCTCCGAGAACTTCTCCAGGATGCCCACAGTTTGCTGCATCGTTGCGTTGGAATAGTATACTCGTCGCCAGTTACTGTGTTCCTAACACAGATGAGACTGCACACAGGGAGGTTAAAGTAGTAACAGTGACCTCCATCTTTGTTAAGACACTCCAGAGTGAAGGACAGGCCTTCGGGACTGGCTTATATACATTCCTCCCAAGGGATGCTGGGATCCCTTGGGACATCAAGGGATGCGCTCCCTGTTGGCGGAACATGGGAGTGCATGCTTTACAGATACACACCACGCCAGGCAGCCCAGCAAGGCCAGCTGCACAGCAGCCCAGCGAGAGCCCAACAATTGATTCAACAATACCAGCTTTCACACCAAGACGTTCAAGAAGGGCCCCAGATCAACTCCCATTGTAAATAGTTACACTATTGACTTTGGCGGGGAGTGTTATATTTGTAAACTTGTATATACTCTGTACAGCCACCAGAGGGCTCATCCTCTGGAGTCCCAAGTGATCCTATAATCCCTTGGGAGCACAGGTATTTAAGGAGGCCTCACAGATTGGAGAGGCACTCTGGACATCTGCAATAAAAGGCTACGGTCACACTTTACTTTCAGCTCCGTGTTCAGTCTGACTCTTTCTCCATACATAACACCGTGCTCGTCTGCTCTCCGGTTCCGGGTCCACCCTCAGGTGAGGGCTTGCTTTGCCTCTGAGCGCAGGGGGCTTCAATTGCTGGAGAGGTGAAGTCTTCCCATTTCCAATGGATCTTCTCCATCCACCTTCTGCCGAGCAGCATTGGTCCATCACCTGCAACAATTCAGAGGTAACTTGTGCTCCGCGCCATCACGGAATACCTTTACATTTGCGCTACCAATGACAGGGATGATTTCATCGGTGTAGGTGTGCAGCTTTGCCTGAACCAGGACCAACTCGAGTCGTTCAGCTTGATTGTCCCATAGCCTCTCAAAGGCTCCTTGATTCATCACTGACTGGCTCGCCCAAGTGTCCACTTTCATGAAGACTGTGGCTCCCTCTATCTCGACTTCCATCTTCAGCGGGGAACACTCAGTCGTGCAAGTAAATATGCTATGTACCTCCCCGTGGGACTGGGCTGCCTCTCTGTCTATCGATTCATAATCCGCACTGGATTCGTGGCCATTTGCAGACTCTTCATCGACACAGTGAGTCATGTTTCTCTTACACATTCGCTGGAGGTGGCCCTTTGTGCTGCAGCCTTTGCATGTATAGTCTTTAAAGTGGCACCGGTGAGCCCTGTGATTCCCTCCGCAGTGCCAGTATGGTGCTACTCGATTGGCCCTCCTCGGCAGACTCTGAGTTAAGGGACTCGGCGGGCCTATTCTCTCTTCCCTGAGAGGGTTCGCGCTCTCCAGTCCAGAATCTAAACGGTGCCACTCTGTGCACAGTATCTGTTGGGTTTGAGTCCTGAGGGTGATTCAGCTGCCTAGAACCGCAGGTCGAGGTCATGAATGACTGGCTCACAGTGATGGCCTTCTCCAGTATGACTGTGGTATCTGCCTACAGTAGCTTGTGAAGAAGGCCCTCATGGCCAATTCCAATGACAAAAATGTCCC